>NC_056744.1:794854805-795212305 GCF_019279795.1 Protopterus annectens
ACAACAGTGTATGTACAACTATTACAATAGCAACTGTTACAGATCTACACAGTGGCATACCACAATACTACATTCCACAACCCTTACAACCTGCAATGTTGTCCTAACATGAGCAATGAATGTGTAATATGGAATCCTATGTTAGGACAGCAAATATGGGGAATACATTCCTTAACAAACACTGGAACACTGGAAGCATATGTGTGCACACAGTCCAAATAACATATTGTGGAAGCAGCTTTTGAGGTACTGACCACATTCACTCTTAATGAGTATGCACCTTCCAGCAAGTACAGGTCCTCAATGTCACGCCAAGAAATGGTCTGCTGTCCAAGACGTATGTCCATCACATTTGCCCACTCACCTGCAACAGAGGCAGCCATGGCTTGCACACATCTTACAAGCCATGGAATGGATCACATACCCAACATGTGGCATGCAGGAGTGGGACATGTAGCCTTAACTCACCATTGCATATACCATGGCAAACAGTGCAGACAGTCATGCATGTGATGAGGATGTATGAGACAGCATTAATGTAGAAAATAAACAGATGGCCATCCAAGACAGATGATGACACATGTTGCAAACTGGTCATGGAGGTTGCCTAGTAACATGCCACAACACTGAGGGAGTTGAAGGAATGTCTAGCAAGTACTGGCTGTGCAATACCTGTGTCAACAATCACCTGGACTCTGCATAAGTGTGGCCCATGGGTTAGGGTAATCAGATGGGACAGTTGTTCCACAGGAAACATCAGCCAGGGCTATCTACAGGTAGCATATGCATAACATCAAAAGTCCCCCAAAGGCATGTGTTGTAATGTGTAATGGTGTACCAAGACCAAGTTCGAAACCTACAGACAGTATCAATAAAGATACATGTGCTGCACAAGCAACACCTCACTCCACCTCAGGCCCACCATCCCCATCTGTAAATTGCTGGTGCCAGTGTACACCTGTATGTTTGCTATTCATTAGCAGGGACTAGGCCGGTGCACATGGTGTTCTGAATTTGGGACACTGCAAAATGACACTCATGTGTAGCCCATAGTTGTCAAGCATCTGCAAAAAGACTGAGGATGGGGAGGGGGTGTCATCTTGAAACACAACAGTGAACTGAAGCAGACATCCAAAGCTCACTAAGAATGGCTGTATCTGCACACAGTCAAGGTCATGAATTGTGGCAGACATAACCCTGACTCCACAGCAATAGTGAAGGCACTGTGTGACCTCCAAGGGCTGTGCACATGAGTTGACCTTGCAATCTTGCAGAGTTGGGGGACATTTGTAGTGCAGAGTGACCAGATACGGGCAAGTGCAGATGAGCCATGCTAGTATACCCCTTCCAGGAATAGTGACTGCTGCAGTACACTTAACAGTTGGTGCAACAAACCATCATGTTAAAGGTGTGCACACTTATGCACGCACAGATTGTATGCATCTCAATCAGCATCTGGACAACTAACACATTTGTTTGACACTGCATTAGACTGCACAGGTCATATGTCATATATCAGGTTTGTGTAATGTTAACATATGCAGTATTATGGCCCCATGGCATATCAGGGAAGAGGGTGTCATGTCAATAAGGATGTGTACACTCCTCAAAGCCACAGTAAGGTTTGAAGGTTTTCAGTGTAATTGTATTTTATTGGTCATACATGCACCGCTGATGATGAGATCTGCAAATCAGACATCAGGCATTCACTATTGACATCTGTCCACATATCATCCCAGGTATGTGTCAGACAAACACATAGGGGCTGTGAGCAGCAGAGCAAACATAACTGACACACATATACACATTCAGCAATGGCATGTACTCTTGTGAGATATGGTGCACAGTACATGCCAGGGTGCTGAACAGGTGCACAGCAATACTGTGTACATGAGTGCAGTATGTTCCAGTGGAAGGGCCATCACCTACTAACACAACTCATGCATCACAGAGATGTATAATGTTGGTAACAGGGATTGACTTTAGCTGCAGTGCATGCTATTGATTGTTATATGTCATGCATGTTGACAGATGGGTAATGTCTGTGTGTAATATCTTTGTGCAACCTCACCTGTAAGTGTGTGTGTGTGTGTGTGTGTGTGTGTGTGTGTGTGTGTGTGTGTGTGTGTGTGTGTGTGTGTGTGTGTGTGTGCGTGTGTGTGTGTCTGTATACAGTTAAGCAATGACTTACAGTCTTAAAGTGTGTTTCTTGTTTTCCCCTCACAGGTGGCGAGGTGGGTCAGGGTCCCTCTTGCAGGCAAACTGATGTTAGTGTCCATACAGACACTGACAATGATGATAGGTGTGTTGAGGCATAGGTAGGGTTGTCAGGGGCTGAAGCTGTGCCATTGTTTGACATCCCACTGTTATCCACCCCATCCCTGCACACAGTCACATTGCCTATACATACCCCATTACCAGTGGCCATAGATGAGGGACAGTTGTGGGGTGGTGTCATGGGACAGGACAGTGTGGTGTCTATGGCATGTGTGTCTGGACACAGCAGCCATAGCCAAATGCCCGGTGAAGTACCACACAGGCAGATGTACAGGGGTGCTTGTAGGAGGGCTGCTGGTCATCATGCCCCTGGCAGAAGTGCCACATCTGGTGTCACCAGATGCATGTTTCAGGCTGTCATGGAGGTGCAGGCATGTATGGAATGGAATGGTATACCAGACAGCTACAGAAGGCTACTCATTCAGCTGTTATTGACAACATCCGTGATCTTGCAGGTGCCCACTGTTATTTTGCAGAGATCCTGGATAGATGGTTGGGAGAGATGGTGGGAATTTTCGACCGTGGAATGTCTGTGCTTGAGGATATGGTGGGAGTAGCGCGATGGCCATGTGGACATAGGCCAGCAACACCAACAGATGGAGGTCGACATGGATGTGCAAGAAGTCAGAGCCGCTCCCGTAGTGGCAGTACCAGCCCCAGCACTGCAGGCCACATGCACGTGGCCCTGCCTGGTCCCAAGAGGGACCTGGATCTAGCAGACATATGTCATCATCAGGGGAAAGTACCATATCGTGGCTTGTACCTGGTGGTACCCATGGAACCCCTGCAGGCACAGTTCTCATGTCCATGGCTGGAGACAGTGAACTGCAAACCCTGCCAGGTACAGTCTGCAGCTGTCCAACAAACCCCTTTATAGGGCAGGCACATGGAAGAAATGTGTGCATGCATACACACACACACACACATCACCAACACAGCTAGGACAACCCTATATCTACACACAACACATCTGCACAACCCAATTAATAATGAGCCCTCTAACACACACACATATGATGCCAAACGAATGGCTCAGCCTAGGTCTCTAGCAAACCCACAACACACCCTGTGCATATGATGATACCTGTGCCACATTTGCTGTCATCTATAACATCGATGCAAGGACAGGCTAATATGGTTCTGATGCACAGTGTGACTGTACCCTGGTGTACCAATGCAATGCTGTGTAACATGTTTTCAGCACTAAAGTATAATGCTTACATGTCAGGATGTGTAGCTGTCCAGCCATGATGCATTATAGCTGTTATTAACACTAAGTGATTGTGGTCTCCATAATGTATTCTGTTTGTGTTGTAGGTGTCTATGTGTCAGCAGGATGTTGGTCTGCTGTTATTTTCTACTAGGGGTATGGCACTGTGGTGATACCTTGACTGTGCCATATCCTGGGTACAGCTGAACACAAGTCACAAGTCTGTATAACAGTTACTGCATGTGCCACATGCCTGATAGGTCTGAGGGGTGTATACAGATGAGTGCATGGTGGCTGATGTCAGCAGCCCTTCTACAGTGGACAATGGTAAGTGTACTGGGTGGTGCACACCACATGTTTGTGTATAGCAAACACACAGAGGCTTTGGTGTTGATGTAATACACAGAGAATACTGTACACATGGATGTATGTACTTTTGCAAGGAACCCATTTTAGCCTATGTAATTCCACCAAGACAGAATAGGTAGAGCATCACACTGGGAAGTAATCAGTCTGTTAGTTTAATGTCATTGATGATGGTACTGGCCGGGTATATATATCCCCTTCCCCAATGTAGTGCAATCTTCAACTTGCTAAACATAGGTGTGCTGGTGTGGGTGGCACAGCCCTACCCTTTGGAAGGTATGGGGTGGTGTAGAACCTCAGATGGTGTGATTGACATCTACTTAACCTGTTAACATGAACTGTACAGTATTACAGCCAACTAAGCGGGGGGATACACTCAACAATAACCGCAATGATGGTGGCTGTGTCCACAAGATCCACACCCAGCTATATATACCAACCCCAGTATCGCTGTACAGATATACAATGGGGAAGAGGGCATTTACACATCTACTACTAGTTTTGATGGAATTAATTTTCACAAGATGATACCTGTGAAATGTTAGCATTTTCCAGTCAGTTCTCAGACAGATGACCTCCTTGGACATGTATATTCTGCAAACTGAAATAGATCCCTTTACATACACACACTCTTACTTGGCAACACTGGGACTAGAACCCCTACCTGGGTACTTAGTGCTACTAATGTGTGTGGCCTTAATTGCACACACCACACAGCTTTTAGGATGAGGTGTGTTCCAGGCTACATGTAAAGTGAAGAACATCACCAGGCCTTGTACAATATGGTAATGGGGGGTGTACTGGTTGTTTATGAACAATACATAGTGTGACATACTGTCATATATACATTGACAAACACATACCTGTCATACACACATCCGAGAGACCTGGGTTTATCAGTGCTAACTACCTTGTCAGTGTGTCCATTCTGTTACAGATAAGTTACACACAGCACATGCATCATTGGGCTGGATAGTGTAATCAGTTACCTGTATGGTTGATGGTGACAGTAGTCCCTATACAGTGGACCTTGGGACATGTACTGGGGGTACCATGGTGTAAAGATATTATACCCAGCACCCACACCCCACATTGGATATTGTACTCACTGAAACCCATGATAATAATCTGACATACCCACCATCACACATTTACCAGGACTGCAATACAACCCCTTGTCTATCTCAAGAGTTCTACTACAGGGATATGCATCTATTGCACATGCTACAGGGATAGTAGGGTGATGCTTTGTCATGGCTCTCCTATGGTCAGCAACATTACTATCCCTTATACTGTGTGGCAAGGTGTATTGTATTAGGAGAATGTGGCCTCAGAATGCTGTATCCTACAAATATACACACGTGCACACATACACACACTTTCCAGAACTCAGAGAGTAACCCATGCCTATCAACCCATTTGTACAACAGTGTTGTGTTGGTACTGCAAGCTCCAGGTAGCCCATAGGGTGAAGAGTGTAACAAGGTACATGTAATGTCCATTACAACAGCAGCCATATCTAACTATGGCAATGGGGAGTGCGGTGGGTGTGAAGGTCCTCAAGGTATTATCAAATACAGGTTTACAAACACACAGACACTGTTAGTCTCAGTAATGCACACTGACACATTTGTCAGTACTGGGGTCCATAGGTGCAGGTGTTCATAGGTGTGTACCAGGCTAATGTCCATGGAGAGATGAGAAGAGTAGGGGATGTGGGTACACTGGTATCATGCCACCTGACATTTGCCAGCAGGCCATCTATCAACTGATGCCACTGGAGTGATCCTCAGAATGAGAATTAAATGCAACATTCAATCATCTGGTTACCTCTTGCAGAGGGCTAGTGAGGTGCTCCAGTTGACATGTATGCAACATGTATTATATAACATGGTCAGTGTCTGCCCTGGAGACCTGTACCCAAACATGTTCTGTTGACTGTGGTAGTGTAGTTGAGGTATCCATGGTATGTGGTGTGTACAGAGTGGGGATTCCTAGCTGTGGCATTCATAACACAGCTGGGCAGACATGTTAGTGTCACTCAAGCATAGATTGCCTATAAGCAGCCAAGATAGATACCTGACATCTGCACATTTTTACAGAGGACAGACAGACATCAGCTAGCCAACTGGTTATGCATTAGGATAAATGTGTTGACAGATAGATGTCTGACACTGATAGGTGTTAAAGTTATACTACACTATTCAGGTAGCCTGTACCTTTACTCAATGAAGACACTGAGACAGTTCTGCTGTTACGACATTCATTTACTGCACACAAGGTTTACATCTAGCTTAACAATGAAAGGTATATACATCAAAGACGTACTTCAGCTTACAGTTTTAGGTCTGCAAGAACAGAATAATCAAAGTCTCTGATACAAAAGAAAAAGTCCCAATCTTTATAGTGTCTTTTCTGCCTGCATCAGCAGTTTAGAGAATTTGCCAGAATAATAAGCCTTTCCCTTGAAGCTGGTCTGCTGACAGTTTGTTTTCTATATTTTAAACATTCTGTTCCTGAAGAATAACTCCTTTTGTCCTTGGCCTATCTTGCATATCATATTGACGAGACACAGTTGCATACAAGAGTTCATCTTGACCTGCTTGTAGATAATAATTTTACAAAGCTGCATAGTTTATAAGAGATAAAATATTTTACTTCTGATTCTTATTAACAATGAATGCCAAGCTATATGTTTTGCCAAGTTAAGTAACTGAGTTTGAGCTGAGTGCACTATACAAACTGAAATGCAGAACATTGATTTTACATTTTCAGAAAAATTCACATAAATCCATTTTAACCTGTTCTTTACTCTCACAATTCCTACTTTTTATTTAAAAAGCAGAAAATTACTGTTCATTTTCAATTTTTTCTTTAATGGTACACATTGAAACCTTTTCAAGTTTATTCAGGTTAGCCATCATGATTTGCTGAACTTTATAAGTTTTTAGCAAATGACAACTTATATAGCAATTCCAGATAGTTAGTATGACTATAATGCCTAACACTACTAATACAGGATGTAACAACATCAACCAATTTAACAGATTTTTTTCCTGATTTTGACCAACTAGTAAAGATATACCGCCAGTTGTGAGCAGTGTCTTTTCAGCCAAACTAAGTAGTTTATCTTTTGCAATGATGCTTAAGGCCTCCTAATACAGAATACTTTTATTTCTTTTTTCCAAATACTCTCTGAGAATTTTAGTATTGTTCATTATTTTTTTAAATTATCTAAGGATACAGATATATTGGGAAGCTGTATTAAGTCATAATTCCTGTTCTTGGAAATATTCACTTCTATGGGTTCAGTAAACATATTATTCCATTTAAGGAAATCAACATGTGATAAACATCCTACAAAAGGTAATTTTAAATTATGACCTATGTCTTGATCTGTAACCAGAAAAATATACTGAGGAGCCACTTCTATAAACATTTGACAAGAAGAAGGCATAATAGTCCATTTACACAAATTAACAGAATGCTGGAGTAAGTCTGGTTCATAGACAGGCGAATGCTGTCCACAAATTAGTCTTTTAGTCTTTTATGTGTTTTTCCTCTCATATCTATGTAATTACCTTCAAATTGTGGCAACCAATACTCATACCCTTCTGGTATGAGAAATATCATAGGTAACACAGTAAATTGACATCTAATAATTGTATCAGTAACATTATAATGCATAAACTGTCCTGTACAATATTGTGGAGTACAGTATGTTACTTCAGTAAATAATGTAATCCAATTGGTATTAGGTATCCATTTGTTAAACAATTGTCACCAAACACTTTCATTTTGTAACATAAGCTCAGTTTGCACTCCATTTTTCTGAATTTCCACATACAAAGATTACATAGTGCATGTTGTCCACTTTACAAAAATTGTCATGTTACCATCAAATTTCAACTGATATAGCTGCATAGCATCATAATTGTCTAAAAAATGCTGCTGATAATTTAATATTATGCAGGTGTGTCTTCCATATTTCTGGATTTCAGGATGCTTGTAAATGCACAATCTGAGAGATATCTTCCCCCACTACTTTTTTTTGATTAGTCAGAATTTCAACGTCAGCTGTATTAATAGCTCCCATGCCTGTACCTAGGCTTCCTAGCAGAGTATCATACCATGCCCTTTTATATCGACACCTGCCTGTGTCTGGGAATGTGATGTTAAAATGTACTACAACCTTTTGATACCGTCTGCCTACCCTTTTACAGGTAGAAGGGATTTTAACCAAATAGTTTGTATGAACAGAGGTAGGTTTACCTGTTAATATTGATAGAACATATGCCCAATGTATGTGGCCTGTAATCTCTGTGATATTAGTACATATTACAGAAACTCCACTAGTAAAATTTAGTTGTACTTTCATATTATTGGGAGGAAAATTAATTCCCTGTATGGTATGATTACCACACTTCTTCACATAGGTGAAGATTAGCCATTGTATTGATGGTGGATATTTCTTTGAAATTTTTCCTTTTCCTAAATAAAATATAGGAAATTGACAACATTTAATAGAAACTTTGGAATTAAATTTAAGGGTTACTCTGGGACTATTTGGTCTAATGTAATAATGACCCTCAACCGTGGCCCAAAGGTTAACATTGCTGGAAAACCTTATGTACCCGAAGATACAACTAGCATTATATGGACAAGTGAAGTTGTCCTACTGTCTTTGCCCACAAGAACGATTTACCTGTGATGAACATCTATTCCATCTTAGGTCTACAGTATTATTGCTATTGTTTATTTTCCAAACTTGCATTTTTCTTGTTTGACACCCTACCCCAAGGGCTTCAATGAGTACAGTCAGTACAATAACAAACAGAATCTTCATTATATACAGCAATATAACCTTTCCACGTAAGTGGTATTAATCTGGGAAGTTGTTTTGATAGATGCTTTTTTAACTGTTTCAGACTTGGCATTTGCTGTGAGTCTACAAAAAAAAAAAACACACAAAACATGAAGTCACTTAATGACTTTTAAGTGATCTTTATGAACAAGAATTATTTTGCTCTTTTTCTTTCCTTTAACTTTGTACACTAGAGGTCCTAACTGAGCAATTATTTTAAAAGGTCCTTGCCAATTACTATCCCATGGACCATCCATCTGGAACGTCTTGATCAGTACCTGTGTCACAGAGGGAAGGATTTCTTCTGGCGTAACAGGATCCTTTGACAGTAATTTAAATGCTTACATTTCTGATAGGCTTTGACACAATTCAGAAATATCTTTTAACCATTGTTGATGCTGTGCAATTTCTAATAATGGTCTGTTTGTACTAACAGTAGGATCGAATGGCAATTGTACAGACATTTTTCTACCTGTCATGACTTCAAAAGGTGAGATCCCTATTTTACTGTGTGGAGTTGCTTTGACACCCAGCAAGATTTCAGGCAAACGTTTTACACAATTTACTCCCTTTTCCAAGCAGGCTTTCTTAAGGCATTCCTAAAGAGTCCTGTTCATTCTTTCAACTATCTCGTTAGACTGGGGATTGTAAGGAACATGAAATCGTTGCTGGATACCAAAGCAAATCACACAAAGCTTTCATCAGTTTACTGACAAATTGTGGACCGTTATCAGATTCGATAACTCGTGACCATCCCCAATGACAAAAAATGTTTTTCCATAAGGCTTCTGCTGTAGCCTTAGCCGTCATTGGTTTTGTAGGAATTAGTTCCACCTATTTTGAAAAAACATCAACTACCACAAAAAGATATCTGTACCCACCTTTAGCTGGGGGTAATGGACCTGCAAAGTCAATTTGGATGGCATACCAAGGTCCATTCGCTGGAGTTACCTTTAGTAACTGTGTTTTTTTCAATTGAGCATTTACCTGCAAACATATTAAGCATTCAGCGTGCACTAAATCATAGATTTTCTTTAACTGTGGATGCCAGTACTTGGTTTTTACAATGGGCCATAACTTTTGTGTACCCAAATGTTCCAATACCTGATGATTAAATTTCACTAACTGTTGTGCCTGTTGGTACAGTATGTAAGGAAGACTGGAACCATCTTCAAATCATTTTTCATAATATTGCCCTGGATTTTCTACTACAAGAGTACATTTTTCAAACTCTTCATGCAGTCCAAACTTAGTTTAGATCTGTAGCAAATCATGTTGCAAATTCTGAACTGAAAATGTCTGTATATCATGTACTGCAGTGGTTTTATCTGGTACACTAGAAAGGTGTTCTGTAGGATACAATTACATTCCTTCCTTTGCTGCCTTTTTAGCCATCTAATCAGCATAGTTATTTAACTGAAAATTTTCATTTGTAGCTTTCTGATGAGCTTTTACCTTTAAGATACTGTAGCAACCCACAAAGGACTGACTACGAACCAAATTCCAAATAGTCTGTAACACAGAAGCATGCTTGAGTGGTTTGCCCATGTTATTAACAAACCCTCTCCTTGCCCATGTAGACATATGCAGCCGCAGAGAATTAACTACATATGCAATGTCTGAAAAAATATTGACAGGTGGAAAATGCTGTAACGCATAAAGAACTGCTTCCAGTTCAGCTCACTGAGCAGATGTGTCCCAGTAACTGAATCAGTCAGCTGACCCATAGAAGGGTTTTCTGGTACTACTGTAAATCCGGTCCGATATTGTCCATTGTCCCAAAATTGAGCACCATCAACAAAGATGGGTGGCCTGTGTTCCTGAAAATCAGTAGACAGAATGGCCTTTTCTGTATTTGAAATGTGCCCAATGCATTTGTGTCCTTTTCCTTCATATCTCATGAAGTTAGATAAGTAATACTTATCTCCTGCATTTATTGTAACTTGCTTGACACTAAATAATGCCAACCATTTTAAAAACACTGCTTGACTAATGTCATCAATCAGTTTATTTAGCTGAGTCTCATTTACCAAAGCCTGTATGGCATAATACAATGTCTGTAGTACAATATCTTTAGAAAAAGCTGTTAGGTATTCAGTTTGTTTTAAACCCCAGTAAATGGCCAAAAATTGCTGAATGCATGGGTGGTATCCCCTCTCAATGTGTCATCTTCCTACTGAAAAATGTAATGGGGCATAAAGTCTTTTCCATTCTAGAATCAGAGCCCTGAGGCCACTCCTGTAAAAGCACAACAGAGAGTGTGTTGGGTCCAGCTGCTGCCTGTAACACAAAGAGACGTGTTAGACTTGGAGCTACTAATTCTGTAGCCTTGGCTAATGCTGCCTTTAAATCGCAAAAAGGCATATTTTCCTTTGGTACCTACTCCAGAAAGGGTAATTCTTTCTGGCTAGAAAGGATGTCATACAGAGTAGCTGCCACGCTGGCATAATTCTCTGTAAATTCATGATTATAATTCATGATACCCAGAAATTTGTGCAAATTTAGAATGGTAACCGGTTTATCCATTTGCAAGATTCCCTGCACCCTCTCTGAACAAGGAGCACGCCTGGAAGGACATAAAAAAATTCCTAGAAATTATACTTCAGATGACATGAGTTGTACCTTTTCACTTTTAACCTTAAACTCTGCCTCCTGCAGTGTTTGAAAGACCTGTGTTACTTTAGCTAAATGCTGCTCTTTTGTTTCAGACTGTATTAGTATGTCATCAATGTAATGCAAAACAGAATCATCAGATTCTAGACCTTGTAGTATTCATCCAACTCTTTGGTGAAATATAACCGGCCTGTTTTGAAATCCCTGCAGTAACCACGTCATGGCATACTGTTCATTTTGAAAAGTAAAGGCAAACCTTTGCCAATCTTTTTCCTGCAGTGGTACTGCAAAAAAAAAAAAAAAAAGCATTAGCTAAGTCTATGACCATAAAACACTGACTTTGTGGTTTTATTCTTGCTGCTAGCTCTGGGACCCCTGGAATCAGATGTGCCCGGGGAGTCATGAATTGGTTCACTTTTTGTAAATCAATAACCAATTGGTAAGTGCCATCTTTCTTTTTAACTGGCCATATGGGTGAATTTGTAGGGCTATTTCCCTTTTGAATTATTCCCACATCAAGCCATCATTGCATGCAATTTTGCATGTCTGTCTCTGCTTCCTTTGGTATCGGATACTGTTTTTGAAACGGTGGAATAAAATCTTCATCACTACATACAGAAACTGCTTCCGGTAGCTTCCTGCAGTCTGTGGGCACTTGAAACCACAACATAGGTAACTCTTGTTTTACTTTTAACCGTACTTCATTTTCAGTAGGGCTGACAGTACGGCCCTTTTCAGAACAGTTTGATACATGTATTGCCTCAATCATACATAACATGGGACCTTGTCCTTGCCATATAATACCATTAGGAATGTCTATGACAATTCCCATTTTGGACAATATATAGGTTCATAGGTTCATACTAGGCTATCTGCCCAAGGGCATTTATAAGCCTAGCCCATAGTTATGTGGCTTTCGCCACCCCTTTAGTTTGAATAAAACTATGCCTATTATTTTGTTGTGCCTCTGTCAAGCAGTGACACTGAAGTAATCCCTGGGGTATATCTGCGATCTCCCATCCATTGGTCAAGATTCCTCTTGAACAAGGCCAGCGAGGTGCTCTGCCTCACATGTACCGGGATTTTGTTCCACAGCATAGGGAGTCTCTGGGTGATGAATCTGTCCCTCCAGCACGTTTTATTAATAACCGTGTCAAGTTTAAGTCTCCCGCCCTTGTGGTTCTGAGGGATCTAGATTTTTTGAGGTGAAGCATATTCATCAAATCTGGGTTTGACATGGCCTTATATGTCAGGCACAGGTCACCTCTGAGCAAGTGGTATGAGACTGAATAGAGCTGGAGTTCTTTCAGTCGGGCAGCATAAGACATATTTTTGAGACCCTTTATCCTTTTGGTGAGGAACTTTTGGGGCCTTTCCAGCTGCTGCAGGTGTCGGGTCAGATACATTCCGAATGGGGCATTGTACTCAATCATAGGTCTAATGAGTGATGAGTACAGGGGGACGATGACCTCCCTTGATCTAGATGTGAATCTCTTCATGATCAGGTGGGCAATGTAGAAGGTTTTCCTAACTACTTTAGCAACATGAGTGTCAAACGAAAGGCTACTGTCAACCTGGGTCCCCAAATCCCTGATGACTTCTTCTGTGCTCAGTGGATTGCCACCTATATGGTAGCTAGGGGTAACCTTGTTTTTCCCGAAGGGTATGACTATGCATTTCTTGTCGTTTAACTTTAGGCCATGGCTCTGGCACCAGTTATCCGTTTCTGTGAGGCCCTTCTGAAGGATATCTGTGTCAGATGTGTTTTCGACTATGGCCCAGTTTGCAGTCATCTGCAAACTTTGTCAGCCATAACCCTCCTGTGTTTGCTTGTACTTCAGAAAAGTAGATGCCGAACAAGAGTGGACCCAGGACTGAGCCCTGTGGGACACCACTTGTGACAGGCTTTGAGTCTGACATGGCTCCAGCAACTCTGACCCTGTGGGTTCTGTCACTTAGCCAGTTTGCAACCTATCTTGTGATGTATGGGTTTACATTCAAGCTGATGAGTTTTTCGATGATACCTGAGTGGGGTATTGTGTCAAAGGCCTTTGCCAGGTCGAGGTAGGCTGTATGGACTGCCTTTCCCTCATCAATGGCCTTGGTGACTGTCTCGAAAAAGTCAACCAAGTTTAAAAGGCATGATCTGCCTTTGACAAAGCCAAACTGGGTTGGATCCAAAGTCTGCAAGTCCCTATGTCTTTATTTATGAGTTCCATTATGATCCTCTCCATGGCTTTGCAGATAAGGCTTGTCAAGCTAATGGGATGGTAATTTCCAGGGTCGGTGGAGGCACCGCCCTTGTGAAGTGGGACCACAGTCGCCGTGCGCCACTCCTTGGGTACATATCCTGAGGTGAGGTTAAGATTAAACAGCTGTCCTAACTGCGGGTTTAATTCCTCATTGAGTTCGTGGAGCACACAGCCGGGGAGACCATCCGGTCCCATGGATGCTGTGTTTTTGCCTTGAGAGAGCAGTTCTCACCTGGGCATTGGAGATGTTTGGGGGCTACAATCCTCTGGTATAGATATCTCTCCTTTGGGGGGGAGAAGTTTGCACTGAACCTGTCAGCCAGTATGTTGGCAATGTGTGTAGGTTCAGTAATCTTCACATCATTTTGAACTAATTCTGAGCATATCTGGGAGTTTCCTTCTAGGTTTCTAACATAGCTAAAGAAGGCCTTATGATTGTCTTTTGAGTCCTTGGCGATTTTTCTCTCAAAATTTGCCTTGGATGATTTTATGAGAGCTCTTAGTTTTTACTTATAATGATCAAAGGTGTCTTACCTTTCAAGGATTTTGCTCTATCTTGTAGTAGCTTCCTCCTTTTGTTGTAGAGCTTGTTTATGGCTGGGGTCCACCAGACTGGATGCTTGCCTTTGGTACAAAGAGTCTTAGTTTTGTTTGGGATTGCCTGATCCATGCAGTCCTGTAGGTGCTGGTAGAAGGCATTTGTAAGTGATTCAGCGGTTTGAGTAATGTTTACCACTGGCTCAGGGGCCTTAAAGGAAACCACCCTTGTTTTTAAAAGGGGGAAGGCGGCTTTTGAGAAGTTTTTCCCTGTGGTTTTTTTTTTTTCAGGTGGGGACGGGATGAGGACCTCCAGCGAGATTAGTTTATGATCTGATCTCACCAGTGAGGGGTATACTTCCGGTGTTGAACATTGTGATCCCATGTTCGTGATGATGAGATCAAGTATGTTTTCTCCTCTTGTGGGGATGGTGACTAGTTGTTCCATGGCATTTGAGTTTATGAACTCCAGGAACCTTTGGGCTAGAGTGTTTGGGCTTGAGTAGTGTTCCCAGTCTATATTAGGGTAGTTGATGTCACCTAGTATGATGGTGTTTGGAGATACATTTATCCCCTCCAATGTTTTCAGGAAGGCCATGTGAGGTTCCTGAGTTTGAGAGGGTGGCCTGTAACATGCTACAAATTGCAGAGCAGTCTTGCCTATGGTTAATTGCACCTGGATGGTCTCCGATGCATCGTGCATTGCCACCAACCTTGAGGTGTGGGTGTCCTTTATGAATATGGACACCCCCCTCCTTTCTTGGTGTTGCCCAGATTTTGGGGCCGGAACGCATGATATGAGGTGAAACCTGATAGTGCTGGGGTGCTCTCAGGAGCCTTGAACCAGGTTTCTGTCACAGCACAGACATCGATGTTCTCCATACTGAGAAGGGCCTCAAGTGCGTGCATCTTGAGATTGAGACTTCTGGCATTGAGCAGCATTACCCTTAGTTTTTTTTCTTTTTTGTGTTCTAGGGTGGTAGGTTTAGAATTTGAGCCTTGCCTAAAAAGGTACTATGGGGTGGCAGAGCCTTTGCCAATATCCGAAGCCTAGGGTGACAGGTGCAAGCCGTCCCTTGAAACAGCGTGGCTTGTCCAGCATGTCATCCCAGGCAGACAGACATTGGATCCCCTTTGAATGACACCAGAATTTAAGCCAATTATTAAAGCTGATCATCTTATCACTGTATTGTGGCATCATTCTAGGTGAAGGTAGGATACTGCTCAAGGTCAGGGTCATACCTGCCTGGGCTACATAATCAGAGAGCTCCTCAATGTCTCTTTTCATGTAGTCCAAGGAGGTATGTCTCAGGTCGTTGACACCAGCGTGGACAATGACTGAGTCATTGTACCTGCTGTTGAGAGACCTGAGTGCTTGTTATGTGGCGGATTCTAGCGCCCGACAGGCAGCTTACTGTGACCTTCTCCTTACTCAGTCTGGTGAGCGGGACGTCAGTGTGTCTGACTATGGAGTCACCTATGACAAGTATGTTTGGTGTTGTATTTGGCCTTAAGGGCAGTGACTGCTTTGCACACTGATTTTGTTGTTTATGTGTTGTTTGTGTGGTGTATTGAGTTTGCAGTTGCTTGGGTGTCTGCTTTGGAGGCCTCTGCTGTTTAGGTAAATTTTTACTCAGAGCCTCTGAGTATGTCTTAGTGTGTTTATGTGTTTGATTCAGTGGTGTGGTTGAGTTATGTGAGACTGGTATTGTGGTGTGTGTAGTTGCCTTCTCCTCCTGCCTGGTCTTGCCAGTCCTGAGTTGAGAGAGCTCAGCCTCCAGTCTGGCTAAATAGCTGCATCTCTCACAAGTGTTAGTGTTACATGGGAGGAGGAGAGGGTTGTCCGTGTACATGAGGCAATTGTAACATTGTCTCAGAATTCCCAGATTCACCAACTGGGCAGAAGAGGACGCCAGCATCTGACCCTTCGACATGCTAGAAAGAATTATGAGTTGGTATGAGACAGAAAAGTAGTGGGCTTAGCAGGGAAGTGGGCACTCCTGGGGGGTTTTGCTAGTGAGAGATTTGTATAATATAGGAGTGCTTGACCTGCAAAGAGAATGCTTATAAGACAAGGGATATGCTTACAAGTGCTGAGCTTTTTGAGAAGAAAAAGCTAATTGGAACAAGTGCTGCACTTTTTAGTAAAGGTGTAAACTGTTTAGGTTCCTAACAGAGCAGTTCTAAGGGAAAAATTGAAGAACAGACTTTCTGGAGCCAGAAAGAGTTTAACCTTGTTTAACCGGCGCTGCCCGATGCTGCTCTAGTGGCAACTCCGCGCTAATTCGCACTAAAGCACGTTAAAGCGTGCTTGATAGCAGGGGCTGGAAAGAAGCAGGAATAGACCCAAAACGGACAATAAAACTACAGTTTCAAGTCAGTAACCACCTCTACGGGGGGCAGGGAAGCTGCTCAATGTTATTCACTGCCACTGATCAACACAGAGACCCTCCCTCAGCCCAAGCAAAAATGGCCTCACAGAAACTTTCAAACAGTTCAGGAACAGCAAGCCTGTAACTGAACTTTTTTAACTCTCAGAAAAGTGGGAAAAAAGCAAGATTTTTTTTGTTTTGTTTTTACAGAGATAGCAGAGGTTCACAAGTAATATCAAGTTATAACAGTGCAGTAAATGACCCCACACAAGAGTGCTAGGTCAAGGACAGAACATATGCAAGTTTTAAGAAAAAAATTATTTAAAATTAAGTGCAAACAGGAAATTCAGCAAACAGCTTTTGGCTGTGCTCTAAATACAGCTACTAATACAGAAATCAAGTTTAACAATCCAGAAAATGCTCAAGCTAGGCAGCTATGCAGAAAAACTTAGCAAATAAACAGAGAAAAAATACTTAAAATCTCAAAAGTGGCTCCCTTCTTCTCTCAGCATTTTTTCCTCTTGGAGGGTGCTTCACCAACAGCCAACAAGCCTGAAAAGATGCCCAAACCACGAGGCAACTAGGTTTTAAGAGAGGAAGATGAAGGAGTTTTGGAAATGACCCTAGTGGCCAATAAAACTACAGTTTCAAGTCAGTAACCACCTCTACGGGGGCAGGAAGCTGCTCAATGTTATTCACTGCCACTGATCAACACAGAGACCCTCCTTCAGCCCAAGCAAAATGGCCTCACAGAAACTTTCAAACAATACATGAACAGCAAGCCTGTAACTGAACTTTTTAACTCTCAGAAAAGTGGGAAAAAGCAAGATTTTTTTTTGTTTTTGTTTTTTTACAGAGATAGCAGAGGTTCACAAGTAATATCAAGTTATAACAGTGCAGTAAATGACCCCACACAAGAGTGCTAGGTCAAGGACAGAAAATATGCAAGTTTTAAGAAAAACGATTTAAAATTAAGTGCAAACAGGAAATTCAGCAAACAGCTTTTGGTTGTGCTCTAAATACAGCTACTAATACAGAAATCAAGTTTAACAATCCAGAAAATGCTCAAGCTAGGCAGCTATGCAGAACAACTTAGCAAATAAACAGAGAAAAAATACTTAAAATCTCAAAAGTGGCTTCTTCTCTCAGCATTTTTTCCTCTTGGAGGGTGCTTCACCAACAGCCAACAAGCCTGAAAAGACGCCCAAACCATGAGGCAACTAGGTTTTAAGAGAGGAAGATGAAGGAGTTTTGGAAATGACCCCTAGTGGCCAATAAAACTACAGTTTCAAGTCAGTAACCACCTCTACGGGGGGCAGGGAAGCTGCTCAATGTTATTCACTGCCACTGATCAACACAGAGACCCTCCTTCAGCCCAAGCAAAAATGGCCTCACAGAAACTTTCAAACAGTTCAGGAACAGCAAGCCTGTAACTGAACTTTTTTAACTCTCAGAAAAGTGGAAAAAAAGCAAGATTTTTTTTTTGTTTTTGTTTTTTACAGAGATAGCAGAGGTTCACAAGTAATATCAAGTTATAACAGTGCAGTAAATGACCCCACACAAGAGTGCTAGGTCAAGGACAGAAAATATGCAAGTTTTAAGAAAAAACGATTTAAAATTAAGTGCAAACAGGAAATTCAGCAAACAGCTTTTGGTTGTGCTCTAAATACAGCTACTAATACAGAAATCAAGTTTAACAATCCAGAAAATGCTCAAGCTAGGCAGCTATGCAGAAAAACTTAGCAAATAAACAGAGAAAAAATACTTAAAATCTCAAAAGTGGCTCCCTTCTTCTCTCAGCATTTTTTCCTCTTGGAGGGTGCTTCACCAACAGCCAACAAGCCTGAAAAGACGCCCAAACCACGAGGCAACTAGGTTTTAAGAGAGGAAGATGAAGGAGTTTTGGAAATGACCCCTAGTGGCCAATAAAACTACAGTTTCAAGTCAGTAACCACCTCTACGGGGGGCAGGGAAGCTGCTCAATGTTATTCACTGCCACTGATCAACACAGAGACCCTCCCTCAGCCCAAGCAAAAATGGCCTCACAGAAACTTTCAAACAGTTCAGGAACAGCAAGCCTGATTGTGGAGGTGCAAGAATTATGCATCAAAAATACCCCTTTCACTGGTTCCCCTTGATGGGGGAATTGTACAGGTTTACTACCTATGGCTAGACATCCAGAGCCATTAAAACCTGAACTACATGTACATTTAGACAAGTCAGGAGGCAAATGTCTACCTGCCACTGAGACGGCCGCTCTTGTATCTAGAAGAACATCTTCCCACAGGTTCCCCTGTACCCAAGTGTTGAAAAGTGGTTATCTATCTTTCCCTTTCTTGAAGTTAGTCAAGAAAGAGACTTGGGTGGGGGGGGGGTCACACCCCTACAGTAGATCTACTTCCCACCCTGAATCATTGGTGGTATTGAACTGCAAAGGACATAATTGCAGTGTTTCCTTGATCTCTTCACAGTCAACATAAGAAGATCGATTAAGTTCATGATGCAAAGCTATTTGCTGCTGATAATTAAGATTTACTGGACCATCAGGAACAAAGTCAGAAGGGACAGTTGTATCCTGTGTGCTAACAATATTACCTTGTATATTGACACTAGGTGTCACACCATTCCTCTGCTGTACTGGGAATACTGACTGTTGAGTGTTTGTGGTATATAGGGGTTGCTGCTGTAGTCCCCTATTTCCCTCTGTCACATATTGCTGTGAAGTGTACTGCTGTGTTTGTACTTCTGGCTGCATTACCTGTTGCTGTCATGGTACATGTGGCTTATCAACATTTTTCACGGTAAGAAACGTACCCTTTGCCTTTTGCTTCTGGCACAATCTGCGATAATATTTACAGTCATTTTTAGTATGACGTACCTGTTTACAGGAACAACAAATAGGCTGTCTCTTTTGAGGACCCAATATAGCTTGAGTAACTTGAGAATTTAACTGAGTGGCTGGGGGGAGCTGAAGCTGCCCATTGTTGCCCTTGTATAATTTGCCCTTGATGTGGTTGTCTTGCTACCTGCTGCGGGACTTGCTGTCCCTGATTAATCCATTTCCCATGCCCCCTTCCCCTTACTTCACTAACAATGGGAGCAGAACGGGGAGTGTAAATCTTTTGCTTATGAATAGCATTATCTTTACACATAATATGTGCTCGCAGCAATTTGTCTACTAACGCTGTGAGTGTGTGTGAAGATTCCTCATAAATAAGCTTGATATCCCCTGGGATACCTTCCAGATGGACCAAAAAGGAGCACATAACAGCTTTTTGAAAATTAACATTTTTCATATCTTTTTCATCACTGCCATTGACTAGCATATATGCCAGCTGATAATGTTTTGCTTGTTTTTCTAAAGAGTCACAAACTGTCATTTGAAGCAGATCTAAAAGTGTTGGTGTGAGAGATTTCCCCCTAGTGTATGCTAACAATACTGCTGTCATTCTTAGGTGTTTAGTTTGTATTGGATACTGCTTTTGCTGAATATAAGCCATAAAATGTTGTGGAATAAAATTCCAGAAACAATGTTCAAGCTTATCATTTCATACAGTGCTTACAGTTTTAAGAACCAAGCTTTAAATGTAATCATGTTATTAAAAATACGCTTCTGTTTATCTCACTTAGGGAGAGTTTCTAACATCCTAGACTGATGATAAACTTCAGCAGAAAAACCTGCTGAGGCTATGATAGGACTTGTAACAGTAGTTTCTATTGCTTTAGATTGATAATTTTCTAACAGGGCTTGTAATTTTAAAAGGTCTTGATTGCTAAGTCTGTTGCTCTAGCACCCTCAGATTCCTGTGTCTCCAACTGAACTCATAATGTGTTTATTTTTTCCCTAGCAACAGTTACATCATGCTGTGCGTCAGCCAACTGCTTGTCATATTTTTTTTTGAAAATGGACAATTTTACTCATTAACCCTTCTATCATACCAATAGCTTTACTGCCCTGTTCAAAAACAGTTTGTGTAAAGGTCTTAATTTCAGTCTTTGAGACTTTCAAAAACAGAAAATTCTTTTGTACATTCAGCGGTGTCAGCATGCAGTTTACCAGACGCATCCCATTTATCACAGTAAATCTGAAAATGACCCAGGAGGTCAAGATCCTGCTGGTTGCTAACTTTAGCAATCCAATCTTTAAACTCCTGCAAATCAGACTGTAAAGTACAAACATCACATCCTCTAACAAATCTTTTGCAACAGGATATATAGAAACAGGCACCATTGTCTGTGCTTCAGGCATTACTTTATCCTGGTTCTGTTCCAGGTTTTGTACAATACGTTTATGACAAGGCATGCAAAAAGCAACATTTAAATCATTACAAATAGCACATTTTATTACATTCTGTGGAACTTTTGCCTTACGTACATACGAATCAAAGGTAGAGATCCACTTACATAATGCTGGATTGTCAGTCTTATGTAGTAAAGACTTACAGGTGCTAACATGCTGATCATACCATGTATTTATATAATTCCACACATTTATATATAGTTCAGACACATCAAAAGTAAAAGACTGAGTGCACTTCTTGGCATTTTCATGAATTGCATTCATTGTTAAAAGAAAAACAGAAGAAAATATTTACCACAAATGTGCAGGATAACGTGGCCAGTTTTGACATGAAGATCAGTTGTGGGAAAATTCTCTGCTGTCTTTCAGTAGATGCTGGTGAAATTAAATTTTCGGCAGTATTATTTTCATACCTCGTGGGTCACCAACAGTCTGAAGAAAAATTACAGTACTGCCCTGTACTGCTCTGCAGTGTTTTGTCCTCCAGTCAATGGACAAAGTTTAGAAAGAGAAGAATCGATTCTAAGAAGGTCTGCATTGGAATGTCACACTGTGAGAGGCACCTCTTCAGGTCACCTCCCTGGTTGTTTGGACTGGACTGTTCTCACCACTGTTAAAGTTATACTACACTATTCAGGTAGTCTGTACCTTTACTCAGTGAAGACACTGAGACAGTTCTGCTGTTACGACATTCATTTACTGCACATGAGGTTTACATCTAGCTTAACAATCAAAGGTATATACATCAAAGACGTACTTCGGCTTACAGTTTTAGGTCTGCAAGATTAGAATAATCAAAGCCTCTGATACAAAAGAAAAAGTCCCAATCTTTATAGTGTCTTTTCTGCCTGCATCAGCAGTTTAGAGAATTTGCCAGAATAATACGTCTTTCCCTTGAAGCTGGTCTGCTGATAGTTTGTTTTCCATATTTTAAACATTCTGTTCCTGAAGAATAAATCATTTCATCCTTGGCCTATCTTGCATATCATATTGATGAGACACAGCTATGTACCAGAGTTTGTCTTGACCTCCTTGTAGATAATAATTTTACAAAGCTGGATAGTTTATAAGAGATACAATATTTTACTTCTGATTCTTATTAACAATGAATGCCAAGCTATATGTTTTGCCAAGTTAGGTGACTGAGTTCAAGCTGAGTGCACTCTACAAACTGAAATGCAGAACATTTATTTCACATTTTCAGAAAAATCCACAGAAATCCATTTTAACCTGTTCTTTACTCTCACAATAGGTATGCCATTACTACATGACAGCAGCCCTCAATAACATGTCTATACACACAGTAGTCTACAGTTAATATCCACATGTCAGATCAATATCCAGTAGGAAATAATGACACACAGCTCACACACCATGAACACAACATTGAGGACTCAGAGTCCATCTTTGCATGCAGGGGTGTTTGGTTCCAGTACTACAATCTGCAATCTACTCTTACTTGGGAAAGGATTGTCAACAGTAGTAACATAATGATACACTACATGCCAGTGTGACTGCATATAACCTAGGCTACTACCCATGTATGTAACGCATTCAAATGGAAAAGAGTGTTGTACAAACCATATATACACAGGTGTCACAGACAGTAGACTCACCCCCCTTGCTACTGTAATAACAGCACATAGTCACGGGTTATGTACATGGAATTAATCACACTCATTAACAATGTCATTACCCTGCTATTTCATCAGACTGGAATGTGATCACTGGTTACCAGGCCTGAGCCATGCTTAGCAAGTTTCAACATTGCTGCAATGTAAATGTTAAGCAGATTTGCACACTGGTAAGTGAAGCTGAAATGGTGTAAACGCCTATATATTTAAAAGTACGTTATCAGCACTTATCATCATGCAAACCTGCACAAGCCCACTTAAAGCTGCTCAAAACTGCTTTAACCACTCTGTATCCAACAGTCCTTGTTCTGCCTAGCAACAAAATAAACAGCCTTGCAGGTCTTGAACCCAGGGCCCTGTACACCACAGTCAAAGCAGTTAACCACTAAGCCATCACTGCTATGCAAACATTTGCTGTGCCAGAAAGTCTGCTCTTCAAATTTTCTTTAGAACTAGCTGGTTTCTCAGTAGTAGCACTAAAATCTGAACCCCTGTGACTAGTACTTGCTCTAGAACCTGCTGGAATGCACTAGGAAGCCTTAAACTGATGCAAGCACTCAACTCTCCTTGTTAATAAGGAGAAATTAATTGTAGGCACTAAGCCTATAATTGCAAAGTACCCTGCAAAGGTAAGGGAAAACAGCTCTTGTACTTTACAAAAAAGCACCTAAACAGGCATGTCCAAGGGTCAGCTTCTGGTGATTTCTCCAGGCATACTGGAACAATGCAGCAACTGCCTCATGTACAAAGACAACCCTCTCCTCCTACCACCCAACACTACAACCTGTGAGAGATGCATTTACATAGTCAAACTGGAAGCAAAGCTCTCTCCAGCCAAGATTGTGCTAGACAGTCAAGAGGAGAAGGTTAACACCCACACTACACCACAAGCAACACATAGCCATTCAAAACCCACACCATCAACACCCACACATAGCAGCACTAAACCCACATATATGGAGGCCCTTAACATTAACCTGCCCAAGCAACAAGGACCTCTGAAGCTGAAACGCAAACACCAGTCACAACCAATGTGACACATAGCTCACAAAAGCAGTGTGCCACCCAACAACAGCTCCTAAGGTAAGACAACGTACCCAAAGCTTTAGTCATAGTTGACTCTATAGTCAGGCACAGTGATGTCACACTCACCAGGCTGAGCAAGGAGAAAATTACAGTCAGCTGCCTGTCAGGTACCAGGATATGCCACATAATGCATGCACTCAAGTCACTCCAAGTACAAATATGACTCTGTCATTGACCATTTTGGAGTGAATGACTTGAGATGTACCTCCCTGGACTACATAAAAAGAGACATGAAATGCTCTCAGATCATGTGGCCCAGCCAGGTATGACCCTAGCCCTGAGTAACATCCTGTCTTCACCCAGAATGATACCACAGTATAAGGACAAAATGACTGACTTCAACAATTGGCTAAGCTTCTGGTGTCATTCAAAGGGGATCCAATATCTGTCTGCCTGGGACGACATGATCGACAAACCATGATGCTTTGCCAGAGATGGTCTGCACCTGTCACCCCTGGGATTCAGGTTACTGGCTAAATATCTTGCCACCTCTATAGTGCATTTTTTAGGCAAGGTTCAAAGGACAAAACTACCACTGTACCAGATACAAGCATGCAAAATCTGAAGGTAATGCTACTCAATGCTAGAAGTCTAAACCTCAAAATGCACTCTCTAGAGGCACTCCCAAAAATGGAGAACATCAATATCTGTGCTGTAACTGAGACCTGGTTCAAGACTCCAGAGAGCATCCTTGCAATACCAGGCTACAACTCTTACCACACTTTTCAGCCACCAATCCAAGACTGAAACACAAAAGGTGGAGGAGTGTCCATATTCACCAAGGATATTCACACCTCCAGGCTAGTTGCTCAACACAATGAAATTCTCCAGGTGCAACTAACAATAGGTAAGACTGCAATCCAAACTGTAGCTTGCTACAGATCCCCCACCATGCCCCAAGATTCTCACTACACCTTTTTAAACATACTGGAAAATATTAAGATACAACCAAACACCCTAATACTGGGTGATTTGAACTACTTTGCCATTAACTGGGAAAACTACTTGGGTTCCAACACCTTTTTCCAACCGTTCTTGGAATTCATAAATTCCAATGCCCTGGATCAACTAATCCATTGTCCCACCAGGGGCTCCAATATCCTAGACCTGGTCATTACCAACATAGGAGATAGATGCTCCACATCAGTGGTCACCCCTCATTGGTCAGGTCTGACCATAAGCAAATCACACTTGACATCAACATCCCACCCCCACATCCCAGTAAGGAAATATCTGTAAAAAAAGCCAACTTCATGCTATTTAAGTCAAAAGTGACAAACTTTATGGTACCCATGCAGACGGGAGCAGAAAGTTCGACTACTGAATCCTACACTAAGGCAATGTATGAGCACATCCACTCGTGCATGAATCATGCATCCCAAATAGAACCAAGATGCTCTCCTCCAAAAAAAGTAAGCCAATCTGGTGGTTCCCTGCCATTAACCAACTATACAACAGAAGGAAGAAACTGTTACAGAAAAGAGGAAAATCCCAGGATGCAAAAAACTCTCTTACCAGCCTCAGTAAGAAGCTGAGATCTCTCATAAAATCCTCCAAAGCTAGTTACGAAAATAAAATTGCCAAAGATTTCAAAGACAACCACAAGGCATTCTATAGTTATGTAAAGAATCTAAATGGCAATGCTCAGATCTGCTCTGAGCTACAATAGAATGGCATTAAATATACTGATCCCAAGGATATTGCCAATATTCTGACAGATCGCTTTAGTGCCAAATTCACCCCCCTCTCACCCCCTAAAGGGCCCATCTCAATACCAAAACATTGCCAAATTCCAGTAATCATGGCCACACAGGTAGAAACTGCACTCTCCAAAGCTAAGAATACAGCATCCATGGGACCAGATCACATCCTGGGCTGTGTACTACATGAACTACAAAATGAACTGTCACCTCATCTAAGTGTCATATTTAATCATAGCCTCAACTCAGGCTTCATGCCCACTGAGTGGTGCACAGCTACAGTTATCCCACTCCACAAGGGGGATCCACCTTGGATCCCGGCAACTACTGTCCCATCAGTCTGATGAGCGTGATCTGCAAGGGCATGAAACGCATTATCATGGAACTTATAAACAAAGACATTGGCAACCTTCAAAAACTGGACACCACCCAGTTTGTGTTCGTGAAGGGCTGATCTTGTCTCTTGAACCTAATTGACTTCTTTGAATCAGTCTTCAGAGCTGAGGACAAGGGTAAGGTGGTCCACACAGGCTATCTGGACCTTGCCAAGGCCTTCGACACCATCCCACACTCTGGAATCATAGATAAACTTACTAAGCTGGGCATAAATCCCTACGTCACTTGATGGGTTGCCAACTGGCTTACTGACAGACCCCAGGCTGTAAAAGTAGCCGACTCCAAATCCAGCTCCAGACAAGTGACAAGTGGAGTACCTCAGGGTTCAGTCATGGGACCGCTCTTGTTTGGCATCTCCTTCTCTGAAGTACAGGCCAACATTAAGGGACTCTGGCTAACAAAGTTCGCAGATGACTGCAAACTGGGAGCCAAATGATGTGGATATTCTACAAAAGGGCCTTACAGAAACAGATGCTTGGTGCCAGAGCCATGGGCTCAAGCTTAATGCCAATAAATGTATAGTTATCCCCTTTGGGATAAACCATGTACCCAAGAATTACCACATAGGTGGCAGTACACTGAACACCGAAAGTGTGATGAGAGACTTAGGGACACAGGCGGACAGTGGTCTCACCTTCGATAATTATTAATTAAGCATGGAAGTTTTTATTCATTCAAGTAATTTGTAGCCAGCATGGAGTTTTTACTGTTAAACACTCTGTTTCTTTAACTGAACATTTATGCAAATTCACGTTTGTACGTGTGTTTAAAAAGCTTGGCTTTTGGCGGCTATTTTTGAAAATTGTCTCTGAGGAAGCTGCGGATTTGTCTACAGCGAAAACGCTATTTTTTGTTAAATAAAACCTGTGTTAAGTTTTTATCACAACAATATTTAACATTTATTACTTGGTGGATCTTGGATTAACATCCTTTGAGAAAGTGACTATTTAACCGCAAGGTTATTGTTTTCTTTTCCTGACTTGTCAGTGCGTAAAGGCTTGCTACTTTTTGTGTTTTCACCTTCGATAACCACATCGCCACAACAGTCAGGAAATCCTTCTATATGGCACACCTCATCACTAAGGGCTTTTCATCCCGAAAAAAGGAGGTCATTGTCCCACTGTACTCATCCTTCATTAGACCCATTATAGAGTACAACGCCCCATTTGGTATGTACCTCACAAGATATCTGCAACAGCTGGAAAGGCCACAGAAATACCTCACTAAAAGAATCACAGGCCTAAAGCAGATGCCCTATGCTGACCATCTAAAAAAAGTCCAGCTATAGTCTGTGGCATATCATCTACTCACAGGTGATCTCTGCTTAACAAAGAAGGCCATGTCAAACCTTGAACTGTTGGACATGCTCCACTTAAAGAAATCCCAATCCCTCAGAGCCACACACTCCAGGCATCTAAACCTTGTCTTCACAATGAACAAAACATGCTGGAGGGATAAGTTCCTGAGCCACAGACTCCCCATACTCTGGAATAGACTGCCCATACATGTCAAGCAGAGTGCCTCCTTAGCCCTCTTCAAAAGGAACCTTGACGACTGAATGGGAGATAGGAAATTCACCCCGGGGAACACGTCAGTTGTCTTGCTAGACAGTGGTCCAGGGAAGTAAATATTGTGGGAAGAAATATCTGGGCAATTGTTATAGCTAGGCTTGTATAGACCCTAGGGCTGATAGCTTAGTACCAACCTATGAACCTAATATATCTGTTAGTACACATACAGAATAGTGGTGAACAACTGCTTTGACTTCTACAATTGTGTAGTATTTGTTAGTGATATTAGTGTTGAATCAGCTATGTTGTTGTATCTAAATATACACATATCAGATAAATATGGTGTGATACATCTGGGACGGTATATGCGACAGTCATGTTTACACATAAGGCTATGGATAAATATATATATATATATATATATATATATATACATATGTAGATATATGTATAGATGTACATGCACATATACATTTATATATATGTATTGATATACATCTGTATGTTGCATTATATATATGGTCATATATAGATCTATCTGTATATATATATATATATATATATATATATATATATATATATATAGATATATATATATATAAAAATATATATATATATATATATATATATATATATATATATATATATATATATATATATATATATATATATATATATATATATATATATATATATATATATATATATATATATATATATATATATATATATATACACACACACACACACACACACACACACACACACACACACACACACACACACACACACACACACATATATATATATATATATATATATATATATATATATATATATATATATATATGCACATGTCAGTACATCGACAAGTTAGAAGATCGACATCCACTTCACCGACACATAAAATAATCGACACCACAAATCACGGACATTTAACAGGTAAGAAGTTTAAATTTCGCTAATCATGCCTACCACACATGCATAACACTGCCGCACTTACTAAAACATGGTAGGCATGATTAGCGAAATTTAAACTTCTTACCTGTTAAATGTCCGTGATTTGCAGTGTCGATTATCATACCTCAGCACCAATAGTCAGAACCTTTTAGTGCAAGGGGATGTCATGTAAGTATTGCAGGTGTAAATGTAGACTTTTGCTACTGTACCAGGGGTTGTCTTAACATAAATGTTGTGTGGGAAGTCACATCTGATATTGACATGTACGCCATCAGTTACTGACAGACATCATAAGACCATCATAGTATAGTACCACACAAATCACAGTAATGATCCTGTGAAATACAGCAGAGATTTGACCAATGAATGTGGACAGTCTGATACACTCTAGTCAGTCCAGTGGTATACACAGCCCCCATTAGTGCAAGACGTGTGGACCAAGCCTGACAAAGTGGATGGTTACAGCTATGTAAATGGAGACATCATGAAAATACTGGAATAGATAAGCTCACACAGTTTATGCATTCACACACTCCTGTATGTCCTGACACATAATAACCAGAGGAGCAGAGGTCACAAGCCCACATACTTCCCACTAATTAGTGACATACATCTGTACAGCATCCCACTGCTTTGTCAGAAATACACAACAGTTATGGTGGCCCAGCAACAGTACGTCTGACAGGGTCTATATTAGAACACCAAACGTTCAAAATTTCGAGTGTTCTAATATCGACCAGTTTTCAGCGAATGCTGAAAATATTGAAGAAACAGAAAACCAAATTTTTTCCTAGGGAAAGAATTTGGTTGTCCGTTTCTGTTGCGTCGGTATTTTCAGAGCTGTGGTGGAAAGTTACGGGTCAGGTTCAGGTAAGTGTGCAATTGTGTGGATGTGAGGGTTAGGGTGGGGTAGGTGAGTTAGGATTAGGGCGCAGGTGAGGTGACTGTGCAATAGTGACGGACCTTAGGGTTAGGGTTTGGGTTCAGGTAAGCAGATAGTTAGTGGTGTATGTATAGTTTAGTGTAGGGTTAGGTGTAAGAGTTTAGGTGTATGTGTGTGGATTGCTGTTTGTTTGCTTGTGTTGTGTGTATGTGTTTTGGAACAGCAAATATTTTCCCTAGGAAAAAATTTGCTGTTCTGAATGTTCGATGTTTTCAATTTTCGATTTCTAGGGTTCGATATTAGAACACTCGACATTTTGAATGTTTGGTGTTCTAATATAGATCCAATCTGACACATATCTGGACATGACATCACACTTGGTAAATACACTGACCTGCTAGTCATGTCACAAATCACTGTGCAAACTACAGGCAGACTTCCACAACATTGGCCTACATTTCTTATGGGCAATACACATGTACCTGCAAATATAGCAGGCTCTACAGGCATGTAACAGCCCAGAGTAACAGACACCTGTGTGAAAGTGCATACCCACAACCAATCTGAACACAGCCACAGTCACATATGGTAAGCATACTTAATATTACAGTATATGGACTGTGTGAACAACACCATCTCATATGTGCCACTCACACACTAACCCTACATATATTGGGCCAATACACACTGTATTCCAATGCCTGACTGTGGTATGGGACATGTGTCAGTCTGGCCCTACAAACATGTATGCCGATAGGGTACCATACACTGGAGCAGCATGCAACATCACATAGAGCAGGACCAAGAACAATGACATCTACCACAGTCTGTACACAGGCCAAGGTACATATTCACAATACACACTCTGTTGACAATCACCATAAGTACACAGACTTCACTACTGTACACACTACAACAGAATGTCCAGGTTTTGTCCTCAGATATAATGCCTACTATACATAACATGCCTAGCAGTCTGATATCTCACTGGCTTGTTATCAGGTATGATGTCAGTAAATAATGATGTACTGAACATATGCACCTCTGCATGACATATGTACAAAGGTTGACAGAGTTGTGGCTGGAGGCACAAACACAGGGCCAATATTGACATGTTGCTGTGATAAACCCATACATTTACTGGTGTAACAGGGTTTGTTGTGACATATGTCTTCTGAGGGATATGAAGTCAGTAACTCACATGGCTGTCACCATGTACTGACTGCAATCCTCAGAATATGCTACTGCATTTCTAAAGATAGGAAATGTGTGAGTAACACAACACATGTAAGACTACAGACACTGGCCAGTCTGCAGATAGCCCTACAGGTGAGTTTCCCCAACCACATAACACTGTCATTACAGATATTAAATCATGTAGAACAGCCATATCCACACAAACCCTGTTAAACCAACATTACTTCAAATGCAGAAGAGCAATACTTACATTCTTTCCTCATGCCTGGAACAACCCCCCCCCCCCCGTTTGTTGGCCTGTCGCCACAGTGTATGTTGTAAGAGGTATTTCCAACTACCCTCTGTGATGCTGTTTGTCAAACACCCACATGAAGTACTGCTCACAGTGAAGGAAAAGGGCCAACACCCATATGAAGTGCTTAGTTATAGGAGTGTGTTTCCATGCAATTGGCAATAAGAATGATACTACAGCTGCTCCACATGCAATCAGCTTGTGGGGGACTGCAATTCATGCACAGGTCATCAGCTGATCATGAGCATCACTTACAAAACACAAGCTGCTGCCTAAGCAAAGCAGGTGTAGTTTTCCACATCCACCAAAGAGGGAGTGAGAGAGACAGACAGACAGAGACAAAGTAAGAAAGGAAGGGAGTAGGAGAGTAAGATCCAAGCATGTTTGTGTATGATGCATGGGTGGAGAGTGGTAACTGGGCATTATGACGGTTGCCTATATTGTGTACTAATCCATACTCTCACATGGTAATTGCACATGACTGTACACATTTATACCTGAGGATTGTCGACTAGAATCTCTACAATGTTTGCCTTTTAATGTTGACAATGGAACATGTAGCTCCTCAATATAATGATGTGGCAAAACCCACACTGCAATGGATTCTGTCATTACACAATCTCCCCAACAGGACACTGATAACACATACAAACACACACTTATCAGTACTGAGTTTCAAACCCCTACCTGATTATGTATTGCTACTACATTGTTATGCAGTTATTGCACGCACCACAGAGCTAACATGTTGGAAAGCTGTCCAAAGATATCTTTGAAGGTGAGTGACATCAGCAACAGTGATAAAGGAGGGATAAGGGAAGTGTAGTACATGTGACTGTCCACAAACGCAGGTGTCAAGGAAGACACAAACACACTCTCTCAGGGAATCACACACATTATCACAGTTGCAGGGACAGGATTAGAACTCCCACCTTACTGTTTTTTTGCACTACAGTATTACACAGTTATTATATGCGCCAAAGAGCTTATCAGGCTGATATATGGCCAAAGGGTTATTTCAAGATGACTGACATCAGAAGGCATGTTACACTAGGGCAATGGGAGGTGTAGTGAGTGTGAATGGCTTCAAAATCTTTAATCTTTACACACACACACACACATACACACACACACACACACACACACACACACACACACACACACACACACACACACACACACACACACACACACACACACACACTTGCCAGTACTGACATGCACGGGTTCATTGCTTCACAGGTGTGTAGTAGTTGACTGTGCCAGAAGGCTATACAAGGCTAGACAAAGGGAATACCTTGGCATCAGGCCACATGACAATGGTCTCCAGTTTGGCTCAGGGGTGTAGTCCCTAGATTGGCCCACACAGGTGGGTACTGTATTCACCATCCACTCATCTGGGTTACTATTGTGGGTGGTCAGCAATGCCTGTCATGTATGTGATCTATATTCCATAACATGGACAGTGTCTGGGTTGTGCACATGTCCCACATGCATGTTCTGTGACATGTGGAAGTGTACCTGGGGTCTCTGGGGCATGATGTGTGGACAGATTGTCATCTGATGTGGCATTCCTGACCTTATGTATTGAGATCTGGCTATGGAATTGAGGTTGTGCCTGCACCTACATTGACAGCATTATACAGGTATTCAGTGGATTTAGTGGCATCTATCCATACAGGGCATGTGTATAAGGCATGGTATTCCCTTTTTGGGTTACATTTGCAGACTTTACAGTTGTTGCAGGTGTCCAGTGGGAAACAGAGCAAAGGACCACTGTAAGAAATGATTTGCCTATTATAGGGATGGAACAGGGTGCCATGTCCTTTTACTTGCTGGATAACACACAGTCAGGAGATGTTGCACATCACAGTACATTCTGATGTCAGTGGCAGTGTTGTGGTCAACAGGCATGTAGTCCACTGCAATCACACCGTGGTTACTATCTGTGGGCAATATGCAGGGAACTACCAATATAATGGTTGTTGCCTAGTCAAGTGTGTTTGAGTATGAGACATGGGTGGAGAGTGTTCTCTGAGTAATACAAGGGTTGCCTATATTGTTCACCAATCTATAATGTCACATGTAGAGCTATGGATTGTCTACACCAGCCTCTTTGTTGTTTGACACTGTAAGGTGTACATGGTTACATATAGTAGGTCCTCAATATAATAATGTAGCAAAACTTACCCCACAATGAATCCTGTCATTACACAATCACAGCAGCCTCCACACAGGATACTGATGACAAACACACACACACACACACACACACACACACACACACACGCACACACACGCACACACACGCACACGCACACACGCACACACACACTTGCCAGTACTGAGATTCAAACCCCTACCTAGCTATGTATTGCCACTACAGTGTGCCACATTTATCACACATGTCACAGAGCTTATTGGATGGATGTTGTCCCAAGGTACTTCTAAGGTGAGGAACATCACCAGCCCTTGTAAATACTGGCATTGAGTGATGTAGTAGGTGAGAGATCCCAAAAATAACTTTACCCTAATCATACTTTTACATTTGCCAGGGGTGAGGTACAAACCTCTATCTAACAATCTTTATGGGTCATTATGTTACACATTTACCACATGCACCACTGACCTGATGTGGTATACGCTTTGCAACAGATACTTGTAAGGTGGATGATATCTGCAGGATTGCTAAAGTCAGGCTCTAAGATGTGTACTGGCTGTAAATAGGGACCAAACCTTTGAGGTACACACACAAACACTTGCCACAGATGAGCCTCAAACCCATAGCTGTGTAGTTACTGCTACTATATTGTTCTGCATTTATGGTACATACCAGGGAGCTTATAGGGCTAGCCCTTCTCCAAAGGTATATTTCAATGTAGATGATATCAGCAGGCTTGCTAAAGTAGGGCAATGGAAGTTGTAGTGACTGTGGATGGCCTCAAAAGTATTACTCTCAACACACACACACACACACACAGAGTTCCACAGTTGCCATGTCTGGGATTAGAACTCCTACCTAACTAGTGCATCACACTATAGCATTACGCTGTTATCACACACGCCATGGAGCTTATAGGGCTAGCTCTTATCCAAAGGTGTATTTCAAGATAAATGATATCAGCAGCCTTGCTAAAGTAGGACAATGGGAGGTGTAGTGTCTATGAATGGTCTCAAAATCATTGATTCCTACACACACAATGTTTCACATTTGCGATGTCTGAGATTAGAACTCCTACCTAACTAGTATAGCACACTATAGCATTAGGCAGTTATCATATGCACCATGGAGCTTATAGGGCTAGCCCGTATCCAAAGGTGTATTTCAATGTGAATGACATCAGCAGCCTTGCTAAAGTAGGGAATGGGAGGTGTAGTTTCTATGAATGGCCTCAAAATCATTAATCCCTACACACACAAACACACACACAGAGTTTCACAGTTGCCATGTCTGGGATTAGAACTCCTACCTTACTAGTACATCACACTACAGCATTATGCAGTTATCGCACGTGCCACAGTGCCTATAAGATTAGCCCTTATCCAAAGGTGTATTTCAAGGTGAATTACATCAGCAGACTTGCTAAAGTAGGGCAATGTGAGGTGTAGTGACTGTGAATGGTCTCAAATGCATTGATCCCTACACACACAGAGTTTCACAGTTGCCATGTCTGGGATTAGAACTATTACCTAACTAGTACATCACACTATAGCATTACACAGTTATTGCATGCGCCATAGAGCTGAATCTTGTCCAAGGAGGTATTTCAAGGTGACTGACATCAGCAGGCTTGCTAAAGTAGGACATGGGAAGGTGTAGTGACTGTGAATGGCCTCTAAAGCACTTATCCCTACACACACACACAAATACAGTGTCACAGTTGCCATGTCTGGGATTAGAACTCCTACCTAACTAGTACATCACACTATAGCATTACACAGTTATTGCATGTGCCACAGAGCTTATAGGGATGATACTTGTCCAAAGGGGTATTTCAAGGTGACTGACATCACAGGCTAGCTAAACCATGGCAATGGGGAGTGCAGTGTGTGTGCATGGGCCATAAACCATTCCTCTGGAAACACACACACAACACTCAGTCACACACTTTATATTTGACATGACTGTGTATATGACTGCTAGATGAATAATGACTTCTGCTGTCATGTTACACAGTTATCACAAGCACTAAAGACACTATAGTGCTGAGGGCTACCAGAAGCAAATGTCTACAGTGATAGACATTGGCACATCATGTGATATTGGCCAACTGGATGTGCGGTGGGTGGGACAGGCATCATGATGGAAAGCTCTTTGTCACTGTCTGTCTCTCTCTTCCCCACAACACTGTTTGTGTATGTTTGACCTATTATACTGTGTTGTCCTTGGATATAGGTGTGTATTCCTATCCGATGTGTGTGCAAAGCATGACTGGTGTGCAATGTGGAGTGTGTGCACAGACATCTGTGACTGACAGATATGTATAGTCCACTGTTGTTGCCAGACATGGGCTTCATTTCTCCAAGTGTGGGAGCATGTCCAGTATGACCTTCTGTATTGAATGTGTGAATCCATTCCAGGTAGGTTGTACTGCAGGCATTTGTGTTCTATACCTACAGCTAGCAACCTGTTTCTGCAGGATATCTGTGGATAGGTTGACAATATGGAGTCACAATGGGCAAAGGATAGTGGGATACTGTAACTAATTGTGTCTGTACTGCTTCTGCTACATAGTTTTGGTATAAGTGATATTCAGACATATGTACTGTTTTACACTGTGATGTATTATGTCATCAACTACTGACAGATATACATATTTGCTTGCAGTAATTTCCTGGGGAATACACGATGAATGAAGCTATGTCCAGTATTGTGGTCTGCAGCCTACATATTCTTGCACAATCATGCCATTCTGGAGTAGGAGCTGTAGACACTTGCTGATGGGTCTGTGTAAATGGTCCAGCACCCTGGTACTGTGGTGACTGAGGATCCCATGCTTGTACATCTATGGACGTGACAGAATGGCTATATCCTGCTGTGGCCATACCTCTCAGCTGTAAAGATTCACACATGTTACCCAGAGACAGGGCTCATATATCTGGTCATTTCCCCTTCACATTGTGGTTTACAAGCAGGTTTGTAGCCACCCATTCCTGGGTTTGCAGGCAGGGATAGTATGGGCACACATCAGAGTTTCAGACTTCACACACTCCATGGCATCCATGCTTCTACCCCAGTCTGTTATTTTATCCTCTTACTAACATTATGCAAGTGATATCCGATAAGTATTCCTATAGTTACTTCATCCCAGCAGTATTTAGGGGTTGGTCCACAGTTCATGCAGTAGGACATGCTATTGGGATTTGTCAACATGGCCTTGCATTTGTGTTCTGTGGACTGTGTTATGTCATTATTTGGGACTCCATGAGATAACATACATTGGCAGTACGGGTGAGACACAGGCTTTTGACAGAGGACTGTAGGGCAATTGGTAGTGATGCAGGCCATCTGAGCAGGCCAGTGCATTCTGGCACTCCAGGCTGCAAGCCACTGTATTCCCCTGGGATGACAGGGTAGGTGTGCAAGGTGTTAAAGGCAATAGTTTATGTCCTTATTAATCCATTGGTGTGGATGCTGGCAGGGTGCTGCTTACAGCTAGGGACATACCTGCATGGAACACCTCCTCAGCATGCTGCATTCTGTGGGTATTCCTATAAATGGGGGTCATATTGTACTTATTCCCAACAAAAGGGATATGACCTGTGATGAGCCTGTGGCTGATGTTGGGGTGAGCTGAGTGCATGTATGCAATGGAAGCTACTTGCAGCTGACTCACAGATATACATGGGGCATTCCCCTTATGCTGGCTTGTGCGGGGACATCAGTGGTTTCTCAGTACTTCATAACTGTGCCTTTTGTGGTCTGCCATTGTTTGGCCAGACTACATCAGAATTCCATATTACACAGACAACTAATGTCTGCTAACCTGTATGTACAATTCCAAAGGTGTGTCCATTTGACAGTAACATTTTATACACTCTCTGTCTAGGGTACTTCCACCTGTGTACTGTGTGTATGTCTGGGCATACATTCATGCCATGTCCATCTTTCAGATGGTGACAGATATTACATCCGAACACTTAGTATGGATTACTGGATTGGGTCTTGCTGGGATGCATTGTGTTTGGCACTGCAGTTGTTAGAACTTGGCCCTGTCATCAACAATAAAAGCCATAGGTCATCGGGACACAACCCTCTATGCCTATATGCTGGCCACTTTCACACAATATACAACACACAACAACATAACACATAGAGACCTGCATATTGTACACATGCAACAATCTATCCTGCTAATTTGGCCAGCTCAGGTAATCTGTGTGCCACTATTATACCCACACAAACATGTTACTGCATTTCTACATAGGATTATGGGGGGGGGGGGCACACCTAACAACTGTAAACATTTGCTATGACTGTAAAGATATTTTAGGTACTCTGTTGGCTTCCATTTCATTCTGTGTTTTGACCTATCATGCAGACTAGAGGCATATCATTGTAGTACAGATCTTAAGTTTTATTGACCTATATTTCTGTTTCAGACTTCCTACCCTTCAAATCTAATATCCAACTGCCTGACCTGTTGTAGTCTGTCTTTGTAGGTCTGGAGGGGGGCTGTTCTCCATTGCCATCAGTCAGAGGCCTTAACACAGCCTTTCTTTGTGGTCATCTACACCTGTCCTGCTGGCTGAGACTCTTGTTGGATATGTGAGCCTCACTTACATGCATGTGTGTGTCCTATGGGCACACATTTGGCCCACCACATGTCCTGCAGTGGGATTTGTCACCTTGTCCAGTACTGCCTACTATGATGACACCAGTATTTGTTATGGATTTCATGCTGCCCATATAGGTGTCTACTATCTGCTGGCATCCCATTCAGCCACCCAATTCCCTTGCATGTTCACATCTGTACCATAAATACAAGTAGCAGAACATACTACTTAATTCAGCAATTGATAGTGAGAGTTACTTACCTTGTGGCTGTGCCAGTATTGAGGATGGTGCTGGAGGGCTGACTATGTTGGATGCACATAGTACACTCCCTATACATGGTTAAGCAGAGATAGTGTCATGTCTGGCATCCCTTTTACTGTATGTATGAGTCAGAGAGAGGTGTCATTCCCTGGGTTCCTACCATGTCAGTGTATGTGCTATGCATTGTCTCTTTGCCAAAGCCTGGGCATACGGGGCATGCCTCCTTCTGCCTACAGGGGCAGTCTCAGGTTGTTCCTCCTCTGAGTCAGTCTGTGCCTGTGCTGGCCTTGACAATGGTGGGGGGCTGTGTGGCCCTGCCCCGTGCTGTTCCTGCTGCAGCTGTTTCCACAGGATCATATTGTGTAGCATGGCACATGCAATGACAGTTTGATTACATGTAGCTGGAGAATACTGCAAGGCTCCATTGGATATGTCCAGGCACCAGAACCGTGACTTGAGCATCCCAAACACATGCTCTATTATGATTCTGGTTTGTGTGTGTGCCTCATTATGGAGTTCTTGTTCGGGTGTGTGTGCATTTCTGATGGATGTCATTAGCCACGGCTTCAGTGCATAACCAGCATCCCCCACTAGGTGGTACAGCTGCATCATATGCCAGATGTGGAAGTCGTGATAGCTTCCAGGGCTGCCAGCACACACATTCATTATAATGCCCTGGGCATCACACATGACCTGGCAGTTGATGGAGGGGAAGCCCTTGCAGTTTATGTAGACCCTATCCTGTTCACTGCTTGGTGCTTTGATGTGTATGTGCATGCAGTTGAAAGCACTCACTACCTCAGGGTATTCTGCTATTTGATGGAAGAGTTGCATATTGCTGGTCAACGCCTCACGGGTGTTGTGGAAATATATGTGCTCACCGGCATGTGCTGACATGGCATCCAGGAACTGGTGGAGTACCCTGGTTGCTGATGCCTGTGAGATCCCATGATATTCCCAGTTGGCCTTTGGAAGGTACCTGTGGCTAGTATTCTTAAGCCAACACATACCTTGGTATCCACTGGGATGGTTTCCCCTCTGCTGGTTCTGTGTGTGAGGCGTGGCCGGCACAGCTCAACAATTTGCTGTAGGAGGTCCCTGTCCACCTTATAGCACTCCACTATCTCCAGCTCATGTATCCCCTGGTAGGTTATCCTGGGTCTGTACACTCTTCTTCTTCTCCTCACTGTGGGTTGGTCATCAGCATTCTCATCCTCACCACCCTAAAAGCAGCCCCTATCATTTTGTTGCTTTTGTTAGGTAAATTTCCCCATTTGTGTACACCGGTGGTGTAGTGTTTGTGGGAAAAACCAGAGGGAAAGGTGTTTGCATAGTTTATACTGGTATGCTGGGCTGTGACACTGCCTGTGTAATTGTCTGGTTCTGATACATTTCACCTGCCAGCTATGCTAGTTCTCCTTGATTACCTTCCTACTGCTGTTTTCCCTTCCCATTGCCTTCCTGTTTAAGCCCCGAGGTGTGCCATGCAAACCTAGTGCTCAGATGTGAATGGAGCTGCTATTTCCTGTTTTTTTTTTTTTGTTTCTTTAGAACCCGGTGTGCGGTGCACACACCCATTTAGGCAATGTAAATACTGCTAGGCACCCTCATACACACCCCCTTCCTTAGCTGTGCTTAGCTAAGGGCAAACACGGGCCACAGAGCTCCAGTAAGCTTACAGTATGCATGACACACCCCCTTATGAAGTCGTCTAGCTCTTAGGCATACACCATGGTATTACTGCACCTACACAGTTGGATGCAAGCTAGCACTGTGTGGAAATCTGTGATTCAGTATCATTGCCCTCATTTGCATAGGATTGATTGCTAATGCATGGTTACAAACCGACACTCAGCCTTCACCCTTAGCAACCACTATTCCATGGTTTTGTGTTATACATGCCATTGACTATTATGGCAAAATTATGATTTTGGTTTAAAAGCTTATTTCCAGTTTTTTTATTATTTTCGGGCCAATCCCATTTGCGCACTGCCGCCCTGCACTTAAACGGCTGAAATCGGCCAACAAAAAAAAAGGTAATTTTTATAATTTTGAAATTAATTTTCATGCCTATGGCCATATATTTGGCCTTTGGCATGCCTAACCCTTCTAATACATGCATTTGTATGAGCTGTCATGCCTCCATTTTGTAGTTTGCAGAAATGTATTCAGCTACTGGCTGAATACATTTCTGCAGTCTACACTATTCTTGCACGAATGACTGCCTGCTTCCTGGATCGCTAATTCACCTCATTTGCATGACTTTTACCAGCAAATGAAGTAATTAGCTTACAGGGGCTGTGTCCATGCAGGAATAGTGCAGGAGCGCTTGTGCACGTCCAGGGAGCTTTTTCCTGGATCGCACGTCAGCCATATTTCCTGCAGCAGATCTTGCACTATTCCTGCACGCTGTGCAGAGCTTGCTGAATCCTCAGGTTAGTGTTTTATGAGTGCTTGTGTTTGTTAAGTGATGTGAGCGTGTCTGTATGTGTGTTTACACATTAGAGTTAGAGTAAGGCCTAGGTTGGGTGATAACTTAATTGCTTTTTATGTTTGTTGAGTTGTATGCAGTATGTGTGTGTTCTTGTGTGAGTATCTTGTACATTGATATTGTTACAGAAATTTTTTTTGATAGAGTAATGTGTAGGGTTGGGGTTAAGGGTAGCAGCAAGTTAGTGTTGGGATTAGTACCCAACGGTAATGTTGTACAAAGGGGTAAAGCCCTCCGTCTATCCTTACCTGTGTGCTCTAACTCTAACCCAAACCCTGTCACTGCCCCTAGCCCAAGTCCTACCCACAATCTTACCAAAAAAAGTTCCCTTAAGAATATCACTATTCAGAAAAATTATGTCTGAAGGTATTTTTACTTTTTTTGTAGCTGAGTGATCACAAAAATGTGAACAAATGTTCTATTTTTGCTATCAGTGTATCTTCGTTGATTTTGTTTTCAGTACTAGTGAGTTTTAACCTGTAGAAATGGATGCAATGAGCATAATATGTCGTGTGTGTGTGTGTGTGCGTGTGTCTGTGTGTGTGTGTGTGTGTGTGTGTGTGTGTGTGTGTGTGTGTGTGTGTGTGAGTGTGTGTGTTGGGTTCATCATTTTTTTGTTTTTCTGATTGTGTTTGCTCATAGTCTGAAGCACTTCATAGCGACCAGTTATTATTAGAGGTTTGTTATGTGAAAATCAGAGCACACTAAATAACTTCAACTGTTAAAAAAACTTCTGAATGGCTGCTTTGAAAGAATCAGAGCTCCACAATATACTACAGTATTGGCATAAATGCACTGCTGTCCCAATATTGCTATTTACATCTGCATTTGGTGTTCCAGCCATCATTTTCTTCTTTTGGGCATTTTATTTGGTTAAAGAATAAATAATCATTTAATTTAATGGAAAGCATATCAATATGGTTACTGCAATTTCAGTTTCCAATGTATTGTTGCTTAGCAGCAGTGTCAGTATACTTTCAAAAAGACTGTATAAGGGCAAACCTCCTTGAATACAGTAATTATTCTGAACTGTATCAGCAACAGGGTGCATAAAGCAAAGTCCCATTGGGAGACTCAATCGCTCAGTGAGTCTCTGGCCCAGTAATATTATCTGACTTGCTTGAGGGTTACAATCAACCAGTTCATAACAAACAGCAAAAACAAAGGTGTCCTCAGTGATGCTTACAAAAATAAGTATGTCTCAGATTTATCTACATCTGTGACTTACTGTACTCAGTGTCATATGCACTATTAACCATGGACAATATGGTGGCTAATGGTAATCCAGCCACACGGGATAGCTTGTTCCAACAGTTAGTACAAGTGGTGCCAGGCTTAATTGTTAATTATGTGTGAGAGTGTAATGTATGATCAAAATGTGCAGCATGTTTCATTTTTAAGTATTGAAATTTGTGTATCTTAGAATATTTACTTTTTTCTGAGATGAAATGATCTTAAATTTAGTGTATTTAAATGGTAGTATGGCAGGGTGTAGTGGAATACAAAACATAAAATCATTCTCTAGACATGTCTGACATTGCTACAGAGGATTTCGATAATCACCTTTTCACTGTTAGTTTGACACATAGTGATCTAATTTCTGAGTGTTTGTCAATAATGCACAGAACTTTAGTCGTGGAGCTTTAAAAGTTCAATGCATTCTTAGGGAAAGCCATGCAGTAAAGTTGTCAGACATAATGGCATGGAAATGCTTACTGACAAACAAATTGACAAATTAACAAATTAAAGATCTTTCAATAACCTGCACCAGACAAGATAAGGGCCATGACCAAATGTTGCTTATTCACAAAGAACTGGGTGCCATGTTTCAGGTATTAGAATTTCCACGTGTGTAACACAGTCATAATATAATAGCATTTCTGGAGGAAACTAAAGCATATATAGACAGCCCTGGCCTCTAGGTTACAACTGGTAATTTTGCAAATACAGGACATTTATATCCCTGGCAAAAGACACCACACATAGCTGTTGAGATTAGTAAAAGGAATGCATCAATGATAGGCACAAGCCAGAGGGAAGAAAGAAGACCTTAGGCAATTCTAAACACAGCAAATTTCCTTTTTACAATGAAGGTCTTTGTCAGTGTTAACTTATTTCATTCAGCCGTAACCACTTCCAGTAACATTGCACAACCTTAGAAACTATGGATTGAGGAAGGAGTGAAGAAGAAAAATTAAATGAGTCGGGATTTAAGGGATTTAGCTCCCCAGACCCAACTCTGAAGGAACTAGATTAAAAATGTCTCTGCATTGATTTGATCTAATTAAAACTTTTGTAGTGGTAGCAAATTGACAGGCTCAAATAATATTTCCATGTGTGTTCTGCTGTGGCAAGATGTTAATTGCAATGACTGAATGTAAATGATATGAAGGAGTAATGTTTCCATATTAATACAGGACACAGGATGACATGGGGTATATACCAACAATACATAAAATACATAATATATAATACATAAAAGTCCAGGCCAAAATAGCCTGCCTTTGGCTCACCAAGTTCACCGAAGATTGCAAACTGGGAGCAATCACTGAGTTTCCCAATGATATCAACATATTACAAGACAGGCTAACACAAACAAATGCTTGTGCCAAAACCATGGTCTAAAATTAAATGCAATAAAATTAATTATTATTCCCTTGGGCAAAACAGAATTCACTACAAATTACAGACAGCACCTCTCTGAGTTCCAACCCAGTGGTGCAAGACTTGGGAACACAGGTTGATAGCAATATGAATACTGACTTCCAAGTTTCCACAGTGGTAAGGAAAGCCTTCTACGTAGTGCACCTCGCAAGCAATGGCATAGCATCCAGGTCAAGGGAAGTTATAACTCCATTGTACTATACCCTCATCAGACCACTAATAGAGTATAATGTACCCTTTTGCATGCACGTCTACAGACAAGTGCAGCAGCTGGACAGACCTCAGTGGTTTCTCATTAAGAAAATGCAGGGACTCCAAACCATGACCTACAGGGACAGGCTGAAAGTCCTGTCACTTTACTCTCCAATTAGATTAATTTTTATTTATTTATTTAACATTTGTTCACCAGGATGGTCTGGCTGGACAGCTAGTGTTCGTTTTCAGCAGGGTCCTGTGGAGAAAAGCTCCAGAAAAATTATTACATAATATGAGCAATATATACAATGTCAATCAAGTTACAGCTGTAGAGAGGTTAATATGCTGATAATGCAGAGATAAGTACAAGTACTAAGTATGGAAAGGTTAACATGCTAATAATAGATACATCATGTCTTTATAGACATAAAAATTTCAGTATAGTATAGGCATGCAGACTATATTACAGTATGTACAAAGAGAGAGGGTGTAATACAGTAAAAGCAAGGGGAGTACCCTCTTTCAGGTAGATGGGAGTTCAGGGAGGTCCTTTGCAGGCACATAAATGGTTGGTATATAGGTAGGCTTTTAATTGGGTTTTGAAGGTGGTTGCATGTTTTTTTAGCCTGAGGTAAGGATGCAGGGTATTCCAGATTTTTGCAAAGTGGTTAGTGAAGAAAGATTCACCCAAGCTATTTTTTACACTTGATATTTTCTATCAGAGCTTTGCTGGTAGATCACAACTGCCTATTAGAATTGTAGGAGGTTATGAGGCCGAACAGGGCAGGAATTTTTTCAGGATAGTATAGGATGAGATGTGCCAGACTGAGTTGGTAGTATCGTAGTATATTTGGGAATTCTAACCACTGTAGCTTATTTAGGGATTGGCAGTGGTGGAGCGTGATCTGGCATTGGCAACGAATCTGGCAATTTTACTATAGCAGGTGGAGAGTTTATTAAGGCCAATTTTATTTAGATTTGTCAATACTGGACATGCATATAGTATAGTAACTAGCAGATAGGTTCTGGCTATGGTGATTCTAGCTTCAGAAGTTAGGTATCGTGTACATTGATAGAAGGTCCTTAGTTTTTTTGTGGACTTGGAGACAGTGAGGGATATATGTTTGCTATACTTTAGTTGTTGTTCAATGGTGAATCCTAATAGCTTAGCTTCTGGTATTGAGGTGATAAGAGTCTTGTTAACTGACGATATGGTGAAGGTAGTGTCTTGGGATTTTGTAGGGTGGAAAAGACTAAGTTGTGTTTTCTTTGGGTTTAATATTAACTGGGAATTGTTTAGCCAATATTCTATTTCAGTGAAGGATTGTTGTTTTTTTTTTTTTTTTTGTTGGAGAAGTTGTATACTGGGTGCAAAGCAGATCAGGGTAGTATCATTGGCGTATTGGACTAGTTTGGCAGTTGTAGTAGCAGACTGGAGTTGATTTGTGAAGAGGTTGAACAGGAGGGGGCCAAGGATGGGGCCTTGGCGTACATCGACTGTGACTGGGGGGGGTAGGGGGTCAAGCCATTTGACTGATTGAAGTGGGTTGTCTAGATAGCTTTTAAACCAGTGCAGGCTGGGGCCATCAAGGTTGAGATCTGAGAGGCAGGTTAGGAGTTTATTGTGAGATTTATAGGGAAGTGCTAGGCAATCAGGTTACAGACAATTATAACACAAACAAACGATAGTCTTAAGTTTCCTCCAGCCTAAAAGTGGGTAGATCAAGATAGACCAGGGAAAAAATTGAGGCCATCCATCAATTACCTAGGTTTACCTTGAAAGTGGCAAGGGTGCTAAACTGCTTGACATATAGTGGAAGTTTGTTCCAGAGGTTGGTATATGTTAAGATATGAACATATCATACCAACATGTTTTACTTATCTCTTGATGAAGGCTCATTTAACCTAGTATTTAAGGAACCATTTGTTCTGTGAAGGAATAGGATGTCAAAGAGTGAAACAGATCTGCAAAGAGGAATTTACAAGAGTGTGAGTACAATGAGAGGTTTGCTAGTTTGCCTGCTGAGTTCCCATTTCTGTGGAGGTACACGCTCAAAGCAATTAAGTTCTCCATTTAATGGAAAACTTTGTCTCAGAGTACTGCATATGCAATATGTAATGTGAAAGGGATAGAAGAGGAGAATGCATAATTCAGTAATGCTACCTCACAGATAACTGTTGCATTTTTTTTCGAAAACAAAGCTTTTTAGAAAAGGTATTAGTCAGATAAGCAACATATTGTTGACTGTTTTTTTTTTTGGTTGAATCACTACAATTAGAGGCAAGCTGCTGTCTTAGTTCATCAGAAGCTTACCTGGCGATTAGTTAAAAAGAAGCCAGATAAAAAGGCAGGTGCAGACTCGAACTGGTGGAGACCCCAGGGAGAAACTTCTTTAAGCAAGCTATTACAGCTGTATCAAAACATGGCATTAAGGAAAGATGACTGTGAACCCTTAATCAGGTATCTTCCAGGTTATAAGTGAATGGAATGTTGGCGAGCTCCTTCTCATTATAATTGGGGACTGCAGAGTGATCTCCTTTTCATTGTGTGTGGTGACTTCAGAGTTGGTCTGGACCCCTTTATTGGGCCGCCATGAACCTAGGAGAATCAGACTGCCCAATGTCGATTGTAGGCCACAAATTTACTTAGAGGAATATAATTTATGTGGTGTCTGGTGATCTCACAGTTCTAATAAAACTGATTTTACATACACTGCCCAGGCGAAGGTGATACTAATAGGACTGTCTATTAGCTATGAGCTCACAACTCTTGGCAGGATTTTCACTAGTACAGATAACACCCTCATCTTATCATGGCTATGGTAGTATGGAAACTCTGGATAGATGTACTCTCCTACTCCCATTGTGCTTTAACCATTTACTTCTCAAATATGACAATGACAAGGAAACACTTTATATGGTGACCGACTTTTGTTGTGGCTCTGCAAAGTCTGAGTCAATAACCCAGGAATGGAAGTGGGACAACTTAAAATGGAGATTACAAACTGGACAAAGGAGTTAAAGCAAGTTAGAGAGGCAGACCAAGTGACAAAACTGAAATCAGGCTTAGCAGAGAAGAAAAGTTCCATTTGTGAGCTAATTGGAAAATTAAGACAGTCATCCAACAATTAAATACTCCAAAATATGAGGGGGTACTTAGGATATGGGAGAGAATCCAGCTGTTTACTGAGCAAAAGGAATCCCTTCAGCTAAGCTACTGGAGTCACATCTTTGAATGAAGAAAACAGATCAAACACAGCTATTTCAAAGACTGAGGTAGGAATAGAGAGCTTTCTTTGGTCCACAGGAGATAAATATGATTACGAAAGACTTTATATTAAGATTTTGTTACATAATATATCTAGCAATCCTATACACCTGGAAGGGCAGTTCTGGAATTTACAACTTTGCCACTTCAGACAGCTCAAGAAATAGAAGTTTTTATGTAGATGTCTCTCTCTCTCTCTCTCTCTCTCTATATATATATATATATATATATATAAACTATCCCAATCCACATTGTCTAGATCCATGAATAGTGCACTAATGCCATACTGCTGTAAAATGTTACAAAATGTAGCATCACAAGTGTTTCTACATTTTCAGCAAGCCCATTCCAAAGGCATTTCATAGGTTCATAGGTTCATAGGTAGGTACTAGGCTATTGGCTCTAGGGCCTATATAAGCCTAGCCAAAAAGGTACCCTGGCTTTTGCCACCCAAGAAAATTATTTTCCTGTGCCCCTGTCGAGCAGAGCCACAGAAATGATCCCCAGGGTGAATTTCCTAACTCTCATCAAATCATCAAGATTTTTCTTGAAGAGTGCTAATGAGGAGCTTTGTTTGATATAGATAGGTAGTTTGTTCCAGAGTATGGGAAGTCTCTGGGACAGGAATCTATCCCACCAACATGTTCTGTTTATTGTGGTGACAAGGCTTAGGTCCCTAGAGTGTGTAGCTTGGAGGGATTGGGATTTCTTTAAGTGGAGCATGTCCAACAGCTCTGGGTTTGACATAGCTTTGTATGTTAGGCAGAAATTGCCTCTGAGTAGGCAATATGCGATGGAGTAAAGCTGGAGTTTTTTAAGATGGTCTGCATAGGGCACCTGTTTGAGGCTGGTAATCCTCTTTGTGAGGTATTTCTGTGACCTTTCCAGTTGTTGTAGATATCTTGTAAGGTACATACCAAAAGAGGCACTGTATTCTATAATGGGTCTAATGAGTGATGAGTAGAGGGGAACAATGACCTCTTTTTTCCTGAATGAGAAACCTTTTGTGATGAGGTGTGCCACATAGAAGGATTTCCTGACTTCTGTAGCAATGTGATTATCAAAGGAGAGACTACTGTCCACCTGTGTCCCAAGGTCTCTTATCACACTTTTGGTGTTAAGTAGACTACCGCCTATGTGGTAGTTCATGGATACAGAGTTTTTATCAAAAGGGATGACAATGCACTTTTTGGCATTGAGCTTGAGGCCATGGCTTTGACACCAGGCATCTGTCTCAGTGAGGCCCTTTTGTAAGATGTCCACATCATTAGGAGTTTCGATTATGGCTCCTAGTTTGCAGTCATCTGCAAACTTCATTAGCCAAAGACCTTCTGTTTTAGCCTGTACTTCAGAGAAGTAGATACCAAACAGGAGAGGACCCAGGACTGAGCCCTGTGGTACTCCACTTGTCACTGGTCTGAAGTTGGATTTGAAGTCTGTTACTTTCACAGTGTGGGTTCTGTCAGTGAGGCAGTTGGCAACCCATCTTGTGACATAGGGATTTATACCTAGTTTAGTGAGTTTATCTATAATTCCAGAGTGGGGGTTCGTGTCAAAAACCTTGGCGAGATCTAGATAGGCTATTTGAACCACCTTACCCTCATCTACAGCTTTGGTGACCGCTTCAAGGAAGTCTATCAGGTTGGAGACATGATCTGCCTTTTACAAACCCAAACTAGGTGGGGTCTAGAGTTTGGAGATTACCAATGTCATTGTTTATAAGTTTCATGATGAGATGGTCCATAGCCTTGCAGACCGGGCTCATCAGGATAATGGGGCGGTAGTTCCCAGTGTCCATGGTGGCTCCCCCTTTGTGGAGTGGAATAACAGTCACTCTGCACCATTCAGTGGGCACAAAGCCTGAGGTGAGGCTATGATTGAACATTGTACTTAGGTGGGGATGCCAGTTCATTCTGTAGTTTGTGTAAAATGCAGCCTGGGATGTTGTCACGTCCCATGGATGCTGTGTTCTTGGCTTTGGAGAGTGTGCTTTTTACCTGTGCAGCCAGGATTACAGGAACTTTGCATTCTTCCGGTATAGAGATGGGCCCTTTAGGGGGTGAGAGGGGGGTAAAGTTAGCACTGAACCTATCTGCCAGGATGTTGGCAAAATCAGTTGGTTTTGTGTATTTAGTGCCATTGTGCTGTAACTCAGAGCAGATCTAAGTGTTGTCATTGTGATTCTTGACATAGCTATAGAATGCTTTGTGACTGTCTTTAGAATCAGTGGTGATTTTGTTTTCGTAACTAGCTTTGCAGGATTTTATGAGGGATCTCAGCTTCTTACTAAGGCTGACCAGGGCGTTCCTCCAATCATGGGACTTTACTATTTTTTGCAACAGTTTCTTTCTTCTGTTGTAGAGTTTGTTTATGGCAGGGGACCACCAGATTGGATTCTTTTTTTTGGAGGATAGCATCTTGGTTCTGTTAGGGATTGCACGATCCATGCACTCGTGTAAGTAGTTATAAAGTGCATTTGTGTAGGATTCAGCAGTCGTACCTCTATTGTCTGTCTGCATGGGTGTCATGAAGTTTGACACTTCTGTCTTAAGAAGCGTGAAGTTGGCTTTGGAGAAATTTTTTATGGTGGTACGATGTATTTATTCTTGGCTTATAACAATCTTCTTCTTCTTCTTTCGGCTTTATCCCAGTTAGGGGTCGCCACAGCGGATCACCTATCCGCACACTGAATGGCAGTGGAGTTTTACGGTGTCGAGTTGCCAGCCCGGCGCCCAACCTTCCACAGAAGGCACACTCACACGCACACCTAGGGCCAATTTAGAGTGTCCAATCCACCTGCAGCATGTCTTTGGGATGTGGGAGGAAACCGGAGCACCCGGAGGAAACCCACGCAACCACAGGGAGGACATGCAGACTCCGCACAGAAGGCACCCCAGCCGAGGATCGAACTGGAGAACCTCTTGCTGTGAGGCGGCAATGCTAACCACTGCACCACCGTGGCCGCCCATTCTTGGCTTATAACAATAATAGTGTTTATTAAAGAAGGTAAATATGTCACCACTTTAGCCTATTACTATCTATTCTGGATAGATTGTTTTCCAACCAGGATGCCAAATCTTTGGTCAATATCTTAGCTTTCAATGTGCAAAGTCATACTGGATAAGTTCATAGGTTTATAGGATTTTATTAGGCCATTGGCCCTAGAGTCTTTACAAGCCTAGCCATGTTAATCCCACGTATCCCCATTAATTCTTTTTGGGTAGTTCGCAGAACAAGTTTGTGAACAGAGTGGGTCTGTGAGCAACACCAGCTACCCCTGTCCATGAGGGATATGGGTGCCACCCCAGGGCTTAAATTGTGGTCTCCCATTCAGTTATCTAGGTTGCATTTGAATGTCAAATGCAACCCAGACAATTGGATGAGAGACTGCAAATTTGCCCCTTGGGTGGCACCCATGTCCCTCATGGACAGAGATAGCTGATGTTGATCGCAGACCTGCTCTGTTCACAAATTTGTTCTACGAACTACCCAAAAAGAACAAATGGGGATACTTGAGATTAACATGGCTAGGCTTGTAAAGGCTCTCTGGTTGCTAGCCTAGTAATCTCCTATGAACCTATGAACCTTTTCCGTTTGTCTTTACATACTGAAAACTAATATTCTGACCAGAGATTTGGCTTCCTGGTTGGAAAACAATCTATCCAGAATAGCTAGTTACTTGGTGGGGAGTTCCCTCTCTCTTCACTCAATGTGTTTTTTTAAAAGATGTACTGGACAATTGTCTTAGACAAAATTAAACAGAAGTAGGTATCTTTGTGCCATGTACTTCTCCTTCACGGGGTAGTTGGTTTGCAGACAACTGTATTGTTTGATTGTCCAACACCATACTGCAGTCCTCCATTTATGAGGGAAGATCTTACATAATTTTACTACAGTTTCAGATGTGGCCATCTGTTATAGTAAACTACTGATCTTTCTGTTGTAAAATTGTTATTTTGTTGTACAAAGAGAGTCTGGTAGATACATCTTTAAAATATATTCAAGAACATATATATGTTAGGAATGTCCTACATAAAAATAGCATAATGATGCTTAATCACAACTTTTACAACCTTCAACTGCACATGTAACAACAACTGAGCAGGTAACTTGATTACACCTCTGTTTTCTGGTTAAAATAAAAGCTGTCAAAATGCTTACTCTGTCTTAACTATTCTATCTGTTCAGACACACATCAAACTTCACCATCCTTGGCTTTCACCGAAGTGCACTAGAAGCTACCACCTTCTTCAAATACCTAGAACTCTTACTGGGCCAAGACCTAAACTTTCATCATTGCATTGGATTCACTAAACTAAAGCTAAAATGTAACAAACCCCATTCTAGGCATGGAATCTGTATCACCATCGGGTAGACACCCTGTTGGCAAGGGCATATTCCTCCATCCATCCATTCATCCATCCATCCATCCTTGACCCCTTTTCCCATGACCCAGCATAAATATGGATTCAACAAAAAATATTATCTCCCTACAACTGACATCCAATAATTTCTGCCATGTTATCTGTTTAGCACCCACAGCAGAGTATCCCTGATCAGTACTCATGAAGTCAAATTGTCTGCTAATCCAGTAATGAGCAAATCTGCTGCAAGGCACACTTTTATTCAAACTCCTCAACCAAAACACATTCTGCTCCTTAGCAGAAAACTTCACAATAAGGAAAATAACCTACAGCATTACATGCCAACCAGATCATGTGACCTCTTTTTACACCTCCTTCTCAAAAGACGGCAGCACTCACCATTTTTCCAATACTAGGCTCCAAACCTGGGAAACACAGCCACAGTTTTTCCATACTACACCCCAAACTCTGGAAATCTATGCTACCAATGATGAGGGACTTGGCTGCCCTACCCCAGGCAGAAAAGCACTCAAGCACTGCTTCACTCAATTAACAAAATGCCACTGCTTCCCAAACTGACCTAACCATTTATCTCCTACAATCTGCATCACAACCTTCTACTCATACATCCTGCACCATAAATCTAAGATTTTCTTGTAGTACATTGTAAATATGTGCACATGACTGTATTTGTTGTCATTGAACCAAACTGTTCTATCTGAAACACCAACCAGAAAAAGGGCACTGTGGCAAGACAGAGCACGAAAATAGCCCGGATTTAATAATTATTTTATTGAAGCGCTTTTCGTTTGCTAAAGTATGCTAGGGCTGCCACCTTTTCAAACACCCAAAGTGGGACAATTGTGGTACAAACATCAGATTTTGCAGGTCAAAACATACGCACGGCCTGTACAAGGGATAGAACTTCACTTTTTTACCTAAATAAAAGCTTATTATTGTAGCATTTTAGTTGCTTATTCTGTTTCTTATAACATTTAGGTGTTTCAGATGCAGAATAACTGTTTTATGCAACTATTACATAAAATATAGGAAATATTTTTGCCCTAATATCTCAGGACATTTGCCATTTTCACACTTTTTTTGCAGGACACAACTGCCCAAAGAGGGACTGTCCCTCACAAACTGGGACAGGTGGTAACCCTAAAGTACGCAAACTTCTTCAGAAACCACATTACTTGTTTACAAGCATATAAATACACACAGTAAATCACTATTAAACCAATCACAACTCATCAATATGTTTAATTATGTACTTAATTTGTTAATTAGAAAAATGTTCTCTTAAAGACACCAGCCCTACCTAACCATAAGCAACACAATAAAACACTAAGATGAAGTACTGAAGTACGAAAATAAAAAAATAGAAAATTGCAACATTACAAAATTGCTATGCTACGTAGTAGCAGCATGATAAAACTGATGGCATAAATATGCATGGTTGGTATTTGTTGTCATATTACTACTATTCCACTATGGGAAATTCATATCTACTCCAAAGATGACCACAAAATGGCTGCTTATATGGTTTAATTTGTGAATTGTACAGCTTAATTGTAATACAGTGACTCTGCTGTTTTTCACAATGGGGGGGGGGGTAAGCCTGGAATAGGTCCATGTGGACCAGAACTCTGCCTCAGTCAACAAATCTATATAAATAAATAAACAACAATGACAACAAAAGCATATTTCATTAATGGGGCTCTGTGGTGAAACAACAAAAAGATAAACATTGGTTTAAGATGGGGACCACACTCACATAAGTTAGCAAGGAAGAAACTTATGATGGGTACCCAAATGGCAGGGCTGTGGATTCAAAACTTTGAGTTCTGTGGGACAGCAACTTTTATTATTCATTAACACTATATATGTATGTATATATTTTATACACACACACATACACACTCATATACAGATAAAAAATGAGGCAGATTAGGCACATATGGATATTTTGGATCTGATCCTGATATGCTAGCTCAAAATGCATAAAGAATGAGTGGTCTGTGAAGCAGGGGCTGCAATGGTAAATACTTGAGGATATTTTCCAAGTTTATGAAATATTCTGCAGGGATGGGGTTACCACGTAGTGCATGATTCCAAGTCAACTTTAAGGTCAAGTTTATTTACCTTCATAGGTTTGTAGGTAAGTACTAGGTTAGATGCCCCTAAGGGTCCTTTTAAGCCTAGTCATTTTTTTTGTGCTTGAAATAACCTATCCCATTTGGTTAGAGAATGGCCTTACCCATTTCATGGTCGAGAATAACTGGGATCATGCCATATTTAATTTGAGGGGATCCATGCATGGGATAAAGTACTTAGGAGCTGCCTCTGTCCATTAGTAGTACAGGGGTAGTTCTGGGATACATTTTCTATTTCCCATCCATAGATCCAAGTTGCACATGAATATGGACAGGTTTAAACTTTGTTTTATGTGGATTGGGAATCTATTCCAGACCAGTGGTATCCTCTGCAAGATATACTTGTCCCTCCAAACTGTTGATGTTACTGAAGAGGTTTATATCCCTAGACTGGCTATTTCTGATGCCATTTGACTTACTCATGTGCAGTAAATCCATCAGTATTGTATCAGAGGATACCTTGTTAGCCAAATATAGGTCACCTCTTAGCAGTCTGTATGATAACCAGTACAGTGACAGGGCTTTGTGTTGATCCATGCAAGACATGCCATTTGGGCCTTGCATCCTTTCAGAAAGGTATCTCTGTGGGTATTCCAGTTGTTGCCTATGTCTGAACAGAGCATTATATTCAATGATTGGCTTAATGATGACTGAGTAAAGGTGGACAATGACATCATTTGATCTGGACACAATCTCTTTGTTTGTAAGATGTGCAAAATAGAAGGAATTTCTTACAACAATGGACATATTTTGGTCAAACATTAGGTCACTGTCATTAAAAAAAAAAATTTTTAAAAGTAAAAGTTAGGTCACTGTCCACATAAGTTCCCAAACCCCAAATAAGTGGGTCATCTATCAGGGGTATATTTTTAATGTGGTACTTCCCTGGGATAGATGTCTTCCAAAAGGATACAATAATGCATTTTTGGCATTTAGTGTTAGTCCATGATTTTGGCACCAGTCATTTATTTGAGACAAACCTTCTCACAGAATGGCAAAGTCTTTTGAGGATTCAATGACTTCTCATAGCTTGCAGTCATCTGCAAATTTAGTCAGCCAGAGCCCTTTGGTATTTGCTTTTACTTCAAAAAAGTAGATGCGAAAAAGGACAGGTCCTAGCACAGAACCCTGGTAGAGTCCACTGGCGGTCTCTTTGTGGAGGTAACTTCCCCTATTTTGATTTCTTGGGTCCTGTCTGTGAGCCAGTTGACATTCCAGTGGATGACATAAGGGTTTATTCCCAGATTATTTATCTTTTATACACTTCCTGAGTGGATAACAAGGTCACAAAGACAAACCAATCAGTAAAAAATAAAAGAAAAATCTAGCCAAGCTAGATTTTCCACTGTAATCCCATGTTACCTCTAATATAAGAGGTTTTAAGGAATCATACAGTGGAAAATCTAGCTTGGCTAGATTTTTCTTTTAGTTTTTATACTTCCTAAGTGGGGAATTGTATGAAAAGCTTTGGCCAGGTTGAGGTATGTGGTGTGTACCATTTTGCCTTCATTCATTGCTTTGGCAACTTTTTTAAAAAAAAAGCAGCTAGGTTGAGTAGTCATGACCTAACCTTGATGAATCCAAACTGAGATAGGTCCAGTGTTTTGAGGTTCCCTATGTTCTTATTTATTAGTTCCATGATAAATCTTTCTGTGGCTCTGCATATGAGGCTGGTCAGACTTATGGGTCTATCATTGCCTTTCTCTGTGGCCTTAAAGCCAACTTTAAGGTCAAGTTTATTTTTGGTACATATTTCCTAAGTACTTTACAGACCGGACATATGAAAACCATACAAAAATTAAATGCTATATAAATGAACAGACTTCCAAGATACTCCCAGATAGACACATACTGTATAAATGTGCATTGAATTAAATAATACAATCCTGAAGCAGAATAAACTCATTGTAAAAAAACAGTCAATGGTTTAGCATATTTTTCACTTTACAGAAAGATGCTTGTTTCTGATATAAAATCACCAGTCTGGCTCTTTACGCAAAATCAGACCTTTATCTATAAAAGACATGGAGTACTGCAGAAAACAACAAGACATGGAGCACTCCAGAAAACAAGAAGACATGGAGCACTGTAGAAAACAACAAGACATGGTGCACTGCAGAAAACAGCAAGATATGGTGCACTGCAGAAAACAAGAAGACATGGAGCACTCCAGAAAACAACAAGACATGCAGCACTGCAGAAAACAACAATGCATTAAGCACTCCAGAAAACAACAAGACATGGAACACTGCAGAAAACAAAAAGACATGGAGCACTCCAGAAAACAACAAGACATGCAGCACTGCAGAAAGCAACAATGCATTAAGCACTCCAGAAAACAACAAGACATGGAACAATGCAGAAAACAAGAAGACATGGAGCACTCCAGAAGATAGGATGTCTCCAGATAATCAAAGCAGGCAATGGGGAGGGGGGCAGCAGAGCCTGAATAGCAATCTGAAGGCAGCAGATTTTTAGAGCTCCTTAAACTTGTATAGAATACAGGAATTAAAATATTTTTTTGTAACAAAAACATCCAGAATAGATAGATGAAAGACTGATATACAAATTTACAAACTTTGGTGGATATCTTTAAGAATTCTCCTGTCAAAATATATTGGAGACTATTATAACTGAGAGAAATGAGCACTTCAAAGAACTCTCACTTTGATATAGCACTAAAAAAAGAATTACAACTTGTGACCACTACACTGCAAGAACTGTCATTGAAAATGGATGACTTTAAAGAAAATCTACGGAATCTGAATGAAAATTGTCAAAAACAGATGTATTTAAAGAAATGCTTCAACAACATCAGTCTAAAATAACAAACATAGATACTTCTTTAAGCGATATTGAGAGAAGACTCAAGGAAGAAGAAACCCAGAGAGACATTCTCCTCAAACAAAATACTTGGCTTCTCAATAAAGTAGATGACTTAGAGAATAGGGAGAGAAGAACAAACATTATGATTTTCAGTCTACCAGAGAAGACTGAAGGTGGAGACATCATTTCTTTTCTAAACACATGGTTCCAGCAATATTAGACCTTAAAGAGGGTTTTTCATTTGGCAATGAAAGAGCTCACAGAGCCTTGGGAAATCCAGCTTTATCACCTTCAGTTGCGTCTTCTACATTACCAAGGTCAATTGTAATAATGTTTTTATCCTTAATGGACAAAGAACTAGTACTTAAAACTGCATGCAGGAAAAGCCCTTTAAATTACAATCAAAATTTAATAAGATTTGGCAATGATTATTCAGCAAAAGTTCTGGAACAAAGGAAAAAGGCATGGCCATTAATTAAACTACTAAAACAAAAGAACATTAAATCTCAACTAGTTTTCCCTGCAAGGATCAAAATGCCTGCATTTAAATGAAATGAGAACATTCAACAACTTGGATGAAGCCTCCTTGTTCATTAAAAATGACAATATTATATCTGTTCCTGAAGACATGGACTGGGCATCCCCTTCATTGAAAAGAGCAACTGATAAGAATATCTGGACTGATGTAAAAAAGAAAAAAGAAAAAACTCAATCTAAGATTGCTATTTCAGCAAAATCTCTCAAAGTGTCAACTGCAACATAATTAACAGCTGATCCATATTACTAGTTCATAACTTTAAATGTAAAATTTACTCCTGTGTATATATGTTAATGCATATATACAGGATGAAAAAGTTATGTCTTATTTATCTCATTTAAATTCTTCACTGGTAGTAACAGTTAGAAATATTCTTTAGTATTTGCTCTTTACACTTCTTCTACTTCTTTATATATTATTTAATTTACTGAAACAACTAAACAGTTATTTTTCAGTAATTTAAAAAGTTTAAGGATAAATAAATTCTAACAGTTAAGTTTCATATAACATATCTGAAGTTTATATGTTGCTTCTTTTTTATTTAAACATGAACTGCAAATGAAATATTCTTGCTGATAAATATTGTTTTGGTTTGCTTAGTGTTTGATTTAATTGTGGAAACGACAGTGAAATGTGTTGTTCTGGTGCCAAAAAATGTATATGCCTCATATTCATGTTGTTTTGCTGAAGTGAAGCATCTGATGATTTTAAATGTCTGTGTGTTGCCGTGTTTGCTTAGCTTCACTTGATATTACAGCTGCACTAAATGATTGTGTATGATGTGGCATGGGGCTGCTTCCTGAAATGAAGTGAACGCTTATAATGTTGTAGAGATGTGGACTTAGATAGAGGTAATGTTAACTTCCTTAATTAGAGTATTTGAACTGTGGGCTGCAACCTTTTTTTAAAGTATATCAGACCCTCATAAATACTGGAAGAGTTGAATAGGAAGGGGTGGTGAGTGAAGGATGGAAAAGAAGAGTTAAGGCAGGGAAAATGACGTCTCCTGTGGCTGTCAACATTGTAAACATAAATTGGTTGCAACTGCAGCAGTGAAGAATGATCGTGTCTTAGGTATATAAACAGTTGTGGTTAGTGAAATAGGTGGCAACGCCAAACATTATGGGTCCGTAAATTGAAAGTGTTGAATACACTATTTGCTGCCTCTGCTCATTAGAGTTGTATCTGGAAGTAGTATTCACTGGCTTAGGATGTTATTATTATCGCTGATCGCTGGTTTCTTATGCGAGGTTACTTGATTATCTGTCTCCATTAAGGAGGATTGTGGTGCAATGGTACAATGGCTGGGAACATGAGAAGTGGTTAGTTTTACTTGTAATGCTTGAAGGCTTTGTCCACGATTATGCATACTAGAAGTCATGTGCTATATTAGAGTTAATTATCTGTGAGTTGGAAGGAGAGAATTGTATAGTAAGGTGCATCAGCGGTATATAGAGTGGATGTTGAAACTGGCAATTGAGTGCATATGATTTTACTGGATATGTATTGGATCTATGCCCAGCTGATTAGTTTAGGGGGGTGCTCTGTCTGGGTTGAATTTATGCAAACCTTGGATCCTGGTAAAAAGATTTATTGCGGAATAAAATGATACAATAAAAATTTTACTGATCAACCATTTGGTAAAGAATATTTATCCCTTTTCAGCAAAGGATTCACTTTTGTGCCTACCTTCAACTTAGATATAGGGAATGTGTTGGTAAATCTCAAAATTTACACTAGACTGTTAAACTTAAAAATGTTTTTTCACAATACAGGTATTCCTACTGTAGATTCAGGAGCCATTACTATTCAGCGTTCCAGCACTTATATACCCCCCACAAATCACATGACATAGGTATTCGAGAAACTATGTGAGAGTCAGATTAGAAGGATTTTAACCAGTAAGACTAATAACAAATACAATTTGACATCAGCTGAGAGATTTTGTCTCAAGGAACTCACAGTCTCAGATAAATACAGAATTATGAAACCTGACAAAGGCGGTGGGGTTGTTATTATGTCTAGCAATGCAAATCCAAGAAACAAGTGCCAGGGAACGTTGATACACGGTTCAGATAGTTTATTCCACAGAAGTTAAAAATCACAAAGAGTGTTCAGACCAGCAGTGTAGTGTGTTAACGCTCTTAACATCAACACTTCAAATATGCGTTTTCCTCCTCACACATAGGACTTCATCAGACAATATGCTTCAATTCAAACTTCTGTGGAATAAACTATCTGAACCATGTATCAACGTTCCCTGGCACTTGTTTCTTGGATTTGCAGTTTTTTGAAGTGCTACTACACTTTTTAGGTATGTCTAGCAATGACTACTACAATAGGATGAATATGTTATTGGAAGACATTGACACTTATGATAAAGTTAGTAAACATGAGGTAAATAGAGCATATACAGAAATCGACTGGCTGTTATATGAATACCTTATGGACGTGAGGGTTGAAAAAGAAGTTTTCAACTATATTTCTGTAGAATTTCCCATTATTCCATCCATATTTGGGATCCCCAAAATCCATAAAAATTCACACAATCCCCCTTTTAGACATATTGTGTCAGCCAGGGGATCAAAGACAGAAGCTTTAACCACATATGTAGATTTCAAATGCAAAAATCTATTGAATTCATTGCCCTATATTCTTAGAGACTCTTGGCATTGTTTAGAGTCCATTAGACTATTTGCAATGAACTTTGACTTTAATTCCCCATTTATCATAGCAACTGTAGATGTCGTCAACCTATTTACAGTTATACCTCATCGGGAGGGTTTAGAAATGTTTGAAGCTTGTTTAAACAAATATAGAACAAAGGAAAGTAATGAGAATCGACTACTCACTGAAATGCTTGAATTAGTATTGGAAAATAACTTTTTATATGTTAATGAAGAATACTATAGGCAAAAAACAGGAGTAGCAATGGGGGCCAGGTGTGCCCCCATTTATGCAAACTTAGTGTTGGCACAGTGGGAATCTGACTATATTTTCAACAGTAGACATTGGGATAAGGTATTGTTGTATTTACGATATTTGGACGACATTCTCATATTTTGGGGTGGTACCAAAAATGAATTTATTGAATTCACAGAATTTTTAGGTCAAACTACCAGTTTTCTTAAATTCACTTATCACATTTTTTCTAACAATTGTGAATTTTTAGATATTGTTTTGTCGGTGAATAACAATCATTTTGAGTCTAGTATATTTAGGAAGACAACATATTCCAACTCCTTTTTGCATTTCGACAGCTGCCATCCAGTCCACCAAAAAAGAAATTTAGTAAAAGGGCAGATGGTTCGACTGTCGAGAATTATTAGTGATGATGCAGTATTTCTAAAGGAGTTGGAAAATTTGCTTAACATGTTCCTTGCTAGGGGATATCCATTTGAATTTGTCCATAAAATTAGTAAAGAAATTACAGCTAAACGATCTGTGTTTTATAAGCCTATTATTAGATATGGTTTACCCAACACAGTTGAATTAAATCCAGCTGCGATGAGACATGACACCCTTATAATTCCCTACAATGACACATCACACAAGATAGTCAACATAGTTCAGGAAATATGGTTCAGTATTATTGAGAACGATGCAGAACCTGTAGGTATTTTGGGTGCCAAACCCAAGATAACACATAGTAGAGGCAAAAATTTAAAAAATCTCTTTGAAAACAGCAATAAAACAGATGTTTTTAACAAATCTAAGATGAACAGATGTGGGGCATGTCATATATGTAGATATATAAACGACAGTCCTTACATCATCATTGCCAATTTTGGAAAGACCATTCGATGTCCTGGCCATTGTAACTGTAATTCATCCATGGTTGTTTATGCCACGTCTTGTACAGTTTGCCAAGCATTTTATATAGGCAAAACCATTAGGAAGTTAAGACAACGCATTATGGAACACTTGAGAGATATTAAAAAACATAAAACAACAAGTGCTCTATACAACCATAGTACAAAATGTGTGAATTTCAAAAGATATCTTTTCTTTGTCATAGACAGAGTCCCACACAATATACACAAAGGGGGAGATGAGAAAGCAATGCTTGAAGCAAAAGAATGTCTATGGCAACTCAGGTTAAATGATAGTAATTGGCCAGGCATCAATGAGTTTATTTCCATCTCTAGTATACTCAAACTGAAATCACATTTTATATGAGTAAAAAATTTGTAAGTTATATAAAATATTGTTTATACCCCCCAAATTTTTTTTTATACCATTACATTTGTTTTTTCTATTTAAGTTTTTAACTAATTTAAATAAAATTTTAATAATATTTTAATGAAATTACAAAAAAAATTTAACTATTACATTAATATTACATAGAATATATAAAAAACTGAGACCAGTCAATCAGGTAAAAGAAAGAACCACCACAAGCTGTCCCAGCAACACTGTAGTAAGCACCAGCACGACTCCAATCCAAAGTTAAATACTACAAGTTTATTCACAAAATCCCGGTGATTGTTTTTAGTATTTTTAAGGGAGCAGGAGTCAAGCATTAGTGTTCTGATGAAGTCTTTTGCAAGATGAAAGCGCTCAACAGATTTTGTGAATAAACTTGTAGTATTTAACTTTGGATTGGTGTGGTGCTGGTGCTTACTACACTGTTGCTGGGACAATTAATATTACATAGTATTGCTATAAATTTATATATTGACTATTTAAATATGTATGTATATGCAATATTTTATCATTACACAACAGGTGCATATTGTTCTATTTATGGTCTTTCAACAGTATGCAATCTTTTTTTACATTTGATTATTGTTATATTGTTATATGAATCTGTTTGTTATGCTGTTTTTCAGAGTTTTTTTTCAGAGTGTTTTGAATATATTACTGACAATTACTTCCTCTTGATGTCAATTAAATTTAATTGATTTAATTATTCACTTACACAATAGTATTTAAGGGATGGACTGAGATTAATGTTTTGTACTCTGAAGATGCCCGTTAACATTGTGGGAGAAAGCGCTTAGTACTTCTGTGGAGAGGTTTCTTTGATGGTCCAGTTTTTATTGTATCATTTTATTCTGCAATAAATCTTTTTACCAGGATCCAAGGTTTGCTTGAATTATTTTGCTTACCAGTGTTGAATTTTTGAATGGGTTGAATTTATGTCAGTTGTTGCCTTTGTGTGTACATAAACTTGACAGAATGCTGAATAGATATGAGGAAGTCTGCAAGGAAGAAGGCCAAAGCATTTGGTTTTAGAATGAGAAAGCGGTAAATCAGTACATTCGTGAGCAGTTAGTGGTGAAGCTTTCAAAAGCCCAGAAAGGATGCGAGCAGGTTTAATCCTTTTTACCTACTCAGTGCAGACTTGCAGTACTTGCTTAATGTTGTCATAGTTACTGGCAACAAATTCAATGATTGGTTGCTAAAATCTCAATGAAATGAGGAAGTTAGACTAACAGTGTGAATGCAGAAATCATTTAGACTTCCTAACAAGTTATTTTATAACTTAGTAATGTGAAGTATTTGTAAAATCAGATACAAACTCATTATAAAGATTAATAGTTTAATGTTCTATTTTTAACCATGTTAAGTATTTGTTATGCAGTATTGAATGAAATGTTTACATATAATTCTCTCTATGTTGATCCACCTTATATACGTGTCAGCATCCAATACTATACTAGTTGTTTTATGTTAAGTGAATTTGTATAAATGCCACAAGGCAATGACACAAAGATATTATAAATACTTCACACATTATCAGACATACATATACCATTGAATAACACTGATTGTCAGTAAATGATGAAACTACATTCACAGTAGTATGATATCTGATAGGTGACTTTGTACAATTCCCCAACAACCTTATTTTATGATATTGCCGGAAATTGGAAAAGACAGGTGTGAAATGTTATATCATAATCTGTATATATAATATATGCATATATTAACTTCAGTTAGTAGGTCATATAAGAACAACACAAAAAGCCTTAATTTTAAATCATAATATATCAATATTGATATGTATTTTTATACTTGCATAGGACCTTATGACTGGTTATTTCAACATAATGTTTGGAGAGTGGATGAGAAAAGTGGGAGAGAGGGAGTGAGGAAAGGGGAAATAAAATCTATTAAACTGTCTTAAGTGACTCAGAAATATTCAATGGTAGTGTTGAGCAAACAGTCTCTTTTATACTGTAATGAATGTAATTTGGATCATTATTAAAACCGTATAACATCCTAATTTGTATACGCTTGATTATAAACAATGTAGTTATTACTTATAAACAATATGGAAAGAAAGGGAATGGTCAAATGGTATGCTGATATGGAATAATTAAATTAAATTAGAAATACATACAATATTGTTACAACAGGTTACAACAGAGGACATGTTATACATCTTAAAAGCTCTCAAAAAGAAAAATTACGTAGTTTATAAGTTGACAGATGGAAATAATGTACGAAACTAATAAAAAGTTTTACCAAGTTAATATCTCTCCTTTAAACCTTTAGGGGAACCCAAAACTATTAAATCTAAGTTTCTTAAATTTATATATGAGTTACATAACAGATCAGTCAGTCATTCATATGATAGTTTTACATTTGTCTTAATAGGATACCTTTGATACAAAAAGAACTCATACATTCCGGTAAGTTAAACAATAAAATGTCACAGGTTATTTAATCACATAATAGTCTTTTTAATTTGCAATTTATCTATGGTGCTCAAACAAATGGGAAAGAAAGTTAGGTAGTTTTGCACAACAGATTTATTCCCTATCTGTTGTACCAGGAATGCTTTTCATTCCATGTTGGAAGTGGATCAAAAATTACACTAGTACAACTTTATCAATTTTTTTAATACTCAAATTCATATTTAGTTTCTCTAAGCTTGACATGAGTTTTTCTTTATTGTCCTTTTTGAAGAAAATATTGTAGACTGAGACAGAAGGATGTATACACACTATTATAAAATTAATAATTAGAAGAGAAGTTTTATATGTTAAAATAACAATACAATTCTTTCTCTAAAAACTATCTGAAATGGACTTCACAATGTTATCTTTAAATACTAATGGCTTAAATAATACAAACAAGAGATCTAATTTGTTAAAATATCTAAAGTTAAACAGGACTCAAATAATATTTTTACAAGAAACACACTTTAAAAAGAATGATAAATGTATATGGAATCCAAGTGAATATATGATTCTAAGTTGTTCCTCATATAAATTAAAGACTAGAGGGGTAACAATCCTATGGAAAAGGAGTTCTCTAAGCCCTGAAATTATTCACAAACATGTAGACAGTGATGGTTTTATAACTATTGTTATATTGAAATTTAATAATAGAATATGGACATTAGTAAACTTATATTGTATTCCTGGTATTGGGGTGGGAACTGTCAAGAAACATTTAGGTCTCATAGCAAGTATATCTAAAGGAAACGTGATAATAGGTGGTTATTTTAATTGTATCACTCACACTTCTGAAAACACAAATAAGAAATCCCCATGTTTAACATCTTCACAAAACTTCTAAAAAGATGTATTGAGGTATTAAAATTAAGTGACACTTATAATACTATACGTAGTAGCTCATTACTATTTTCTCATCAAGATTATAGATTTGGAACTAAAACCAGAATAGACAAATGTATGTTTCGCAGGGTGTTTGCTCAAACAAATCACTAATTTTTCAATAATCCCATGTTCCTCCTCAGATCATAGCTCTCTTATCCTGAAAATTGAAATAGATTTTAGGCCATTAACACTTGCCTCTAGAATTCCATCATATATTACAAAAAATAAAGAATTTAAACAATGGTTAAACAATGAATTACAACTTTTTTTAGATATTAATTATAAACCAGATGTAAGCATAGTTATGGTTTAGGATTCTTTAAAAGCTTTTATATATGGTAAAACCTTTAGCTGGTACAAAAATAAAATTAAAGAATGGGAATCAGAACTGCAAGAATTACAAAAACAACTTTTGTCATTTAAATCTTAAAAATACTTTAATTCATATGGTAACAAAAAGAAGATAGAAGAACTAAATAAAATATATAATGAAATACTAACCCACAAAACCAACTTAGCCATGGAAAGATTAAAAATAAACTCTTATGGAACTTCACCAAAGCACTTACATTATCTAGCCATTAAAATTAAAATGCAAGCTAAAGTTAATTCTATTGTTAACATCTCGCATGAAGGGAAAGGTAAGAAAATTTATGAAATAGGTGATATTTTAGATGGATTTAAAAATCACTATATGGATTATTACAAAACTAAAAGCACTACAAAGGAACATTTAAATTTAGAAACTATTCTTCCTAACATTAGGAAAATACCTAATGAATTAAAAATAGAATTGGACAAACATATTACATACAAGGAAATTACAGAAAATATTAAAGAAAGCAAAACTGGTAAGGCCCCAGGGATAGATGGATTAATAGCACAAATGTGTTAACTTTTTCTCACAAGTATAAATTAATTGTTACAATAACCATTTCTTGAAATACAAACTCATGCAATAATTTCCCCCTCATGGAGATACTCTTTAATTACCCCATTTCTATTGTAGCTCTCATAGACCAAAATCATTGTTGAATATCAATTATAATTTATTCATTCAATCATAGTAAACAGAATAAAAGTTCAAATATCTGATGCAATCAACAATGATCAAACTGGATTCATAAATAATAGACACACACATGATAACATAAAAAGGATATTGACATTAATTGATTACTTAAAATAGAGAAATCAAGTAGCCTTAATAATTGGATTGGACATAGAAAGGCTTTTGATTAATTAAACTGGGATTATTTAATTAAAATCCTGGAAGTAATTTATTTTCCCCTCTCTTTTATCACACTTATAAAGAAAGTCTATGAAAAAAGCTTAACTTACATTAAACTGGGACCCTTTACTTCAGAGGCAATCCAAATTACCAAAGACACTAAACAAGGTTGCCCCATGTCTCCCATTTTATTTGCATTAACTATAGAAATACTTGCTATATTATTAAGGAGCAACTCCAAGATATTAGGAATAGATATATATGAACAATATAACTCAAAGATTATGCTCTTTGCTGATGATGTTCTTCTTACCCTGCCTAACTCAAAAGAAGTTCTAGACAGGGTAGATTTAGCGATAGAGAAATTTTATAAGATCTCAGGACTTCATTTTAATAACTCTAAATCAAAATTTCTGTTATTGAACAAAAAAAAGTAATACAAATTGGTGGGAATCACATCATTGGTGAGCAAGTAACCACCCTAGATTATCTAGGGATTGTCTTATGTGGAAATATAAATGATATATTAAATGTTAACCAACAACCACAGATAAAACCAGTAATGTAAAGAAAACGAACACTGGCCAATGAAACTGGATACAAAGTTTAATTAGTGCGTTTGTCTGTTGTTACATTTGACTTCTTCAGATTAAAACAGGAAATTTTCATACATCACTTCCATTTATAGCCAGGCTAATCACATGTCATTAAAGCAAATGCACCTAAAATTACTGGTGTTTTTGTTATCATTATACACAGTTGAATTTCACCTTATAAAATACATTAAAACCATACTTCTTTATTTACATATTGCATATAACCCATCAGCCCCCATCTCAAAATTAAAATAAAATACAATCCAAAGTACATTTCCACATAAATAAAACATGTACTTAAAAAAGGCAAATATTATTGTGTTGCCACAAGAATACACATGTACCCTTCCCCTAAATATATAGTTCAGCTTTTAATTTTAAATAGCTGGAGAGAGAAACTACATCATTTAGTCCAGGTGGATTGGTGGCATCCACTCTAAGTTGCCAATTAAATTCTTTAAATTCTAGAAACAGTTCCTTCGGTCCCCCCTACTATCAGATCTACAAATTTAAACTTGTGATCTGGGTTCAAAATAATATGTACAGACAATACATTATTTTCATTACCCTTCCTGATGTCATACATATGTTGGTAAATCCAAGAAGAAAGCTAGTGCTTAGCCTAATCCCAGTGCGTCCAAATATCAACAAATACAAAGTAAGAAAATCACTGGGAACTGCTGCTGTACGAACACAATAAATATTTATTAAAACACTGAGAGTAAAAAACAACAAAGTGAGCGCTTTCGGGCTAAACCCTTCATCAGACAAAAGTGCTCTTACAAACATCTCATTTTTAAAAAATACTTGCACCAATCAGTACTCAGAAAAAACCCGCCTTTTTCTGTGGGTAAATGCGAACTTTAAACACTTTCTTAGTCTTCCCTATGTAAAAACTTTCACAGCCTAGACATAGGGTGACATATACAATGTGTGTACTGTTACAGTTCAACTTGAAATTTAGTTGAACCATACCATACCTTGGAATAAAAACATTTCTATTTCTAATACATTAGCACATTGGTTGCAGTGTCCACATTTTAACATCTTGCCTTTCTTATAGTTTTTATTCCCCTCTTTATTTCTTTCCAACAAATCTTTGACACATGCATCTTTTTTGTATATGACACATGGTCTGTCACCAACATTTTTAAGGACCTCTTTGTCGCTTTTGAATATAAACCAATTCTTTTTAAAATATCTTTTATATCATAAAACTGCAAATTGTGAGAATAAAGGCCCTGTTAAACTCATTTGTGTTTCTTGACTCCACATCATCATCTTTATTATTGCTTTTGTCACTTTCCTCTGAGCCCAACAATGGAAAGAAGTGTCCTTTGATGCTCTTTTCTGTAACTTCACACAAAACTGGTTCAATGAAACTATTAGTGTATTCCATCCTAAGTAACATACCCCTTAACTTTTCCCTTTCTTCAATGTACATTTCTAGGTCACTGACCATCTGTGCTAACTGCACACATTGGCCCTTAACCAAAGATCTTTTTTTGAAAGTCAGGGTACCCACTTTCAAAGTGTAGGAGAGTGTTAGAATATGTGGGTTTTCTGTAAATGGTGGTGGTAAACCTTTTCTGTGAATCATCTTTGGTTATAAGGATATCCAAAAAATTAATTCTATTACTGTGTTGTTCCATTGTAAAGCTCAAAAAAGAAGTGTTCCTATTTAGATATTCAAAAAACTGGTTCAGCTCTAGTTCGTTTCCTCCCCAAAAATAAGTATGTCATCAAGAAATCTTCCATAAAACAAACATTGTTTAAACCATTGACAAGTAAACACTTGAGTCAGTTCCCATTGAGCAAGTACAATATTTGCAAAGAGGGGGATGCATGCTGCCCCCATCGCTACACCTGTAGTTTGCTAAAAAATCTGATTGTCAAAAATAATAAAGTTGTTATTGAGCACTGTTTCCATAAGGGTCCTAAACATAAGTATTCTACTATGGCTAAAGTTAGTTTGTTTACATAGAATATATCAAGTCCTTCTTTGTGCGGTATAACGCTAAACAAATCTTTAACATCTATAGTTACTATAATTAACTTTTCCCTGTATAGATCTTGTTTTATTTTCTTTAAACAGTCCCAGGAATCCTTCAATATATGTTTATGTTCTGATAAAACTGTGTTCAAGTGAAAATCAATAAACTTAGCTAAAGTGGTTGTTTTTGATGCCTTTGCATCTACAATAGGTCTCAAAGGTGGGTTACTGGTGCTTTTGTGTATTTTGGGGATTCCAAATATGGTTGGAACTTTAGGATATATCTGAATTAAGTAATTGCATTCCTCCCTTGTTATTTGAAAATGTAATAATAAATCATTTAATATGACATCATCATTTTTGTATGCTATGTGTAGCTCATTTAATGACACTTCTTCATAACCATCACCATATAGAATCCCCAGCATCTTCTCTATAAACATATGTTAATCCATTACCACCAGCTCCCCACCTTTGTCGGGTTTCATAACCCTTATAGATCTGTTTGTTATACTGTGCAAAAGCTTTGTCTCTGCTTCTGTTAAATTGAATATATTAGTCCTTTTTGTTTTTGATAACATTAACCCGATGTTACTACTAAATATATTTTCAAATAGATGAACTGTTGGGTGGGGTGGGGGTTTAAACACACTGCTTCTTTTGCAGCTCTGTGGTGGTTAGATAATTCATTTCAAATCAAGTAGGCATCTGTCAACCTTGGCATTAGTTGTAGGTACATAATTAATACCCTTTTCAAATAATGTTGCCCATCCATTAGTGACAGCCTGACTACTGTAATTGTATATACTAAAATCTTTGTAATCATTTTCAATGATAGTACAAGCAACATCATCTGTATTTGTAATGTAAACATCATTTGTATTGTCATTATGATTCAAAACATTTATTAATATATTCTCCCTCCCCTGCCCCCTCCCTGAATACACAGTTCTCTGTCCATAATAATTGCCACCATTCCTGGTGTTGTTCCAATCCCTGTTGGACACCTGTTGCCTCTGGTTTCGGATCCTCTTGGACCTACTGGGGGGCTCCTCTAAAGGGACAGCCTCCTCTTCTTGTTCAGCACTCAAATTGTGAGAATTGTGAGAATTGAGAGTTGCCACAAGAATAATCGTGTGCCCTTCCCCTAAAAATATAGTTCAGCTTTTGATCATTGATTAAGTAGTATCTGATAGTAGGGGGGAACTGAAGGAACTGTTTCTAGAATTTAAAGAATTTATGTGGCAACTTAGAGTGGATGCCACCATCCCACCTAGACTAAATGATGTAGTTTCTCTCGCCAGCTATTTAAAATTAAAAGCTGAACTATATTTTTAGGGGGAGGGCACACGTATATTCTTGTGGCAACACAATAATATTTGCCTTTTTTAAGTATATGATTTATTTATGTGGAGATGTATTTTGGATTGTATTTTATTTTAATTTTGAGATGGGGGCTGATGGGTTATATGAAATATGTAAATAGAAAAGTATGGTTTTATTGCATTTTATAAGGTGAAATTCAACTGTGTATAATGATAACCAAAATACCAGCGATTTTTAGGTGCATTTTGCTTTAATGATATGTGATTAGCCTGGCTATAAAAGGAAGTGATGTATGAAAAGTTCCTATTTTAATCTGAAGAAGTCAAGTGTAACAACAGATGAAAGCACTGATTAATTTTTGTATCCAGTTTCACCGGCCAGTGTTCATTTTCTTTACATTACTAGTTATATATTAAATGTTAATTATAGGAAGATTATAGATATAATGTAATCACTGGTGAACAAATGGAATAATATGTTTATAAATTTTGAAGATAGATTGCAACTGATGAAAATGCTATTGCTTCCTAATATCATATATGTAGTTATATGTATTGCCTGAGAAATGTTATCTTAAAGAAATAACTTCAATACTATTAAAGTTTCTTTGGCACCCTAAAAGAAATAGAATTACATTATCACATCACATTAGGCAATGGGAACAAGGAGGACTAAACTTTCCGGATGTAGAATTTTATATAAGAGCTACCTTATTAAAAACTGTAATTGACTGGATAAACCCTAAATATACATCTAACTGGAAATCATTACACAAAACTATATTAATAAATAAAAATAACTTGTGTAAAAATACATTAATTATAAACACAGACAATAAATTATGGCATTCACTGTGCTTAAATTTACAATATAATATAACAAAACTTATTAACTAAATCTAGTTAATCACCTTTTTGATAATTTTAGAAAATGTGTTAATATGAATACAGGCTTAAAAACTTGGTTCATAACTTTAATCCCTTCTAGTATTACTAAGAACTTCACAGATAGAATGTATAGAGCTATTCTTATTTCTTGGGAACATAAGAACTTAATATGTTGGCTGCACTGCATGAAAAATCAACAAGTCTTAAATGCACAAAAATTGCCATGAAAGTTTAAGTTGACCTCACATGACTGGTTATTATTACAGAATGTTCTGACATACTCCAAGGATCTATGTAGAATAATAACTAACTCTTTCTTTAAAAATTTATAAGTGGATTGTTTGGAATTGTTTACAATAATGCAACTATGAAAAATGAAACTTCATACTTATATAATATAATAAAAAAATTATAAATCAGCCTCAAAAAAACTTATTGGCAATTTATTACTAAAGGAATATTGACACCTCTACCTTCAGAGAATAAATCTAACATATTATTATCAGTTAAATTAATATCATATTCTCAGTATTGGAGAATATTTATTTGGAAATTTCTGCATAGATCCTTCTTAACCCCTGAAAATTTTTCAAAAATCAATACTTTTAGTAAACGGTTATGCTGGAGATGTCAACGAGTCTCTGAAGCAGATTGGTCTCATATTTTTTATGATTGTTTGCAGATAAAAACTTTTTGGAATGATGTTAATAATTTCTTACAAACAATTTTCACAGACACATTTGTTATGACTAAAGCTTTGATTTTATTGACTATAAATGATGGTCCTCCCATGAATAAAACAAATTTATATCAAATGTGGACAATACTAGCAATAGCTAGGAAATGTATAACCAGGAAATGGAATTTTAACATATCACCTACCATGGAGGACTTTCTATGTCTATTGAAGAAGAGAGCATCAATGGAAATAAAAGTCAAATAACTAAGAATATTCCCTAAGCCATTAGTTAATAATCCATGGAAGAAAGTTCTGTCATTGATTGACACTTTACAATCGGTCTCAGTCACCTCACGATACCATATTTATTATTTGTTTTGACTTATTATTACTTGTTTATATCAAATACTATCTAAAGTCTACTCATGTCAAGCTAAATGTAAATATTGTAAATAGTTAACGTTTCAATTTATTTAATTGTAATTAAAATGTGTGTGTCTTATTTCAAAATAAAAAATATTTGAGTAAAAAAAAAGCAGGCAATGAGACAGTACAGCTGTAGAAACTACGCTGCTCTCCTTCTTTCTCCCAAGCAAACACTTCTCAAAGACAAAAACAATACTCCACATTCCCAGTACAGATGGCCATTATTGAGGTCCTGACTCTGCAGCAAGAGTCACCTCAGAAACAGTGCTCCACATTCCCAGTACAGATGGCCATCATCAAGGTCCTGACTCTGCAGCAAGAGTCACCTCAGAAACAATGCTCCACATTCCCAGTACTGATGGCCATTATCGAGGTCCTGACTCTGCAGAAAGAGTCACCTCAGAAACAATGCTCCACATTCCCAGTACAGATGGCCATTATTGAGGTCCTGACTCTGCAGCAAGAGTCACCACAGAAACAATGCTCCACATTCCCAGTACAGATGGCCATTTATCGAGGTCCTGAATCTGCAGCAAGAGTAACCTCAGAAACAATGCTCCACATTCCCAGTACTCATGGCCATTATCGAGGCCCTGACTCTGCAGCAATAGTCATCTCAGAAACAATGCTCCACATTCCCAGTACAGATGTCCATTATCGAGGTCCTGACTCTGCAGCAAGAGTCACCTCAGAAACAATACTCCACATTTCCAGTACAGATGGCCATTATCAATATCCTGACTCTGCAGCAAGAGTCACCTCAGAAACAATGCTCCACATTCCCAGTACTGATGATCACTGCCATCATTTAGGTCCTGATTCTGCAGCAAGAGTCTTCCTTCATGAAGCAAACAGCTTATAATCAGCAAATGTTTCATACAGGACAGTTTGTTGTGGTGTACAACCAGAAGTGAAAAAAATATCATTAAAAGCAAGTCAATGAAAGTCACCAGAGCAGCAATGTAACTAATTACTGGTAACATTGTTGCAGTACTGCAAGTACAAACAGGATCCACAAGTTGACAGCTTACAGATAAAAGATGACTCACCTATTATATACCCTCCCACTATATCTATAATTTCTGCTTATTACAATGTCCATGCACTCCAAATATAACACAAACAAAAAGTAACATAAACATTTTCCCAAAGCTGATAAAACTAAAGTGGTCATAGCAGATTACAAGTAGCATACACTGACATGACAACCCAAAACTTTTTCTGTGGGCAGCTATGTGCTACCACCTTTGGACTAATAGTATTTTGCAATGCAAATGAACCTGACTCCTGAATAGGGCACGTTGAAGCACAAGACATTTTCTGCCTGGACTCAGTAAGAGTAAATATATGATTCTGGATAGATTTAGTGAATGTTAAATATAGGAAATTCTGCAAACTTGATAACTGTAACATGGAAAGGGAAATAGACAAACCTACAGTGGCTGCAATATTTTTATCTGTACTCTGTGTATTTTTCACCGAATAAAAGAAATAGCTAGGAGTCTGACCATAAAACTCTTTAATGATGAAGCTTTTGAATCCGCAAGATTCTTTCTCAACACAACATAAAATCAACTATTTTAGTCAATTTAAATATAAAATGCCAGCCAATCTTTTATAGAATACTAGATTGCTATTCAAATATTCTGTGTCAGTACCATAAATATGCATCTCTTTTCATCTAGCGAGAACCATGTTAGCATAACTATTCACAATGGGGGTACCTATAGCTACTCCAATTGCTGTTGAAAGATCTCCTCATTAAACATAAAAATATTATTATTGAGTATAATATCCAACATTAAACAGCATAGTTCTATTTTTTCAGTTGAGAAATTACTATGTTTACATATATGTTTTAATATGCTTTAAATGCTTTTTAGACTGTGTTTTAGGAAGTATTATTTATGCAATGCATTTTAATTATTGGTCAGATGACTGGTGTTCAAATAGGATTGGCTGGCATTTTATATTTAAACTGACTAACTTGTGTCTTTCGGCTTTTCCCGGTTAGGGGTCGCCACAGCGGAACTCCAGTCCGCTAATGATTGGTAGTTGATTTTTACGTGCCGAGTTACCAGCCCTGACGAACAACCTTCAACGAAGGTATGCCCATTCACGCATGTCTCCACACAGAAGATGCTTTAAACTGACTAACATTGCTGATTTTATGTCGTGTTGATAAAGAATCTTGTGGATTCAAAAGTTTCATCATTAAAGTGTTTTACAGTCATACTTCTAGCTTTCTCTTTTATTGGATTCACTTTTGCTTATTGGGGTTCATTTGGCTGCCTGCTAGAGTTTTTGCTTTGTTGTTATTTTTCACTGAACAAATTCCATCAGGCCTCACAGGTTACTAAATAGAAAACTAAATGGGCTTTTGACATAGTGCAGTGGCTAACAGGTGCATATGTAGGTACAGTCTGTAAAGCCTTACTACAGGAGACTGTTTTAAGCAAGGGTGGACTGGAGACATGGAGTCTCATTCCAGAAATCCCAACCCATTGCATTTTCTTAGAGTAGTTAAAATTGAAAGCCATTACACCTCTTTATTTCACCTACATCAAGCTGGTAAGCATCCTTAGCTTTCCTCAAGGCTCAAGGGATAATCAATTCAGACCAGAAGTGAAGATGTGGGCAGCCATGGGTAGGTTCTATCCACCCATTCATTGAAAGTTTCAAAATAAAAAAGATGTGGATGAGCCTAAGAAAGATGGTTACCAAGGCTACAACTGCTTGTCCTACATTTTTGTGAGTGTAAAGTAAAAAATCTCAAACTTGTTGACTTTTATTCCCTTGTATGTAGCTCCTTTATCTCTACTCTTTTAGAAAAGCACAGCCAGTGCAGTAATCTGCAATTGTGTGACTGTAGAGTTGGTATATCAATAGTATTCCTTAATCCACAAGTCTATCCATCTGTCTATCTATCTATCTATCTATCTATCTATCTATCTATCTGTCTATCTACGTATAGGTGTGTGTTTTTGTATAAAACAGTGCGTGTACATACAGTGGTGACTTGTTTTCAGACTTTCTAGTTTTCATTTCATCTAGCTTGCTTCATCCAGTTGAATCTTCATTGAGTTTTCTTTCAATGAAATGTAGGTGAAGCATTTTCTCTATCTATCCATTTATCTCTGGAAAGATTTATTATTTATTTTATTTATTTATTTGACATTTGTTGACTGGGTTAGTCTAACTGGGACAAAGCCCTTTTTCAGTGGAGACCCAGGGAGAAAAGCTCCACAGTAAAAAAACATACAATTACTTTGACATATAATTGTCCAAAATATTTACATATAATAGTTCAAAAGATTTACAAAGACATAAGTAATAGAAAATTTAACAAACATAGCAATCTGAATATATATTTAAGCATGAGGAGATACAGAGGAGAAAACAAGAAACAATACAGCTAGACATTAACTTTTGAAAAGTTGATGCAGAAAAATTAAGACCGGCTGTGAGTAGGAGAAGAGTTAGTCAAGTAAGAAAGGAATCAGTAAGAGTGCAGGATAGAAGCAGAGAGGAAGGAAAGATGAGTAGCAGTGTTGCAATAAAGAGAGATAAGGAGAAAGGTAGGGTTTTACAGAATTAGAAGTCAGATAAGAGAATAGGATACATTTGGGAGATGAGTCAACCAGTAGGAAGATAGTACAACCATAGTTTATTTTCCTTGAAGTGAATTTTTACTGCCTTTCTGAATAGTGATTTGGATTTAATGAATCAGATGTCAATAGTTAGTTTGTTCCATTTCTCAGTAGGATAGCATCTATAGATGTTTTTACCTATGTTGGTCTTGGGCTTGAGAATAGTCAGGAGATGTTGTTCAGAGCTTTGCAGGGTTCTAACAGGGGTGTAGTGGGAGATGAATGATGAAATACTGGAGAGGAAAGTGGGTTGGTATAGAATAGAATGAATTATTTGAAGCTGAGAGAGGAGGAGGTGATGAGGGAGCTCCAACCAGTTCAGTTTTCTGAGTGTTAAACAGTGATGAGTGAAGTAAGGAAGTTGAGCAGCAAATTTAGCTATCTTGTCGTAAGTGGACTCTAGTTTAGAAATATGTGTGGATTGTAAGTTGGTGAGAACTTGAGAGCCGTAGAGAAGTGTTGGTAATAGGTAGGCATGTGAAAGAGATCTCTTAGCAGTACTAGAGAGGAAGGTTTTGTTCCTATAAAGAAGACCAAGTTTTTGTGATGGGTTTTCTTAATGTTGCTTAGAATGTGCAGGTCAAATTTTAGCTGGTCATCAATAATGACTCCTAGTAGTTTGGTGTGGCTTTCTGCTATGATGGGTGTTTTATTGTGAGAAGAGGTGGTGAAAGATGATTTCAAATGGGACAAATTTTTTGTTAAGAAGAGTAAAAGTCTGGTCTTCTTTGGATTTAAGATTACAAGGTTAGGATTGAGCAAATTTTCCACAGACAAGGAGGAGTGTTGAGTTTTAGTGTGAAGTTCGGGGAGGATATCAGCAACAGTGATGACTGTGGAGTCATCTGCGCACTGGACAAGTGATGAATATTGGGTTGAGAAAGAGAAATGATTAGTAAAAATGTTAAAAAGCAGTGGTCCAAGAGTTGACCCTTGGGGAACTCCCATCTGCATAGGGAGTTTAGAGGAGATAGCTGAGCACCATTTGACAGATTGGAAATTGTAACTAAGATAACTGGAGAACCATGAGATAGTGGTGGTAGATAGGTTTAGTAGACAGAGTTTGTCTAACAGAAGGGGGTGGGAGACAGTGTCAAATGCCTTTGAGAGGTCAAGGAAGAGACAGGAAACAAGTGCATTCTGGCCTCTGGCTAGTGAAATAGTGTTTATGAAGGAGATGAGAGCAGTAGCGGTACTATGACCAGGGCAAAAGCCATGTTGGGTAGGGGTGATTAGGTTCTCATGTATAAGGTGTTGTAGGATTTGTTTGTGTACCATTTTTCCAAGATCTTGGAAAGAGGTGATAGAACTGCTATGGGCCTATAGTTGGAGAGTTCAGTAGAGTTACCTCCTTTATGGATGGGAAGAGTATAAAACTTTTTCCATGTATCAAGGACCATAGCTTCAGTAATAGATTGATTGGTGAAAATAGAGATAAGTAGTGCTAGGGAGTTGGCAGCTAGTTGGAGAAAGAGAGGAGGGAGACCATCAAAAGAGTGAGAACAAGGTTTAAGCTTCAGGAGTAAGGACCTTACATATGTAGTGGAAACAGTTTTTAAGCAGAAAGCAGAGGAATTGTTAGAGGGAATGGTAGGAAAGGAGGGTGAGGTGGAGTAAGAGTGTGGAAGATTTATAAGTTTAGCAATAGAGTCTATAAAGTAGGAGTTAAGTTAGTAGCAGTTTGGAGAGGAGTGAGAGAGGGGCTAGGCTGATGAGTAGATGGGTTGCTGGGATGAAGGATTTGATTAATTGTATGCCAGAATTTCTTTGGTTTATGTAGTTGTGTTTTTTGGGGATTAGAGTAATAGTTTATCTGGTCATTGATAACTGCTTTTTAGTAAGGTTGCGTAGGTGTCTATATTGTTGTAGGTAAAAGGGCAGTTTGGTTGTGGGCCAAATCTTCCAATTTTTATCCCTTTGAGCCATTAGGGAGCGAGTGGTGTGAGTCAGCCAGGGGGATATGGCAGATTTTATTCTAACATAATGTACAGGGGCAAGAGAATTGAGTATGTTATGAAATATATTATTGAATTCAGTGACAGCTTCATTTAGATGTAATAGCCTGAGAAGGGCCCAGTTGATAGCTGAGAGGTGACTATTAAATTCATTAGGGTCAAAGTTTTTTAGATTATGACAAAGTTTGGTTGTATGGGGTTTAAGTAAATGTGAAGTAAAATGAAGGATTTTAATTGGGCAGTGGTCACTGAGGGTGTCAGGAAGGGTTTTAGGAAAGTGATATTTATGGGGATGTGATACTAGTATCCAATCAAGTATAGATGAATGGGTAGTAGATTTAGTGGTAAAAGTAGGTGTAGTTATGAGTTGGGTAAAACCATTTAAGTTGATGAAAGTGGAAGGAGATACTAAGGTAAGAGAAGAACAGCTGATGTTAACATCTCCCATGATTAAAGTCTCCTTATGGAGATCAGAAGAGAAAGAGGAAAGAATACTTTCCAGTGTTGTGATGTTGTCACCAGGTGGAATGTAAATTGGAGCAATGTTAAATGAGGTGTGGGGATTAATTTTACAGTTTGCCAAAAGAAGTTTAGCAGAATACTATGGAGGGAAGGGAGACACTAGAGAGGTCAAAGTTAGATTTTCAGTGTACATTATAGCTACACCTCCACCTTTTTTATTTGTTTGATCTAGTCTAACATGTTATAGCCAGGGGGAAGGATGCTTTTATCTGGAATGTGGGGTTTAAGCCAAGTCTCAGAAAGGGCTATGATATTAGGAGAGTGTTGAGAGATCCAAGAATGGAATTCAGCAGTTTTATTTACTAAGCTTCTTAAGTTGATGGCATAGATGGAGATGTGCTTAGGTGGGATATGGGAGAAGGAATTGAGGGATTGTTTGGAGATTCCACTAGAGGGAGAGGGTGAACTAGGGCCAGGGTTGAGGTGTATGTCACCTGCAAGTAAAAGGGATAGGAGAGTAAAGATTGATTGTGGATAAGTGAAATATAGAAAACAGTGTTTGACTTTTCCTTTAGGCTGATTAGGTTTTACTGTCTTAAGTTTAGTTTTAGGGGTTAAGGTTTTAGATAGAGTGTTGAGAGGTGGTGTTAAGAAACAATGAGGGAGCTGAGGGAAAACTGGGAGATAGGTGGATGTGGGTGTGAAGAGGTTAGGCTTAAGAGGAAAAGTATAAGAGGTGAGGTTATAGAGGATAGAGTGAAAGTAATTAGAAGTACAAGTGGTAGGAAGTGATGGGACATAGTGAAATGTGGGTTAGTGAGGCGGTTGAAGAAAATATGTAATAGATGAAGTAAGGAAGTTGAAAGGTTATAGAGTAAAAGGAGAAGTAGATGAAGAGTGTGTAAGTGAGGATGAGGCTAAAAAGAAGAGTTGAAATAGGTGGTGGTAAGTGTGGAGGAGGGTGGAGTGGAGGGAGCAAGGAGATTGGAGGAGAAGGTAAAGAGGGGTGGTACTTTTAGTAGTGTGGTAAGGAACCTACAGTATAAAGGAAATGATGTTGGGGTGGGTGGGAATGGGGGTAGAGTATGGGGAGATGAGTGAGCTTGAGTGAAGCGAGGGTGAACTGAGCGGGTTAGCCCAGCAGAACAAGGTTAATAGGAGGCACGAACTACCAAAAAAAAAATCAGTAAAAGAAGAACAAGTTCCTTTTTTCTATTTGATTTGCAGGAAACTATGTTCAGCTGAAAGGCAGGGGTTAGAGGGAGAGTGAGAATAGGTGATAAGAGCAAGGGGATAAAAGGCACTATGTCCCTAAAAAACAGTGGTAAGAGCAGGCAGGGAAAAGGAGTCAATGGGAAAGAAGTAGAAGTGGGCTACAAGTGAGTGTTAAAACCAAATAGAATTACGCTACCATCTAGTGGTCTTTTCTAGAGAAAGGAAGTCTAATGCAGTAAAGGGACAGTCTAGAGAAGGGGGAAGGAGTGAAAAGGGTTTAACGAATGCTCTCAGAGCCTAACAACAGTACTGTAAACCCAGCTAAGTTCAATATTACAGACAGTTTATTTAAAATAAGCAGAGACCTACTTTTTTAATATACAATTAAAATGAAACCAAAGTAAAATGCATACTGCCAAGACTAACTGACTTCAGTGGCACAATGTTGCTGAATAGGAAGGATTTGTCCCAAAGTAAAGGTTTGGATGGAGCCTTCAAGATTCGCAGGTTTCAGATGAGGTGACCAATTCAGGCAGATTGTTAAAGGGAGCAACAACACGCTCCCAATCTTTTTCTCTGAAAAAAAGAAGAGATAACAAAAACTGCAGGAGAGCTTAATGGCTCTATTAGGAAGGAGTGCTTTGTATGTTAGTTATTGAGAAGAGTAGACAGAGACAGAGTACAATGAATAGTGGTAAAATAAGTCATGTATGAAGACATGCAATTATAAACACCAAAATGAGAAGAGAAGTTAAGATACAATAGGGGAAAATAACAAACGCACGTAGGAAGATGACTGCAAATGCTAAGGTAACCTGTGGAGAAACTAGAAGAAAAATGAAAAAGAAAAGAAAAAAACAAAGTTAATGTAAAAAAGGAATACAGGAGTAATAGAGTAGTGAACAGTCAGAAACATAGATTACATAAAACCCGAGCAGTAAAACCACTGACATTACAGCTGATGCTGAGGAAAACAAGATGTGCATGCAATGGTTTGGCACTGTCGGGATGGGAAAGTGGAGCATGAAAAAGGTACCAGCAGGGGAGTAAGATGGTGGAAAAGAAGGAGGTACTGAAAAAAGAACAGTTTAAAATAGTACAAGTGGAAAGAGCAAATATTTAAATATTAGCCAGTACTAAGATAAAAGCCCTAAACAGCACAGGTCAACAAGCACTTTAGCAAAAACTGATAAGCAGAAGTTCTCAGATGCACATACTCAAGCTATCAGCAACAATGCAAAAATATAAACATTGAAGACCCTCTTATAAACCCCTGCGTAACATATAAACCAGCATATTTAATGCCAACTCTGTCAAAACAAATACTAGCAATAGTAATGCCAGCATTCTAATACATAACCCTTAGCACGGTTAACGATAAATAAAAATAACTGCAGTGATATAAATATTTGGAAATATAAAAACATTGTATAGGTACACAGTGTTTAAACCTAGCAATACATTAAGAAGCAGTGTAAATGTAAACGGCTAACCAGAAAGCACACACGCCAAGGGCAGGAGAGTGTGTGTTAAAGGAGAAAGCTATTCAAATTTAAAATAGGCACCAAAACATTGACTTGGGTCTATTTGTAATCTCCACAATGGGGGGAGGGTAGGAGACAGAATCAGAACAGGTGTGGGAGGGGATACTGTGCTGCTGAAGGACAAGCCCATCAAGGTCAATGGGAGGCATGAACTACAAAAAAAAAAAAAAAAAACAAGTTCCTTTTCTCTATTTGATTTGCAGAAAAGTATGTTCAGCTGAAAGGCAGAGGTTAGAGGGAGAGTGAGAATGGGTGATAAGAGCAGGGGGAGAAAAGGCACTAAGTCCCTAAAGAGCAGTGGTAAGAGCAGGCAGGGAAAAGGAGTCAAAGGGAAAGAAGTGGAAGTGGGCTACAAGTGAGTGCTAAAACTAAGTAGAATTAGGGTCTATATTAGAACACCGAAAATTCAAAATGTCAAGTGTTCTAATATCGAACCCTGGGAATCGAAAATTGAAAACATCGAACATTCAGAACAGGAAATTTTTTCCTAGGGAAAAAAATTGCTGTTCCAAAACACATACACACAAGCACACCAAACAAACAGCAATCCACACACATACACCTAAACTCTTACACCTAACCCTACACTAAACTATACATACACCACTAACTATCCACTTACCTTAACCCAAACCCTAACCCTAAGTTCCATCACTATCACACAAGTCATCTCACCTGCACCCTAACCCTAACTCACCTACCCCAGCCTAATCCTCACGTCCACACAATTGCACACTTACCTGACCCGCGCCCTAACCCTAACTCACCTAACCCACCCTAACCCTCATGTCCACACAATCGCACACTTACCTGAACCCAACCTGTAACTTTCCACCACAGCGCTGAAAAGTTCCGAAGCAACAGAAACGGACAACCAAATTCTTTCTCTAGAAAAAAAATTGTTTTTCTGTTTCTTCGATATTTTCAGCATTCGCTGAAAATGGGTCGATATTAGAACACTCGACATTTTGAATGTTCGTTGTTCTAATATAGACCCATAGAATTACACTACCATTTAGTGGTCTTTTGTAGAGACAGCAAGTCTAATGCAGTAAAGGGACAGTCTAGAAAAGGGGAAGGAATGAAAAGGGGTTAACCAACACTCTCAGAGCCTAACAGCAGTAGTGTAAACCCAGCTAAGTCCAATATTACAGACAGGTTATTTTAAATAAGCAGAGACCTACTTTTTAATATATAATTAAAATGACACCAAAGTAAAATGCATACTGCAAAGACTAACTGACTTCAGTGGCACAATGTTGCTGAATAGGAAGGGTTTGTCCCAAAGTAAAGGTTTGGATGGAGCCTGCAAAATTCGCAGGTTTCAGATGAGGTGACCAATTCAGGCAGATTGTTAAAGGAAGCAACAACTCATTCCCGATCTTTTTTTCAGGGAGCACAAATGCCAAGGGCAGGAGGGCGTCTGTTAAAGGAGAAAGCTATTCAAATTTAAAATACATAAATAAATTTAAGATACAGAAAGATTTTAAAGCAGAATGACATAACATCCTATAATTAGTCTTTTTATCTGTATACATACCTCTCAACCTCAGAGCAAAAAATATGGACAAAGCCATAAATAATGAGGGACAGAGGCCCAAAAATAGGGCCAAATTTTAAATAATGCTCTTACAAATGTAGAAAGTTGATGGAATAACAGGTTGTGCATTAGCATGAATTTTCTGAAGGATATGAAGTCTAAAACACAAATGTCTGTCAATATTTTCTGACTTCGATCCTTACTGATTTACCAAAGATCAGCCAGAAACACAACATTTTATGAGAAACAGGACAAAAATATTAGGCAAAAATCTGGACATTCTATGAGAAAATGGACAGTTGAGAGATATGCCTGCATATTCCAGTCTGCTGTAGTGAGCATATCACAGCTTGATGCCACAAGTTGTTTTATTTTATTTTAATTTGTCTGCTGGCACTGATCAGAAATGACCAAGTGCAGGCCCAGCACTGGAGATAAATGAAAGAGAAACATAATTCAAAACACAATGTTTAGAAATTAGCATCAAGTAAATACACTAGAAGACAAATGATATATGCACTAATAAATAATATATATAATACAACTGAACATGCTAACAATGACAGATCTCTTGGATTTATAAAAACATTGTAGAAATCAGGGGTACAGATGCAGTTGTCAGGATCTAGAAGAAAGCAATTATCAGGTTTACATAAAGGTGCAGGAATTATTAGATGACATGGTTAGAAGACTAAGTACGGGATGCAGAAAGATTACTCCATTGTGAGACATTTTATGCAGCAGTGGGAAATGTAATTCAGAGACATGAGGAAGACCTAATTTCTGGCTAATTTCCAAATCTCTGATTCACCTGTTAATACCGCCAGGGCTAAAAGAACTTTACAGATCTAATTGTCTCTGCATGCCCACACATTGTGTTGGTACAGGCACCCTCTCCAGATGTTTATACAAGCACATGCATGCAGACACACACACACACACACACACACACACACACACACACACACACACACACACACACACACACACACACACACACACACACACACACACACACACACACACACACATCCCAGTCCGTATATACCATCTACATACACTGACTTACCCCTGCCCAACACTAGCTTGCTGCTGAACTCTGCTAAAGTTACCTGCAGTGCAGTATCTACCATTGACTACAATGGGTGGCCACAGCATTTTGGCCAATTTCATTTACACAGCTGAGTACTTCTCTTAATCACTCAGCAGTGTAATCACTTACCACGAGCATCTTTGGGGTGAACACATAGCTAATTAATATTAGCCACACTTTAAGAATGCCTTCTTATCCTCCAGCATGGCTAGCTGGACCACCCTATCCTGAATTGGAAAGGGTTGCTGTGAGGGGGTGAACACTTGTCATAGGGATAACCACTTGTGATAACCCTTTCTGAATCCTGCTGCAATATTTGCAGTGATTTTGCTTGATTAGATATGATTTGAGTTGGGGTCTAAAGCAGGAGTGAATAGTGAGTTCCTTGATATAGCCAGAATTAGGGTGTTAGTTTGAAAAACCTCTGTTTTTTATATAGTGGTCTGGTTCTTGGGGTTTGCAACATAGGCACATATTATGATTGTGCTTGGAGTTTATAGGTGGGGGTGGAATTGGTGGTAGGTTTGGCAGCAGGTGGAGGAATGTGTCTTGATGAAGCAGTTTGTAGAGGAAAGAACCTAGTAGAAGGATGGCCTTTTGTTTCACTGGGAGAAACGTGGTTTTTCAAAAGTATTCTGTCTGTAGGGAGTCAGAGATAAAGCAACATTTTAGTTAGAGATTAATTGAAGAATGATTAAAAGACTGACATAAATAAAGGCAGTCCATATTCGAACTTTTAAGGATAACATATGTTTATACTTTTTATGTTTTGTTTTGTCCTAAACCAAAAATATAAAGCAGTTTAATATTCTGATATTTCAGAATAATTCATTTTTAACTGTCTTTCTACACACACACACACACACACACACACATAGAAAGACCGAAAGATGATAGATGAATAGATGGCTATATATTACCACTACTGTGACCACAAGGCCATGGCAGTCTTGTGATGTTAGCTCACTTTAATTAAATAGAAGTATGTGAGTCCTAACCCTTACCTGTCTCCACATCAGACAAAGCAACCAAAAAGCCCTGCATTCTTTTCTCTTCTGTTTTTACTCAGAAAAGCTGATTGTCTTCATTGTATATATTTGAATTTCTGACATTACTTAGCCACACTGTTTAGAACAGTCACGGTCAAGTGAATGAATTACTCAGCCAATTCTTTTCCACTTCATTTTTTTCATTTTCCTTTAACATCTACAGTCAGGTACTGATGGAAAACAAAGTTCAGTAATACTTATTCAGGAAGTAATGCAAAAATTGTGTAGCATTACCACACTGCATTCTATTAGTAAAGCACAATCCTTTTGTTTCCAGGCTTTTTCAAACAATGCTGCCTTTAGTTGTTACTCACATTTAATGGAAACAAAGAAAGATAATGTTTCATGTGGACTTGCATGTATTTGAAATCAAATACCAATGAAAATAAATAAGAATAACCTTTCAGGCTAACCTGCCTACATCTGAAAGCAAGGTGTAACTCCAGTGGGAGTGGAATTGTTATGCAGGGATCTCTCATGCCACACCCAGGATCTGCACTTCACCAGCTGCATAGCTTAGCTATTTATTTTCATTATATAATACTTATTACTAAATAATTTTTAGTTAATGACAAAGATCACAAAATAAGCTGTGCAAATATGAAAATCATTGCAAAGTTACAGCCCATGTAAATGTTCGTTTGTCAAAAAGTGACTACTGATTCTTATTCAGTGTTGCTCAGCATTAGTGAATTATGCCATTGCCTTCAGTAACCTTTTCTGTCTACTCATGTGCATTAAGGTCTCTCAACACACAGAGAAATTATTTTTGGGATGCAGTCCTATGCTCCCAGTTTCATTATATTGAAGGTGTAGGGTATGGATGACTGTTTCATACTGCCCAACTTTCAAATTCAGGTGCATTTTTAAAATATTATTATTATTTGAAAAACATTCCTGTCTATCTCTGCCATTGTCTACCTCCAACATACTCTGAGCTCCATCTATAATTAATTACTCTGGGAATGTCTACCACTGTGTAGATGGTCTAAGAAAACATACTCGGGATGTCCATTGCTTCACTGTCAAATTCCAACCACAGCTACAGTTTTCCATAATTTTAAAAACTCATTTGTTCAGTGAAGTGCAGAGACCAGCCTCAACGTAAACTCTTAGTTTTGCTTTTGAGCAACCACGGATCTCTTGGTCTGAATAGGTGCACAAGTGGTACTAAGGGTACACATCCGCAGAGCAGAGGGTTAAAACCATGATACTGTTCCAGACAACTTGGTTTTGACTATCAGCCTGTGCACCAAGTCAGCTACAGAGAGATGAGTGATTGGCAGAAATCAGTATGCCCATCGCAGAAAGAAGTTGCAGGCATTGGGCTCTATGTGACTGCCACCTGCTGGAGACCAGATGGTGTGGCAGCAGAAAAGAGTGGCAACAGTTGGGTTCCTGTCAAGCAGTCCATGTGCTTTAGCTGGGGACTTGGTACTTACAAAGAACCATGCATGTTTGAGTGTAGAATTGTAGGCAGTCATGTGGCCATAAGCTTTGAGGAACTTAGGGGTTAGACCACAAAATGCACCCCCTCACTAGAATCATAGCACACCACAAGCAAACTATCATCTTCCTTTACTGCGGTGCAAATAGGATAGGGGCAGGAAAGGGATTGATAGGTTGGGGAGACTGACTGTTAGAGGGTAAGGGACATGAAAAAATATACAATAAAAAGGGTCATTCATTTCCTCTGGATCATCTTTTTTCAATAAATAAATACAGACTTCAGTATATATCTTGATATTCTAAAATAACTCATTGCAGCTGGGTGATACTTGTAGATGTTTCTGCAGTTACATCTTACTGATGCCTCTAGGTGTCAAACATTGCTTGTTCATATTTGCATTAATAATTTCAAAACCATACTGCATACAAAATATTAAAATATTTCATCTTAAAGCTTACACAATGGCAAACAGGCTTGTGTTGATATTTGATCTCTGTCTAGTGCAGATAAAGAGATATTGTTTATTCATATAATATTTATTTATATTGTCATAGAGTTCATGTTTTTCTAAATATCTTGACAACCAATTAGCACAGACGGAACTGCTTAGCCTCATATGGAAGCTCTCAGTTGGATGAACAAAGTGCTGCTAACAGTATGTATGTAACCTGAGTGGTTGTTGAGAGATTGTACGTTTTTTACAACATATTACAAACTTCATAGTTACTGTGTTTACTGTGGCATATACAATTCAGTTTAAAACCTAGAACCCAAAGAGTACTACAATTTTTGTGCTGAAGAGTTTGCCGTTTACGGTTCTGTGCTGCCAGAGGTATGATATTTGCTTAAAATGTGAGGACATAATTTGATTCTATCAAAAAGTGTAGGCTCCGCCCATTGGAGGTTACAGTGCAGACTTTCAGAGCTCCATTGGAGAGAATGAGTTAAAGTAACAGCCTATTTTTGTCTTCTTTCTTATTGGACCTATAAATGTACACCTTTCATACTGTTTATGATATTAGCAGAGATCATTCTCCCATTGCCTTTTTAATGATATAAAAAAGATGTTTTAATGTTTTAATGTACATAAATAAAGTCAACAGTCTGTTTTCATCTTCCATGCTACCTTGCAGTTTCCTCTACACCACAAATCCACCAGCTCACTCCCATCTTGCTTGAACCTTTAAAGAAACCGAACCTTCTAATGTTTCTTTCAAGACTGAGGCTGTAGCTCTTCTCTTTTGAAAATGAATATAAAGTCAATTAGGTGCATCATTATTTTGTACTTTATTTCCGTGAATGGTTATAACTTGGAATTCCTTAACACGGAGGTCAGATTTCAACATTATATATGGGAACCCTCAATGAGAACTATTTTACTATTATCTAACAGTTCTTATCCAAAGGTGACTTTATATGTTGTTGTGTCTTTCAGCTTTTCCTGGTTAGGGGTCGCCACAGCAGAGCTCCGGTCCACTAATGATTGGTAGTTGATTTTTATGTGCTGAGTTACCAGCTCTGACGCACAACCTTCAACAAAGGTATGCCCATTCATGCATGTCTCCATGCAGAAGACACTCTAGGTGAGAATCGAACCAGACAGTGTCTTACTGTGAGGCGACAACGCTACCGCAGCACCACAAAGGTGACTTTATATAACAATCAAAATTATTATGAGGCCAATTTGACAATGATAGTGTTGTAATTAAGGCAATGAAGCCCTACGATGAGTACTGTGAATGGTTAGGCCCAAAAAACTGTCAATGTTACAACTGTAGCTTTAATTTTGTGAACCTTTGTTTCCAGCATTGTTGATTTTCAACCTTTTGGACTCAGACTCTCAGCCTTCTATCTTTCACGGCCTATGGATCATGTGGGATTGGGAGGGTTGCCTAATGGTTAAGGTGTTTGATTTACAGACACAAGGTGCAGGGTTTGAGTCTCACAAGGGATAATTGGCTAAGCTTAAAATGGCTCACAAGGGCAGTTAGCTTAGTGCTAATCGATGAACTAATTCTTTTATCATCATTGTGAAATTTATTCCTAAAATTTGAGTTCTTAACCCAGAAAATCATCCTTTTTGAGAGAACTACACATCACAAATGCCAGTGCTTACTACATGCACTCCTGGCATGAGAACTCTGAAAGTCTGAAACTGCCTGCAATATAAACATACCTTTAGGTTGAAAAATGACTATTAACTATGAGTTTTCAATATTTTAGACTCAGATTTTCAGCATGTCACATAAGAGAAACATGCTTTTTGATGTGTATCGCTGTTATTATGAAGGGGAAAATTTTGAGTAGTGATTGAGAAATCATCTTTCAGATGAAACTGTAAAATGAAATCTAACTCACAGTCATAGGATATACAAGACAATTACCCTCAGGTGTAAGTGCTGGTACAAATCAAAGTGCACCCATCCAGCTGTCCACCCTACATCTGAAGGAAGACAGAGTCACATTGCTTTATTTGTAGAGAAACTTGATGTCAGAACACTGTGAGGCACTGGGTGATGAACCTTTCCTTCCATTACGACTTATGTAAGTTTAGATCTTTGGTTCTAGTGTTAGTTGCACTATTTGATGTACTGAGGAAAAAAAGAGGTCAGAGATAACAGGATTCCTAAGGGCATGAAGAGTGAGGCCGACATATCGTCTCAGGATTCCATAAGACATAGACTACAGGACAAGGCTTTCAGTCTATACTGGTAACTAAGATCCTTCTGGTTAGGAACTTCTGTGGCTTTATAAGTTTTTTTAATGTGACTAGTGAGGTACATATCAAATGGTGTGTTACATAATGAGTTTGACAAGGGCTGAATATAGGGGAACAATGTCTTACATAGGTTTATAGGTGTTTACTAGGCTAATGACCACAAGGGCCTTTTTAAAACTAGCCATGCATCCCAAATATCTGACAAGTTCTGATACCCTTGATAAATGTAAGCAGGGGATTGGGAGATGAAACATTTACAGATTACATGTGTCCATTAGCAACATAGGTGCCAAACCAGGGATGAATTTCCTGTTCCCCATCCAGCTGTCCAAGTTTCACTTGAATTGGATTAAATTGGATTAGGGAGGAACTCTGCTTCACATGGATGGGGAACCTGTTCCATAGATGAGGTAGTCTCTGGGATGCACACCTGTCTCTCCAGCATGCCCTATTTATACACAGGTAAGGTTTAAGTCTTTAGAATGGGTAACTCTGGTGCTTTTTGTTTTGTGGATATGCAGGAGGTTCATCAGAGTGGGGTCTGTCAATGCCCTATATGCCAGACACAGATCTTCCCCCAAAAGCTTGTAGGAGACAGAATACAGGGTAGGGCCTTGAGGGGGTCTGCATAGGACATTTTGCTTATGCCGTGTATTATTTTAGTGAGGAACCACTGTGGACATTCCAATTGTTGGATATCTCAAAGAAGTCCACCAGGTTGAGTAGGCATGATCTGTCCTTGACGAAACCAAACTCAGTTGGGTCCAGTGTCTGAAGGTTTACTATATCTCTATTGATCATTTCCATGATAATTATTTCCATGGCTTTACATATAAGACTAGTGAGACTTATGTGTCTGTAGTTTTCTGTAGATGGCCCACCTTTGTGCAGAGGGATGACTGTTGCTGTTCTCCATTCATGAGGCACGAAGCCTGTTTGGAGGCTACAGTTAAATAGTTATTCCAGAGGCCCTGATAGGTAATGTTTCATGCTATTTTGAAGGCATCCTGGGATATTGTCTGGGCCCATTGATACAGTGTTCTTGGTCTTAAAGACAGGATTAAGGACCTCTTCCCTAGTGATAGTAGGAGGAGTTATATTTGATGGTATTTCCTGAGGGAAGCTTGAGGGGGAGAGATGGGTAAAGCTGGAGCTGAATTTATCAGCCAGGAAGTTTGCTATATCTTCTGGCTCATTATAGGTGACTCCATTTACAATGAGTTCTACATACAATTGTGTATTGTCTATGAGGTTGCAGACTTCCCTGTTGAGAAGAACTGTATCTTTTAGACTTTCAATTAATTTAATTAATGTGGTCATGTGATTTGTTTTTAAAATGTTTAAATATGTTTAGTCTTGCTTGTTCTATTTGTCTGAAGAAGTCTTGCTCAATGAAGCAAGATGAAAGCGTTAACTTTTATTGTGTTTTTGTTTGAAATAAACCTGGTAATTTTGGATTTATCCTGCTGCTCGTGGCCTTTATTTATAATTTAGAGACACATAGTATGAAAGCTCCATAAAATTTCTCTTCATATAGACCAGGGAGGTACATCTCAGATCATTTACACCTACATGGACAATGATGGAATCATACTTGTACCTGCAGCGTAAGACTTGAATGCGTGTATGATTTGGTGGATTCTAGATCCAGATAAGCAACTGACAGTTACCTTCTCCTTATTCAGCCTGATTAGAGGGGTATCAGTATATCATATAATGAAGTCCCCTATGACTACATTCCTAGGACATGTTTGCTTGCTTTAGAGGCTTAGTGTTTGGAGGGGTCTATATGATGCTATCGAATGAACTAAATAGCAAATGCTATTTAGTCGATCCGATACTGTCGAAATGGCAAAATAGCGAAGTCATGGAACATCGAATTTTTTCCCAGGGAAAAAATTTGTTGGGCCGTCTTTGGGACTTTGCCATTTCCTCTACTATGGTGTGATCTCGGAGTTGGTATATTTAACTGCGGGGGGTGTGGGGGGCACAGCCCCCCATTTAAATTTGTGTTTAAGTTTATTTTTTTTTACGGAGCAGCAAATTGTTTTCCGTGGGAAAAAATTCACTGCTCCGTTTGTTCGATATTTTGTTGTTTCGATGTTATCGGTACGATAAAATAGAGTTCGCTATTTACATAATACGATAATATGATATAGAAGCATTTGGAGCTCCACTGAGAGTGCCAGTATGTGTGGTGTTAGGGGTTGTTTTTTTCTGAGTGCCTTTTAGACTTGCTGAGGCTTAACTGTGATAATGGGTGATCTAGGTGATCTTTGTTATTTAGGAAGATTGTTTTTAAGTGCCTTAGCATATATTGGTCTATGTGCATGTTGTATACTATGTGAGGTGGGTGTTGTGTGTGTGGTTTCGACAACCTGATGTTCACCTGTATGCGAGAGTTTAGCCTCCAGTGTCATTGTGTAAGTACACCTCTCGCATAACGTGTCTGCTTCTTTATAGATTTAGTGGTTGTCTGTAAACTTGAGACAATTGCTACATTGTCTCAAAAAGCTCATATCCACCAAGCTGTCTACAAAGAAGTTATCCATACTGTCAAGTCATTTGATTTATGAACTATGGGAGGGTGGTAAATTGGGGTTAGAAGGCTATTAAGGGTGCTTTATTGGAGCAGATTATGCTAAACAGCACTATATTCTACTAATTTTAATGTTTACACAATACTGAATCTGCAGGTATTGCCACTTGACTCTCAGCTATCTGCTCTAAGATTGTTAGTGCACAAGGTATTTGCACTATACTGGTGCTTTACAGGGTATAGTTTTATGAACCGTTCTTTCAAGGTGTTTGCTACTGTACAGGCCACTGCTAACCCACACAAACGAGTGAAAATTATAACAGCACAGAAAAAACAGAAAACTAACTCATGAGTGCTCTGGCCAATAAAATGACTACAGGATGAACCCTTTTGTATATTTCCCAACTCAGACAGACCAGGCAAATGCTACCTGCCACAACATGAATAAACACAGTCCTCCTAGTGTAAAAACACAGTAGAAGATACCCACAAGTGCAATGTGACCACAAAACACTTAAACAGCTATCTGGAACTCCCTTGCTGAAGGCACTTTTAGGACACTCTTACAGCAATAGCAGTAAGAAAAAGAACATTTTTTACAAAAAAAAAAAAAAAAATCAGTGAAATGCACATATAAAAGCAGAAAAATGATCACTCAAAACAATTTAAGTGTGATTTGCAATCAAAGGAACTGCATAGCACTGGATACAAACCCCTGGATTCACAAAGCTCCATGCAAGAATAAGGCTATTCTTGCATGGAGTGGTTTCTGTCCATTTAGGATAGCAGTGCACCTTGCATATGCATGAAGGCATGCTGCTACCTAAACTAAATGGACACAAACCAGGAACGAGCGCATGAAGCATGTGTCAGCAGTCCCAGCACCTGAAACATGGTCCCTTCACTCTGAAAGTGCCGTACGGCACTTTCTGACATGGATGAGTGTCAGACTATATAATATTAGAGCCTGGCTCTAATATTATATAGTAAATGAGTGTCCACAGACACTGACATGTAGATAGCTAACATTTCATTGTCCACGGACACTGAAAAAAAACTCCACAAACACCTATAGAAGGCAACAGCCTTCAAGTGCACAGCCCCAGATGTATGCACTCTTGCCCTACATGCATGGAAGCAGTAGGGAAAGAGGAAAGGAATAAAAAAATAAAAAAGTAATAATATTTTTTTCATGAAATAAATCTGAAGTTTAAGTGCTGTGCACCTTGTTATGCTTAGCCTAGCTGAAGTCCTGAAAATGATAGACAAGTGCTACTGTGACAGAACGCATCATCAAGCTGCTGTAGCATAGTGGTACTGCCATGGTATAGCATGTAGAATATGCTCGGTTCGGTATGCAAAATTATTTAATAAACCTTTAAGGAATGTGAATGATAGCTGTCAATCATATGGCTCACTTATAGCACAGTAGGGGTGGGAATATGTAAAATATAAATGTAAAAAACAATTTATAACTTTAATGAAAAAAAAATAGATTTAAGCAATGCTTTGCTAGTGTAAGTATTGCTTACCTGCATTCAGCTCTGCTTAACTGGTGTAAGCATTGCTATGTGGATTTGTGCAGAGCTAAGCATAGTGCAGCATATTAAAACCGGCCAATCATGAAAAAGTGTGGGAAAACTGCCCTATTTAAACCGGACAGGCAGGAATACAGCCATAACCATTTGGGATTGTGAACAGCAGGGCCAAAATGGCTGGCGTCGGAGAAGGTGTGCGCTTCCGAGCGCAATGTTGGGGCATCCAGGAGTCCAGGGTCATGGTTGGGCTCCTAGTTAAAAACCATGATGGCAGGCTGCTGCAGGGCCAGTACCAGGGCTCACAGTACAAAGCAGAGGCCTGGAACCAGCTTGCATGTGACCACCAGTGCCACTGGCATACCCCAGACTAGTGAGCAGGTACATCATCACCAAGAAGCCCGAGCACATAATGTACCACCTGTCTGTAAGTATGCAGTCTTATGTATCTCTAAGTATGGAAAAAGTTCAACTTGTGACTGTGCAGGTGTGATTAATATGTGATGTCTCTCTATACAGCTGCTGCACAGAGGTCCCATAATGTGCAGGCTCATGCACAGTGACTGGCCCAGCTGTGTCAACAGTAAGGTGAGTACTGAATACTCGCTACTATTAGCAGTAAGAAATCAAAATTATAGTAATGGTAGTACTGCCTGTATATATATATATATATATATATATATATATATATATATATATATATATATATACAAAAAATATATACACACATATATATATATATATATATATATATATATATATATATATATATGTATATATATATATATATATATATATATATATATATATATATATATATAGAATTGTGCTGTAAAAGTCAGGAATAAATGTCTTTGTCAGGCTGCCGGTGTTACAATGGAGTATTCCAAACTGCTGTGTAAGACAGATATCAGTAGCAAACAAGGTACAATATACAGGAGATGAATATTAGAATATGTATGAGTGTGTCTGAGTGAACCTGCCAAGAAAGTACCATGTCAGGGCTACTGTAACAGTTAGAAATGAAAAGCATTCCCATGTGCAGATCATGCAGGAATAATAATTGTGGAGTTCAGAGTTGTACACAGATATGTATGTCAAAACTAATAAAGGTGATTTCAAACACTGGTGTGTGTCATCTCACTTGTACCTGATAAATAGATATGTGTATGTCCTGCAGAATGCATTAACTGAGGTGAACTGATTTACCACTGCTTGTCTGCATACTTTAGAACGGGCATGTCAAATAACTGGAAAAAAAGCAACAGTACATATTTCCATCAGAATGTGTTTTACTTGTTTATCTGCAGCATTGTCCTGTGTTAACCTTTCAATTTCAGCAGTATGTAGTTGTGAATGTACTGAGAAATGTATAAGCTAACAGGTGCAGACCTAAAATCTACACTGTGTACTCAGGAATCTAAATTGCAGTATGTAGTTGTAAAACAGTCAAATATGCAATCCAGCTAATGTGCACATGTTTCACAAACATTAACACTGATATCTGTTATGTAGGCATACATTGTACTGAAAATGGGAAAAAAAATAATGCAACATGTGATAATAAAAGTACTGTGCACAAAAATATGTACTAGATAGAAATATCACAAGCAAAGCACAGCACTTTCCCAGTAGCTCAGTCTGATAAACACTAGGCCTGTAGTTCAATTATGCACACATAGCATGGTTCGAATCCAGGGACCACCACTAACATCTCTGTCTGGTTCTACAGTTTTAAACTGCAATCTGAATAGAAAAAATAATTTACCCCAACACATGCATTTTCCATACAGGGCACACAGGTAAAGCAATCTGAATAGAAATACTAGTATGATGTGTATAACTATGAAAGGTGTATAATTGCTATGTTGATCAGCCCCAGTCCTACAAATAGATGCAAGCTAGACATCCACACTCTGCAGTCTGGCCCAGACAAGCCCCTCAAGTGTCATGCTGTCACAGATAGTTTCCCCAGTTGACAAGAAACCTGCACACAGAGAATGTCCCAGTAGATGTATGTGAAAGACACAATGCACACTCCAGGGCCTGCAACTATTATGTGAATCTGAAATATGTGTAGAAACAGCAATGTAATGTGCACACAGTTAATCTGGACAGGCCCACAGGTAAAGAAATTGGTAAAGAAACAGGTTTGATGTGTATAACTAAAATAAGGATACAATTGCTCTGTTGATATCTACAGCTGTTGGTGTGCTGTAGCAGCCCCATGACCCAAGTAGAGTGTAAGTGTTGTCAGAATGTAGAGTAGTGAAAAGTAGTGCACTGACAAATATACTTGATAGCAGTTGTCAATTGAATCTGTTCCCTTCCCCCACCCCTCAACTGATCCAACCATCACACTGAAACCAACATGGGTATGTTTCTAAATAAACCTCTACTGTTGGGACCATTGTTACATTTGGTTTATCATTGTTTAAACTGTGTGGATACTAATATCCCCTGTTGAATAATCATCTTATTGCTTGCCTGACATACCACTAACTGGCATGCTGTTGCAACCCTGAATGCCATTACATATATGCATGGGTTCTGTTTGCTATGGCACTGTTAAAATTGCACTGTTATAATTGCACTGTTTTGGGTTAATGGGAATATCCATGCATGCTATTTTGTCTAATGCTGTAATGTGTTGTGCAAGACTAACCAATATTCATTGTTAATTTATACACCATAGCACATATGGGAAGGCAGATCCCAACGGATCTGCCTCTCCCACCCCACCTGGGTGAGGCACTGGGTCCCAGCACAACTGGGACCCAACCCAGACCTCCCGCATCAATTAGTCCTGCACCACCCTCGGGTGGAACTGCTGCAGGGGATGGGTCTCACCCCCCCCCGTGAGTGGGAGCAGTGAGGATGTTGTCATCCGGGATGAGGTCTGTGTCATGGTGTGCAGTGTCCTCCAGATAGAGCTGGATGACCACCTGTGCCACGTAAAAGTGTACTTAGAAGAGAGGACAATACTACAACATGTATGTGAAACATGTATGCATGTAATTGAATGTAGTAATTGGTCTATAATAATGGGATAGATGATGTAGAAAGATTTATATGTGCCATCAGGTGTTGTTGTAAAGATGTCCTGCCGAACAACTGCTATGGACATAACATCTGGCCCTGTGGGCAGTGTGCCATACCTGCCAACTGTGCAAATCACCACTGAATGACAAGATGTAAGCCATCATAGTGTGTGTTCCGTACTTCAAGACATGTATATTAGTGTGACAGATAGCTGGTGGTGGAAGTTATGCCGTTATGATAGACACATACGTTTCAGACCACATCACCTGCAGGACAGTCATGTTAATGTGAAATGTAGCATGCACAAATGCCATAGGTATGTAATAAGCTTACCTGCAATCTGTCTCTATAAATGACCCCCTAATTTTAGGCTGTGTCCACATGTGACACTTGTCTGTTTTGTAGCAAGGAAGAACAGTGTAGCTGTGGAGGAGAGTTAGAGAGTGTGAACCTGATGTTTGACTGTACCCCATATATATGTGTGTGTGTGTGTGTGTGTGTGTGTGTGTGTGTGTGTGTGTGTGTATAAAAATACATTTCCCCTAGTGTTGAATGACAGTGCTGCATGATATGTGTGAGAGTACATCACACATTTCTATACACACACACACACACACACATATATATATATATATATATATATATATATATATATATATATATATATATATATATATATACAGTAGTAAGCAGGTGCAAAATGGACAGTTATGTCTGGTGTGAAATCTATGTTGGGAACATATTGCTCTTGTTTGTGAAGGTGAGATTGGTATGTTGGGGAAGGATAGTGAGTATATTTGGGGAGGTAGCTTGGGTTGGAAGACAGACAAGACAGCATACAGGGGCAGTATATGACACATGTAGTGGGTAAACACCTTAGATGGGGAGTTGTGTTTGGAATGTGGCAGCCCATGAGTCCCCATATGGAAACAATGGGACCAAGGTCCCCACCCATGGGCAGTCACAACTGCACCGTCATGGCCCTGAAGGTGCCTGGGCTGGGGGCTGAGATGGAGGAGCATGTGGACCCTGTGATTGTGTACAGAGGGCCTCAAGGTGGTGTAACATCCCCCGAGTCTTTGTGGAGCTCCCTATGCACCAAACCCTCGACCTGACTTCAGGTAACAGGATCCTGTCTGTGTGCTCCTGGGGGGGGGCAAACACCATCCGCTGAGGTGGCTCCATCTGAAGGTAGTGCAGCACCAGCAGATGATGAGGTCCTTGGGTGGGTCCCCGATGTGCGGTGGCCTGGTAACTTGGCCAGATGAGGTGGGAGAGGTGGTTCTGCTGGGAACTGTCCTCACAAACATGCTATTGTGTTACAGTTATAGAACATATGTGGGTAGTAATAGTCCACACATTCCAGGATTATGTCTAACAGCATGCATAGATATCCCCATTAACACAAAACACCAGATTTGGAGCAGTCACATGGCAAACAGACACATGCACATATGGAACCATAGTGGCCCTTACAATGGCATGCAGGTGACATTGTTCGCAACAGGCCACCAATGATAGTGTTTCAACATGGAACATGACTAGGAACACATTGCACAAATTGTACAATACGATATATGTCCCAAGAGTAGGTTTGCTGTAAACATACCTGTTGAGTTATGTATTCATATTATTGTTGCTAATATGGTGGGGGGGGCAGAGATGTGTATTAACAACTATTATATCCTTGCAGTACGAGGTCCTCAGAACTTATTACCTCTTTATGTCTTTCAGACACCATGTCACGGGAACGCTTGCTGGTCTACTCCCCCCAGGAGAATGAGGTTATTATACACCACCTGGTGCAGCACTACCACACCCTGTTTGGATGTACAGCCCATAATCTGCAGGAAAGGACCACCCTGTGGTACAAGCTTGTCTACAGAGTAAACAATGTCATCCTGCATAACCACAGTTATGAGCAGGTCCAACATTGGTGCACTGACCTACTCCGCCATGCCTGTCAGCATGCTGCTGCAGGTAGGAGGGACCAGCTAGCCACAGGGGGGTCATGCCATTCTGCCCCTGACACATGCTGAGGAGCTCCTCGACAGCCTCGGGGCACCTGCCCACCCACAAACACAAGACCCTGTTTTGAGCATTGTGGAGGAGGGTGCTAAACACACAATGGATGGGGAGTTTGCAGGTAAGGCCACAAGGCACATCAGTAGACCACTGTTGTTTATCCATCTGCATTTGTAGAGTTTAATCATGCATGTGTGAGATAAAATATATATGGTCTGTTGCTGCTTTGTAGTAATAAACAGATGTGCATAATCTGTAGTATTGTTGGTTTGTACTGTTGATGTACTGTAATGCTGCTCCCACCCTGTACCAATGCCACAGGTGTGGCTACTGACATCACATCTCTCACACAACTATGTAGGTCCATCTGGTACACCTCTGCGGCAGCAGCCTGTAGCTGGTGAATATGGTGTTGTTTATTCATGTTGCCAATACACTGGCCATGTTATGGCAATGGTATTTGCCATGCACACATTTAACACACCTACCCATAATGCATGCTGTACATGTTCACTTATTGTTGCTGTTAACTGCACTGCATCACAGTGGTCACCATGGTGGCATATCCGAAGGGTATGTAAGTGCCCTACAATATAGCTAAGAACCTGTCATTGCAAGATGTGTGCACAGAGATGAACATAATGGTGGGCAAATGGCCTACAGTAGGAACATGTCTGAAACATCACCCTTATACAGTTCTACAACAGTGTATATACCACTATTATAATTAAGCATTGTTATGGCAACTGTTACACATCTACACAACGGCATATCACAATACCACATTCCACAACTCTTACAACCTGTAATGTAGTCCGAACATGAACAATGAATGTGTAATATGGAATCCCATGTTAGGACAGCAAATATGGGGAATACATACCTTAACAAACACTGGAAGCATATTTGTGCATACACTCCAAATAACAAATTGTGGAATAGCTTTTGAGGTACTGACAGCATTCACTTTTCATGAGTATGGACCTTCCAGCAAGTACAAGTCCTCAATGTCACAGCAAGAAATGGTCTGCTGTCCAGGTCGTTTGTCCATCAAATGTGCCCACTTACCTGCAACAGAGGCAGCCGTGGCTTGGACACATCTTACAAACCATGGAATGGGTACCATACCCAACAGGTAGCACACAGGAATGGGATATGTAGCCTTACCTCACCATTGCATATACCATGGCAAACAGTGCAGACAGTCATGTATGTGGCAAGGATATATGGGACAAGATTAATCTAGAAAATAAACAGATGGCCATCCAAGACAGATGACAACACATGTTGCAAACTGGTCATGCAGGCTGCCTAGTAACATGCCACAACACTGAGGGAATTGCAGGAATGTCTAGCAAGTACTGGCTGTGCAGTACCTGTGTCAACAATCACCTGGAATCTGCATAAGTGTGGCCCATGGTTTAGGGTAATTAGATGGGACAGTTGTCCACAGGAAACATCACCCAGGGCTGTCTACAGGTAGCATATGCATAACATCAAAAGTCTCCCAAAGGCATGTGTTGCAATGTGCAATGGTGTACCGAGACCAGGTTGGAAACCTACAGACAGTATTGATTAAAATACATGTGCTGCACAAGCAACACCTCACCCTACCTCAGGCCCACCATCCCCATCTGTACCTTGCTGGTGCCAGTGTACACCTGTATATTTGCCATTCATTAGCAGGGACTAGGCTGGTACACATGGTGTTCTGAATTTGGGACACTGCAAAATGACACATGTGTAGCCCATAGTTGTCAAGCATCTGCAAAATGGCTGAGGATGGGGAGGGGGTGTCATCCTGAAACACAACAGTGAATTGAAGCAGACATCCAAAGCTCACTAAGAATGGCTGTATCTGCACACAGTCAAGGTCATGAATTGTGGCAGACATAACCATGACTCCACAGCAATAGTGACATCACTGTATGATCTCCAAGGGCTGTGCATATGAGTTGACCTTGCAATCATGCAGAGTTGGGGGACATTTGTAGTGCAGAGTGACCAAATACTGGTAAATGCAGATGGCCCATGCTAATATACCCCTTCCAGGAATAGGGACTGCTGTAGTACACTCAACAGTTGGTGCAACAAACCATCATGTTAAGGTTATGCACATTTATGCACCCAAAAATTTTATGCATCTCAATCAACATCTGCGCAACTAACACATTTGTTTGATACTGCATTTGATTGCACAGGTCATATGTCACATATGAGGTTCATGTAATGTTCGTGTAATGTTAACATATGCAGTAATGTGGCCCCATGGCATATCAGGGAAGAGGGTGCCATATCAATAAGGGTGTGTACACTCCTCATAACCACAGTAAGGTCTGAAGGTTGTCAGTGTAATTGTATTTTATTGGCCATGCATGCACCGCTGATGATGAGATCTGTAAATTAGATATCAGGCATTCACTAATGACATCTGTGCACATATCATCCCAGGTATGTGTCGGACAATCACATAGGGCCTGTGAGGAGCAGAGCAAACATAACTGACACACATATACACATTCAGCAATGGCAGGTACACCTGTGAGGTATGGTGCACAGTACATGCCAGGGTGCTGAACAGGTGCACAGTAATACTGTGTACATGGGTGCAGTGTGTTCCAGGGGAAAAGGCATCACCTACTAACACAACCCATGCATCACAGAGATGTATATTGCTGGTAACAGGTATTGACTATAACTGCACTGCATGCTGTTGAGTGCCATATATCATGCATGTTGACAGATGAGTAATGAGAGGTCTGTGTGTAATATCTTTGTGCAATCTCACCTGTAAGTGTGTGTGTGTGTGTGTGTGTGTGTGTGTGTGTGTGTGTGTGTGTGTGTGTGTGTGTGTGTGTACTGTTACGCAATGATGTACAGGTCTTAAAGTGCATTTCTTGTTTTCCCCCTCACAGGTGGCGAGGTGGGTCAGGGTCCCTCCTGCAGGCAAACTAATGTTAGTGCCCATACATACACTGACAATGATGATAAGTGTGTTTAGACACAGGCAGGGTTGTCAGAGGCTGAAGCTTTGCTATCGTTTAACATACCACTGTTATCCACCTCATCCCTGCACACAGTCACATTGCCTATGCATACCCCATCACCAGTGGCCATAGATGAGAGACAGTTGGTGGGTCATGGCATGGGCCAGGACAGTGTGGTGTCTACGGCATTTGGTCTGGACACAGCAGCCATAGCTGGATGCCCAGCGGGGTACCATACAGGCAGATGTACAGGGGTGCCCGTAGGATGGCTGCTGGTTATCGTGCCCCTGGCAGAAGTGCCACATCTGGTGTTACCAGACGCATGTTTCAGGCCGTCATGTAGGCGCAGGCACTTATGGAATGGTATACCAGACAGGGTCTGAGGCTGCAGAGGGCTACTCATTCCGCTGTTATTGACAACATCTGTGATCTTGCAGGTGCCCACCATTATTTTGCAGAGGTCATAGATAGATGGTTGGGTGAGATGGTGGGAATCCATGACCTTGGAATGTCTGTGCTTGAGCATATGGTGGGAGGAGTGCAACGGCCGCATGGATGTAGCCCAGCAACACCAATAGGTGGAGGTTGACATGGACATGCATTAAGTCAAATCCGCTCCCATAGTGGCAGTACCAGCCCCAGCACTGCAGGGGGGGCACTGTCCACACCACAACATAGCATGCCACATGCACATGGCCCTGGCTGGTCCCAAGAGGGACCTGGATCCAGCGGACATATGTCATCATCAGAGGAGAGTACCATATCGTGGCTTGTACTTGGTGGTGCCTGTGGAAACCCTGGCAGGCAAGTTCTCCTGTCCATGGATGGAAACTGTGAACTGCACACCCTACAGTCTACATATATGTATAATATATGTCCATAACATGTAGTGGCGTCATACCTCATCACCAATAGTCACAACCTCTTAGTGCAAGGGGATGTCATGTAAGTATTGCAGGTATACATGTAGACTTTTGCTATTGTAACAGGGGTTGTCTTAACAGAAATGTTGTGTGGGAAGTCACATCTGATATTGACATGTACGTCATCAGTTACTGACAGACATCATAAGATCATCATAGTACAGTACCACACAAATCACAGTAATGATCTTGTGGAATACAGCAGAGCTATGACCAATAAATGTGGGCAGTCTGACACACTCTGGTCTGTCCAGAGGTATACACAGCACCCCTTAGTGCAAGGCATGTGGATCAAGCCTGACAACGTGTATGTTTACAGCCATGTAAATGGGGATATCACAAAAATACTGGAATAGATAAGCTCACACAGTTTATGCATTCACACAGACCTGTCTGTCATGACACATAATAACCGGAGGAGCAGTGGTCACAAGCCCACATACTACCCACTACTTAGTGACACCGCTTTTTCAGAAATACACAACAGTTATGGTGGCCCGACATCAGTACATGTGACAAATATCTGGACATAACATCTCACTGGGTAAATACTCTGAGCTGCTAGGCATGTCACAAAGCACTGTGCAAACTACAAGCAGACTGCCACAACACTGGCCTACATTTCTTATGGGGGAATACACATGTACCTGTAAATATAGCAGGCTCTATAGGCATGTAACAGCACAGAGTAACAGACACTTGTGTGAAAGTGCATACCCACAACCAATCTGAACACAGCCACAGTCACATATGGTAAGCGTACTTAATATTGCAGTATATGGACTGTGTGAACAACACCATCCTCATATGTGCCACTCACACACCATCCCTACATATACTGGGCCATTACACAGTGTATTCCGATGCCTGACTGCAGTATGGGACATGTGTCAGTCTGGCCCTACAAACTTGTACTCTGATAGGGTACCATACACTGCAGCAGTATGCAACATCACATAGCACTGGACCAAGAACAATGACATCTACTACAGTCTGTACACAGGCCAAAGTACATATTCACATTACACACTCTATCGACAATCACCATAAGTACACAGACCTCACTACTGTACACACTACAACAGAATATCCAGGATTTGTCCTCAAATATAAGGCCTACTATACATAACATGTCTAGCAGTCTGGTATCTCACTGGCTTGTTATCAGGTATGATGTCAGTAAATAATGATGTACTGAACATATGCACTTCTTCCTGCATATGTACAAAGATTGACAGAGTTGTGGCTGGAGGCAATAACACAGGTCCAATATTGACATGCTGCTGTGATAAACCCATACATTTACTGGTGTAACAGGGTTTGTTGTGACATGTGTCTATTGAGGGATATGAAGTCAGTAACTCACATGGCTGTCACCATGTACTGACTGCAATCCTCAGAGTATGCAACTGCATTTCTAAAGATAGGAAATGTGTGAGTAACACAACACATGTAAGACTCCAAACACTGGCCAGTCTACAGCTAGCCCTACAGGTGGCAGTTTCCCCATCCACATAACACTGTCATGACAGATATTAAATCATGTAGACCAGCCATAAACCCTGTTAAACTAACATTACTTCAAATGTAGAAGAGTAATGCTTACATTCTGTCCTCATGTCTGGAACATCCCCCTCCTGTTTGTTGACCTGTCTCCACAGTGTATGTTGTAAGAGGTATATCCAACTACCCTCTGTGACGCTGTTTGTCAAACACCCACATGAAGTCCTGCTCACAGTGAATGAAAAGGGCCAACACCCACATGATGTTCTTAGTTATAGGAGTGTGTTTCCATGCAATTGGCTATAGGAATGATACAACAGCTGTTCCACATGCAATCAGCTAGGGGAGGACTACAAGTCATGCACAGGCCATCAGCTGATCATGAGCATCATTTACAAGACACAAGCTGCTGCCTAAGTAAAGCAGGTGTACTTTTCCACATCCACCAGAGAAGGAGTGAGAGAGACAGATAGAAAGCAAGGGGGTAGGAGAGTAAGAGCTAAGCATGTTTGTGTCACACACTTCCAGTACTGGGTTTCAAACCCCTGCCTGACTGGGTATTAATATTACATTGTTATTCAGTTATTGCATGCGCCACAGAGCTTACATGCTGGAGAACTGTCCAAAGGTATCTTTGAAGGTGAGTGACATCAGCAACAGTGATAAAGGAGGGATAAGGTAAGTGTAGTATATGTGGCTGTCCACAAAAGCAGGTGTTAAGGAAAACACAACCACACTCTCTCAGGGACTCATACACATTATTACAGTTGGCCAGGTCAGGATTAGAACTCCTAACTAACTAGCTTGTTATACTATAGTATTACACAGGTATCACATGCACCACAGAGCTTATCAGGCTGATATATAGCCAAAGGGTATTTCAAGGTGACTGACATCAGAAAGCATTCTACAGTATGACAATGGGAGGTGTAGTGAGTGTGAATGGCATCAAAATCATTAATCTACACACACACACACACACACACACACACACACACACACACACACACACACACACACACACACACACACACACACACACACACACACACACACACACACACACACACACACACACACACACACACACACACACACACACACACACACACACACACACTTGCCAGTACTGACATACATGGGTTCATTGCTTCACAGGTGTGTAGTAGTTGACTGTGCCAGAAGGCTGTACAAGGCTAGGCAAAGTGTATACCTTGGCATCAGGCCACATGACAATGGTCTCCAGTGTGGCTCAGGGGTGTAGTCCATGGATTGGCCCAAACAGGTTGGTACTGTATTCACCAGCCACTCATCTGGGTTACTGTTGTGGGCGGCAAGTGCTGTGCAATGCTTGCCATGTATGTGTTCTATATTCCATAACATGGACAGTGTCTGGGTTGTGCACATGTCCCACATGCATGTTCTGTGACATGTGGAAGTGTACCTGGGGTCTCTGGGACATGTTGTATAGACAGATTGTTATCATCTGATTTGGCATTCCTATCCTCAAGTGGTGAGAACTGGCTATGGAACTGAGGTTGTGCCTGCACCTACATTGACAGCATGATACAGGCATTCATTGGTGTTAGTGGCATCTGTCCATACAGGGCATGTGTATAAGGCATGGTATTCCCTTTGTGAATTACAGTTGCAGACTCTATAGTTGTTGCAGGCGTCCAGTGGGGAACATAGCAAAGAACCACTGTAAACAATTATTTGCCTAATGTAGGGATGGAACAGGGTGCCATGTCCTCTGTTGTCCACTGCAATCACACCATGGTTACTATCTGTGGGCAATATGCAGGGAACTACCAATATAGTGGTTGTTGCCTAGCTAAGTGTGTTTGTGTATGAGACATGGGTGGAGAGTGTTCTCGGGGTAACAAAAGGTTTGTCTATATTGTTCACCGATCCATAATGTCACATGTAGGGGTATGGATTGTCTACACCAGCCTCTCTGCTGTTTGACATCTGTTGTCCTTGTAAGGTGGACATTGTGACATATAGTAGGTCCTCAATATAAGAATTTTGCAAAACCCACCCCACAATGAGTCCTGTTATTACAACAATCACACTTAACCTCTACACAGGATACTGATGACAAACATCCACACTTGCCAGTACTGAGATTCAAACCCCTACCTAGCTATGTATTGCTACTACAGTGTACCGCATTTATCGCAAGCACCACGGTGCTTATAGGGCTAGCCCTACTCCAACAGTGTATTTCAAGGTGAATGACATCAGCAGGTTTGCTAAAGTAGGGCAATGGAAAGTGTAGTGACTGTGAATGGCCTCAAAAGCATTGATCCCTACACACACAAAAAAACATGCACAGAGTTTCACAGTTGCCATATCTGAGATTAGAACTCATACCTAACTAGTACATCACACTATAGCATTACGCAGCTAGAGAATGCTCCAGGTAGCTTATAGAGTTAGCCTTTCTCCAAAGGTGTATTTCAAGGTGAATGACATCAGCAGGCTTGTCAAAGTAGGGCAATTTAAAGTGTAGTGACCTTGAATGGCCTCAAAAGTATCAATCCCTACACACACAAACACATAGAGTGTCATAGTTGCCATGTCTGGGATTAGAGCTCCTACCTACCTAGTACATCACACTATAATATTACGTAGTTATAGCACACACCACAGAGCTTGTAGGGCTATCCCTGCTCCAAAGGTGCATTTCAAGGTGAATGACATCAGCAGGCTAGCTAAAGTAGGGCAATGGAGATTGCAGTGTGTGTGAATGGGGCATAAACCATTCCTCTGAAAGCACAAACACAACACTCAGTCACACAAAACTTTACATTTGACAGGATTGTGTATACAACTGCTAGATGAATAACGACTTGTACTGTCATGTTACACAGTTATCACAAGTACCACAGACACTATAGTGCTGAGGGCTACTAGAAGCAAATGTCTACAGTGATAGACATTTGCACATCATGTGATATTGGCCAGTTGGATGTGTGCTGGTTGGAACAGGCCTCATGATGGGAAGCTCTTTGTCACTGTCTGTCACTCTCTTCCCCACATCTATGCATACGTATGTTTGACCTATTATAGTGTGTTGTCCCTGGATATATGTGTGTATTCCTATCCGATGTGTGTGCAAAGCATAACTGGTGTGCAATGTGGAGTGTGTGCACAGACAACTGCCAGATATGTATAGTCAACTGTTCTTGTCAGATATGGGCTTCATTTCTGTAAGTGTGGGAGCATGCACAGTATGACCCTTCTGTATTTTGTTGTCAGACATGGGCTTTGTTTCTCTTAGTGTGGGAGCATGCCCAGTATGACCTTCTGTATTGAATGTGTGAATCCCATTCCAGGTAGGTTGTACTCCAGTGCAGGCATTTGTGTTCTACACCTACAACTAGCAATCTGTTTCTGCAGAATATCTATAGATAGGTTGACAGTATGGGATCACAATGAGCAAAGCATAGTGGGATACTGTAAATAATTGTGTCTGTGCTGCTTCTGCTGCATGGTTTTGGTGTTAGCAGAGATATTCAGACATATGTACTGTTTTACACTGTAATGTTTTATGTCACCAACTACTGACAGGTATACTTATTTGCTCACAGTAATTTCCTGGGGAATACAAGATGAATGAAGCTGTGTCCAGTATTGTGGTCTGCAGCCTACATATTCTTGCACAATCATGCAATTCTGAAGGGGAAGCTGCAGACACATGCTGATGGGTCTGTGTAAATGGTCCAGCACCTTGGTACTGTGGTGGCTGAGGATCCCATGCTTGTACATCTATTGACGTGACAGAATGGCCATATCCTGCTCTGGCCATACCTCACAGCTGTACAGATTCACACAGGTTAGCCAGAGGCAGGGCTCATATTTCTGGCCATTACCCCTTCACATTATGGTTTACGAGCAGGTTTGTAGCCACCCATTCCTATGTTTGCAGGCAGGGATAGTATGTGCACACATCAGAGTTTCAGACTTCACACACTCTATGGCATCTATGCTTCTACCCCCCCCCCCCGTTATTCTATCCTCTTCCTAACATTATGCAAACAATATCTGATAAGTATCCCTATAGTTATCACTTCATCCCAGCAGTATTAAGGGTTGGTCCACAGTTCATGCAGTAGGACGTGATGGACACGCTACTGGGATTTGTCAACATGGCCTTGCATTTGTGTTCTGTGGACCATGTTATGTCGTTATTTGGAAGTCCATGAGATAACATACATTGGCAGTACTGGCGCAACACAGGCCTTTGACAGAGAACTGTAGGGCATTTGGTAGTGATGCAGGCCATCTGTAGCAGGCCAGTGCATTCTGTCACTCCTACAGTCCCAGGCTGCAAGCCACTGTATTCCCCTGGGGTGACAGGGTAGGTGTGCAAGGTGTTAATGGCAATAGTTTTTGTCCTTATTAATCCATTGGTGTGGATGCTGGCAGGGTGCTGCTTACAGCTAGGGACCCAGCTGCATGAGACTCCTCTTCAGCATGCTGCATTCTGTGGGTATTCCCATACAGAAGTGGGGGTCATATTAGGGATATGACCTGTGAGGTACCTGTGGCTGATGGTGGGGTGAGCTGAGTGCATGTGTGCTATGGAAGCTACTTGTGGCTGACTTACAGATATACGTGTGGCATTCTCTTTTTGCTGGCTTGTGCTGGGACATCAGCGGTTTCTCAGTACTTCATACCTGTGCCTTTTGTGGTCTGCCAGTGTTTGGCCAGACTACATCAGTATTCCATACTACGCAGCCAGCTAATGTGCTGCTTACCTGTATGTACAAATCCAAAGGTGTGTCCATTCACAGTAACATTTTATACACTCTCTGTCTAGGGTACTTCCACCTGTGTACTGTTTGTATGTCTGTCCATCTTTCAGATGGTGACAGATATTACATCTGAACAATTAGTATGGATTACTGCTGGATTGTGTCTTGCTGGGATGCATTGTGTTTGGCACTGCAGTTGTGAGAACTTGGCCCTGTCATCAACAGTATTGGCTATTGGCCATTGGGACACAACCCTCCATGCCTAGATGCTGACCACTTTCACACAATATACAACACACAACAACCTAACACACAGAGTCCTGTATATTGTACACATGCAACAATCTATCCTGCTAATTTGGCCAGCTCAGGTAATCTGTGCTCCACTGTTATTATACCCACACGTACATGTTACTACATTTCTACATGGGATTGTGGGGGGCACACCTAAAAACTGTAAACATGATCATACTGGTATTTCAGGTACTATGTTGGCTTTCATTTCATTCTGTATTCTGACCTATCATGCAGACTAGAGGCATATCAGTGTAGTACAGTTCTTTGGTTTTACTGACCTACTTTTCAGTTTCAGACTTACCCTTCAGAACTAACATCCCACTGCCTGACCTGTTGTAGTGTGTCTGTGTAGGTCTGGAGGGGGGGGGCTGTTCTCCATTGCCATCAATTGGAGGCCTTAGCACAGGCTTTCTTTGTTTTCGTCTACACCTGTCTTGCTGGCTGAGACTGTTGTTGGGTATGTGAGCCTCACTGACATGCATGCTTATGTCCTAATGGACACACATTTGGCCCACCACATGTCCTGTAGTGGGTTTTGTCACTTTGTCTAGTACTGCCTACTATGCTGACACCAGTATTTGTTATGGATTTCATGCTGCCGATATAGGTGTTTACTATTTGCTGCCATCCCATTCAGCCACCCGATTCCCTTGCATGCTCACATCCATACCACAGATACAAGTAGCAGAACATACTACTCCATTCAGCAATTGATAGTGAGAGGGACTTACCTTGTGGCTGTGCCAGTATTGAGGATGTTCCTGGAGGGTTAACTATGTCGGATGACATAGTACACTCCCTATACATGGTTAAGCACAGGTAGTGTCATGTTTGGAATCCCTTTTACTGTATGTGAGAGTCAGAGAGAGGTGTCATTCTCTGGGTTCCTACAGTGTCAGTGTATGTGGTATGTGTTGCCTCTATGCCAAGGCCTGGGTATACTGGGCATGCCTCCTTTTGCCTACAGGGGCAGGCTCAGGCTGTTCCTCCTCTGAGTCACTCTGTGCCTGTGCTGGCCTTGGCAATGGTGGGGGTCTGTGTGGCCCTGCCTCATGCTGTTCCTGCTGCAGCTGTTTCCGCAGGATCATATTGTGTAGCATGGCGGCACATACAGTGACAATTTGGGTACATGTAGCTGCTGAGTACTGCAAAGGTCCACCAGATATGTCCAGGCACCAGAACCGTGACTTGAGCATCCCAAACACATGGTCTATTATGATTCTGGCCTGTGCGTGTGCCTCCATATGGAGTTCTTGTTTAGGTGTGTGTGCATTTCTGATTGGTGTCATAACCAGCATCCCCTACTAGACGGTCATATGTGATGTCTCCACTGGCAAATCTCTGGTGCAGCTGCATCATATGCCAGATGTGGGAGTCATGATAACTTCCAGGGCTGCCAGCACACACATTCATTATAATGCCCTTGGCATCACACACAACCTGGCAGTTGATGGAGCAGAAGCCCTTGCGGTTTATGTAGACTCTACCCCGCTCACCGGGTGGTGCTTTGATGTGTATGTGCATGCAGTCTATAGCACCTACTACCTCAGGGTATTCTGCTATTTGTCGAAAGAGATGCATATTGCTGGTCAATGCCTCACAGGTGTTGTGGAAATATATGTGCTTACCAGCATGTGCTGACATGGCATCCAGGAACTGGTGTAGTACCCTGGATGCTGATGCCTGTGAAATCCCCATTATATCCAAAGTTGGCCTTTGGAAGGTACCTGTGGCCAGTATTCTTAAGCCTACACATACCTTGGTATCCACTGGGATGGGTTCCCCTCTGTTGGTTCTGTGTGTGAGATGTGACCGGCACAGCTCAACAATTTGCTGTAGGATGTCCCTGTCCACCCTATAGTGCTCCACTATCTCCAGCTCATGTAGCCCCTGGTAGGTTACCCTGTGTCTGTACACTCTTTTCCTTCTCCTCACTGTGGGTTGGTCATCAACATTGTCATCCTCACCACCCTCAGCCTCTTCCACATGTTTATTTATGAGAGCAAAAGCAGCCCCTATCATTTTGTTGCTTTTGTTAGGTAAAAGTTAGGTAAAATTTCCCCATTTGTGTACACCGGTGGTGTAGAGTTTGTGGGAAAAAAACAGAGGGAAAGGCGTTTGCATAGTTTATAGTAGTGTGCTGGGCTGGGCTGCTGCCTGTGTAATTGGCTGGTTCTGATACATTTCACCTGCCATCAATGTTAGTTCTCCTTAAATACCTTCCTACTGCTATTTTCCATTCCCATTGCCTTCCTGTTAAACCCAGTGCTCAGATGTGAATGGAGCTGCTATTTCCTGTAGTTTTTTTTAAACCCGGTGCATGCCGAGCACACCCGTTTAGGCAATGTCAAGACTGTTTAGCAGAAACTGGCCCTCCATGGACACGATCACACTCTGCATTTCTTAGTGGAAGACAATACAGCCTTAGACACACACCCTGCCTTAGCAAAAACACAGGCCACAGGGCTCCAATAAACTTACAGCATGCATGACACACCTCCTTATGAAGTCATCTAGCTCTTAGGCTTACACCGTGGTCTTATGCACCTACAAGGTTGGGCCGATCCCGTTTGCGCACCGCTGCCCTCTGCGTAAATGACTGAAATCGGCCAACAAAAAAAAAAGTTAATTTTTATAATTTTGAAACTAATTTTCATGCCTATGACCATATATTTGCCCTTTGGCATGCCTAACCTTTCTAATACATGCATTTTTACGAGCTGTCATGCCTCCATTTTGTAGTTTGCAGAAATGTATTCAGCTACTTGCCTGCTTTTTGGATCGCTAATTCACCTCATTTGCATTGTTTTCACCAGCAAATGAGGTAATTAGCATACAGGGGCTGTGTCCATGCAGGAATACTTGTGCACGTCCCGGGAGCTGATTCCTCGATTGCACGACAGCCATTTTGCCTGCAGCAGCTCTTGCACTATTCCTGCATGCTGTGCAGAGGTTGCTGAATCCTGGGGAAAGTAAAACACTTCTGGATTGCAGGCTATGATTTCAAGCTTTGTTGAAGTCCTGGAAAATGAGCATGCATATGGTATATGAATGTGAAGTCATCTCCTCTTTTTAGAAAGAAATTAATAATTTCATTCAAGATTTATGGTCAGATAGATGTAATATTTATAAATCTTAAGTTTTATTTAATGCTCCGATTCCTGAGATAATTTCAAAAACGTAAGTGTCTCGTCTTTGTTCTCTTCTTTCTATAGTCAGGAAAGTAATTACTAAAAATTGGAAAAGTAAAGTTACCCCCTCGTGTGGAATTTATTACTATGACAAAAATTGTTTGCAGTAGTAAATTGCATACTATAAAGATGAGAACTTCTGATATTACACAGTCATATAAATATTGCTTTAAAGTTAAAGACTTGCATGAAAAATATTAATTGTTGTTGATATGTATAACTTTGATGACCTGATCAGCTGTGGACCTATGTAAATAGTTATTGATTTTTTATAATTGATTTGTTTATCTATTGTTTTAAAACCAAATAAAAAAACAAAGAAAATGAGCAGGACACAATATGTAGTAAAGTAGGTTTACTGAAGTGTATTACTGGTTTGCTGGGTGGGCACTCAGTATCATGGATCTGTGGAAAATAAATGGGTGGAAAGAGTACCTAAATAACTTATACAACAGTCAATAGTAATTATCATATAGGGTGGAGGTCAGAGACAGCCTTATTATAAAACAACAACAATAATAGTGGTAGGGTTTGGGAAAAACAAGCAGGCTAGCCAGAGAGGCATGCAATCAAATAAATGCAATATTAGAGCTCTTTCAGAAATGTTAACTTAATGCCTTAGTTGAGGGTGGGGCTGACACAGAATGCAACTTTACCAGGGAAAAATATAGGCACAATATAAAAGCAATGAAGCACAAACCAGAGCAGAGATAATTCTCTCACTATTGACTTTCTACTACAGTTTAAAGGAAAACTCAGTGCTAGAACTAAAAAATCTAGCTAAAAAGGGCTATAACTAAAAAAAATATGTTTTTTTACTCTGTCTTTGTCTCTTGACCTATTTTAATAACTCAAAATCAATCTAAGTGCTTTATTTGTAATTTTAGCCTGATTTCCACAACATGGCTACCAATGGGGCTTGATGTATCAACATGATCTTGTTTTCCCTCAACCCTTTCACTTTCCCATAATGCTTTGTATGAAACAAAACAAAAAGCCTCCACAACAAATCAAGTCCTCAGTTAAACAAATCAGGTGATATGGTGAAATAAAAAACTTCGGACTCAGCACGACAAAAAAAAAGAAGTAGAAATTTATTAGGTGGCTTTAGTGCCCTTTCAGCTTCTTCAGACCATAAAAACTGTAGCAAAACTAGTGCTCTTATATAATGAACACAAAATCTAATAATTGTTCTAGGCTGGTAAACAATTAATCAATTAAAATGGTTAAAAACCCTGATACAAACAGTCACAAGTTTTAAAGGCATACTTTGAAATGGATGTGCAAGCAAAAGCAAATAGAAAACACAAATCTAAGCAGTATGTAAACTTATTCACTCAAGACTTAAAGCATCAGTATTTGTAATAAAACATAATCATGAATTCTCTCTATATTAAACTCATCACAAAGCAATTATATGTGCAAATAACTGAAGAGACATATATTACAATAACTAAATAGACAATTCAAAGGCTATTATATCAAAGTCAAATAGACATCTAGCAAAATATGAATAAAACCAGTTCATAAAACAGCGTATGTATTACAAAAACAAGATACATCAGCAAAAAATGTATGTCATAAAAGTAAATGTGTATATAAACCTAAATAAAATACAACTTACAAAAACTGATGAGAATATGGTGGTATGTGTGTCATAAAAGGGGAAGGGGGAGAGAGAACATTATGCACAGAACAGGCTTAAACACAAATATGTGTACAATATCATGGACCTTGAATTTAGAAATAGATCTCTTGATGGTCATCTGCGTACATTGAGGTAAGGTTTAATAGACATATATATATTTAAACCTGGGGGGTAATGTCCTCTTAACCTTAAAATCCATTTAATTCCTTAAGTTCTAATAAATTCTGATAATCTCCACCTCTAACACTGGGTTCTACATTTTCTAGCACCCTGAATACAAGGAGTGACTTGGAAAGCAAATCACATGCTTCCAAAGCATTTAATTCATTAGACTTCTTGATGTCATAGGTGTGATTATAGATCCTGTTTTTAGTTTACGTTTAATAAGGCCTATGTAAATGCAGGGCAATGTATACGCCTAAATAAATTAGGCCTGTACTATCACAGGTAGCTGAAAACCTTGGTCTAAAGGTGTATTTGATTTCTGGGTGTGTATAGATTTGTTCTTTACTAATATATTTACAATAGTTGCAATGTTGGCAGGAAAAGTACCAAAATTTAGAGTTATATTCGGTTTCACTGTTGTGAAAGTTGACTTATCACAAAGGAGTCTTTTAAGGTTTTGTTATTCCTATGTAAAATGTGGAACTTTCCTACCAATTGTTGTGTGAAGGTATCTGTCATTAGCACCTTCCAGTTGTTATTCTGATCTCTCTAATATTACTACTGTCGTTAGTATAAGTTGTAACAAAACTCAATCTATTTGAAGGTGAAAAAAGGTTTTTCAAAACCTTTGTAATAAGGATGTACATGCGTAGTGTATTCTGGTAACTGAACATCTTTTAACACTTGTAGCCTAATTTTTCTCACTAGATTAACATCATATTGTCTATCTAAAAATAGCCGTTCCATCTTATCAGCCTCTAGAACTAGGTCTACTGGGTCTTTACAAATCTTCGACAGCCTAATAAATTGACTTTTAATTATCCCTTTGTATACATGGCGTGGGTGCATACTATCGTAACATAGTATAGTATTCCTCCAACAACTCTTTCTAAATAATGTGGAGTTTAATCTACCATCCCTTATGTCCAAGGATACATCCAGAAAATTTACTGAGTCAAAAGAGACCTCCGCTGTAAATCTAAGAAAAGTTGTGGTGGTTTTCTAGATAGTCCTTAAAGCTATGAAATTCTTCTATGGAACCTTCCCAAACTAATAAAATATCGTCAACAAAACGATAGTAGGCTACTACTTTCTTAAAAAGAGGGTGGGTGAAAACATTCTCTCTCTCCCATTTATTAATGTATAAATGGGAGAGAGAGAATGTCTTCACCCACCCTCTTTTTAAGAAAGTAGTAGCCTACTATCGTTTTGTTGACGATATTATATTAGTTTGGGAAGGTTCCATAGAAGAATTTCATAGCTTTAAGGACTATCTTGAAACCACCACAACTTTTCTTAGATTTACAGCGGAGGTCTCTTTTGACTCAGTAAATTTTCTGGATGTATCCTTGGACATAAGGGATGGTAGATTAAACTCCACATTATTTAGAAAGAGTTGTTGGAGGAATACTATACTATGTTACGATAGTATGCACCCACGCCATGTATACAAAGGGATAATTAAAAGTCAATTTATTAGGCTGTCGAAGATTTGTAAAGACCCAGTAGACCTAGTTCTAGAGGCTGATAAGATGGAACGGCTATTTTTAGATAGACAATATGATGTTAATCTAGTGAGAGAAATTAGGCTACAAGTGTTAAAAGATGTTCAGTTACCAGAATACACTACGCATGTACATCCTTATTACAAAGGTTTTGAAAACCTTTTCACCTTCAAATAGATTGAGTTTTGTTACAACTTATACTAACGACAGTAGTAATATTAGAGAGATCAGAATAACAACTGGAAGGTGCTAATGACAGATACCTTCACACAACAATTGGTAGGAAAGTTCCACATTTTACATATAGGAATAACAAAAACCTTAAAAGACTCCTTTGTGATAAGTCAACTTTCACAACAGTGAAACCGAATATAACTCTAAATTTTGGTACTTTTCCCTGCCAACATTGCAACTATTGTAAATATATTAGTAAAGAACAAATCTATACACACCCAGAAATCAAATACACCTTTAGACCAAGGTTTTCAGCTACCTGTGATAGTACAGGCCTAATTTATTTAGAGACATGTATACATTGCCCTGCATTTTACATAGGCCTTACGAAACGTAAACTAAAAAACAGGATCTATAATCACACCTATGGCATCAAGAAGTCTAATGAATTAAATGCTTTGGCGAAGCATGTGATTTGCTTTCCAAGTCACTCCTTTGTATTCAGGGTGCTAGAAAATGTAGAACCCAGTGTTAGAGGGGGAGATTATCAGAATCTATTAGAACTTAAGGAATTAAAATGGATTTTAAGGTTAAGAGGACATTACCCCCCAGGTTTAAATATACATATGTCTATTAAACCTTACCTCAATGTACGCAGATGACCATCTAGAGATCTATTTCTAAATTTAAGGTCCATGATATTGTACACATATTTGTGTTTAAGCCTGTTCTGTGCATAATGTTCTCTTCCCCCTTCCCCTTTTATGACACACATACCACTATATTCTCATCAGTTTTTGTAAGTTGTATTTTATTTAGGTTTATATACACATTTACTTTTATGACATACATTTTTTGCTGATGTATCTTGTTTTTGTAATACATACGCTGTTTTATGAACTGGTTTTATTCATATTTTGCTAGATGTCTATTTGACTTTGATATAATAGCCTTTGAATTGTCTATTTAGTTATTGTAATATATGTCTCTTCAGTTATTTGTACATATAATTGCTTTGTGATGAGTTTAATATAGAGAGAATTCATGATTATGTTTTATTACAAATACTGATGCTTTAAGTCTTGAGTGAATAAGTTTACATACTGCTTAGATTTGTGTTTTCTATTTGCTTTTGCTTGCACATCCATTTCAAAGTATGCCTTTAAAACTTGTGACTGTTTGTATCAGGGTTTTTAACCATTTTAATTGATTAATTGTTTACCAGCCTAGAACAATTATTAGATTTTGTGTTCATTATATAAGAGCACTAGTTTTGCTACAGTTTTTATGGTCTGAAGAAGCGTGCTGAAAGGTACGCGAAAGCGCTCACCTAATAAATTTCTACTTCTTTTTTTTTTTGTCGTGCTGAGTCCGAAGTTTTTTATTTCACCATAATGCTTTGTATGATTCATACCAGACATAAGGAAGTAACTGTGAATTTCCATGCCATTGACATATAATAGGATTTGTGTGTCACTGTCATCTTCTATACCTTCAGTAAAAGGACTGCTTCTTTTCTGTCTCTATTCACCCTCAGTTATGTTTGGCTCAGAGCTTGTTTTACACTATACTTAAAAGTTATCAAACTACAGCCAGAAAAGTAGCTAAACTGCAGGCCTTTGTTCAGGGTTTTCCTTTGTAGTCCAAGAGAAATTGATTCTGCAAGGGTCTCTCAGTGCAGTGACAGTTTTAACACCTCTGCAGTAGTGTGTGTGTGGGGGGGACTGCCATTTCTTATATGGTAGTATAGTATCTACTAATAGAGAAGGTATCAATGATTTAATGACTAATTTTCTAATAAGGGTACACACCGGTATCATTATGTATGGAAGTATAGCATCTACTAATACAGAAGGCATCAATGATTTAAAGACTTGTTTTCTAATAAGGGTATAAGAATATCGCCTCATTATATTTAAAAAGCAGATCAACATTTGAAAATGTTCATTCATAAAAAGAATTTGGAGCTTCTGTTAGACAGGCAAAGAGATCTGAGTGAAGGACTGAGAAAGAAAAGTGTGTGGAATCCCCCTTTGCACCCCCAGCTTAAAAATTTGGAGAGTGTCTTGGAAATGGAACTAAGGGAAAAACTTCCTGATAACAAGGTTAGGTTTAACTTGACGTTTGAAGAAAAAACACGTTTGCGTACTATTAGGAAGAATAAGTATGAGGGTAATGAAGCCGGATAAGGGAGGGGGCACAGTGCTTATGGATGTCATTACTTATGACAGTAAGATAATGGATACTTTGTTAGATGACACCAAGTACATTAAGGCCTCTATTAATGAAGTGCATATAACATATTAGCATATAAAAACATATACATAGCGCTTAATGACTTGGTATTAGAGAGTTGCATTAATATTGAGACTTTCTGGTATTTACACAACAGAGAACCAAGTGTACCGTCTATCTTTGGGATACCAAAGGTCCACAAAGATGTGCAAGACCCCCCCCCCAAGGTCTATTGTGGCAGCTAGCCAATCTGTCACTGCACCTATTGCTAAATATTTGGATTACAATTTAACAAAACCTGTGTGTAGGAGCATGTAACATGTTGAAGGACTCATGGGACTTTCTAAAAAGTGTTAGGGATAAACAGATAACCTCTTCACTTCTATTCCTCATAGGACTGGGTTGGAGTTCTTTGAAGAGATTTTAAGAAATGACAATAATTTCACTGAAAAGGAGATTTATGTTTTTACTGTTTTGATGGAACTGGTATTAACAATAACTTCCTTTATTTTGAAGGGGAATTCTTTCGACAGTTAAAGGGAGTGGCCATGGGGGCCATGTCTGCTCCCACCTATGCAAATTTAGTGATGGCATGGTGGGAGCAGAAATATGTGTTTAACTAAGTGTTTAAAGATTGTTGGGCACTATACAAACATTTCCTGGATGACATCTGTATATTTTGGACAGAGAGTGAGGAGAAATTTATGAATTTCTTCAAACACATTTCTAATAGTACTGATTTTTTTCAGATTTACTTACAAGATTGGTTACGACAGTGTTGATTTTTTGGATGCCAATATTAGGAAAAGTGATGGTGGTTTTGAATCAAAAGTGAACCGAAAGGAGATGTATTGCAATTAATTTCTGCATTTTTCAAGTGCCCACCCTCACTTTCAGAAGAAAGGTATAGTGAAGGGTCAATATGTGCGTGGTAGTCGATTGACCTCTGATGATAAGGACTTTATGGATGAGTGTGATTTGTTGAAGTGTATGTTTTTAGAAAGAGGATACCCAGAAATTTTAATTGAGGAAATTCAGGAAGAGGTGTTGCAGTATAGGAAAGAAATATTTACACCAATTTTACGTTCCACTGGCACAAATACAAAGGAAGGGGGAATGAGTAAGGGGGAAGATGACACATATGGGAACACTTTTATTGTGGATTTTAGTGGAGGCTCCCAAGTTATTAGAGACATTTTCAAAAAGGAATGGGATAGGTTCTCTAAGTTTTCTGATTTGAACTTAAAATTTGATGTCCCGTTAAAGTTCATTTTCAGAAAAGGTAGCTGTATCAAGGACCTTATGGAAAATAAGCTTGGGGGTGAGTCTGTTAGAAAAGTGGGTACCTTCAAGTGTGGAGCATGTCAGCAATGTCCCTTTATTTCTGATACCTCTGAGATTATTGTTAGTAGTAGGAATAGACATATAAAATACAAATCTTATTTTAATTGTGAAAGTAAAGGGCTTGTTTATATTGCAAAATGTAAAATATGTAAAGCATTTTGCATAGGTAAAACATAAAGATGTTTAAAGAGAAGAATTTACAAACATCTTTATGACATTAGGAGAGGCAACAATAGAAATACCTTATACAAGCACACATTGAGTTGTGAAGGTGCTTCCTTCACTTTTTTTGTACTGGATGAGGTAGCAATGGATGGTAGGGGTGGTTCCTGGGAAACCATGCTGGAGTATAGGGAAGTTTACTGGCAACTGGTGCTGGAAGCCAACAACTGGCCAGATTTGAATGACATGGTCTACCTAGCCCCTGTCTTGAAACTAAGGGCAGCAAAGTTATGAATTCTATATGCACTCTGCTGAACAAACTAATGTTTGCATATTTATTGTTTTATTCTATTTAATTATTTATTCATCATATGTTTTAAAAGAAAGTTTTTATAAAAACAGGGGAACCTTTTATTCAGTAAGGATGTTTTTTATTCCTGCTCAAGAAAGAGTTAAAGTTGTAATTGATGTCCCCTGATTTTAAAATTGTTAATTGTTAATGTGCAAGGGTATAAATGGGGAGGGGTTTAGATTGTTAGCATCTTATGATGAAGTTGGAGACGAAAACGAACTGGTAGTGGTTTCAGTGTTACTGTGTGGTGTGCTGTGTTTGACTTTGCTTGCTGTAAAATTCATTAAATATTTTTTCAAGGTGGATACGGCTTATTGGTGCTTTTTCTTGTTTGTAGGTTTTGTTTTGGGGACCTCATCCTCCTGGACTTGTGTTTTGTGTATCTACTAATACAGAAGGTATCAATGATTTAAAGACTATAGCTTCTATTAATACAGAATGTATCAGTTATTTAATGACTCATTTTCGAATAAGGGTATAAGAATATTGCCGCATTAGATTTAAATAGCAGATCAACATGATCATTTTTGAAGAAATGGGCAAACCTTTCATACGCGATACATGAACTCCAGGTTACAAAGACAACAAGTACATACTGTCCTTAATGTTACATATAGAAACCTCACATTTAGATCACCTAAAGCCATTGATAACTCTGTCAAAATATTTGCTGCTTTAATAACTGCAGTTTTCAAAATCTACGTGTAATGTATGCTCCTTTCTGCAGTGCAAAATTAGTCCCCATAAAACCATTATTGTTTTTAGTAAAATTGCTCCCAATGATTTATTAAATTAAAAGATTGATTTTAAAATACTTTTCCCCATCAAAATACGTTTTCCCTTCAGACACCACACCAGCTGTTCAGTCACTTGACTAAGAAGCAATTATATTGTATAAGAGTATTTAGAAAACAGCTGAGTTGCAGCAGATGCATGAACATGTGAACAGCATAACTGCTGTTAAATCTTTCTTGCAGGAGCCACAGTAAAAGGTGCCACATCTGATGGTGCAGGTGCATTTATTGGCTGTAGCTGTCTGTCTGACTTGAGTGAAGTGCCAAATGGCTAGAGAGGATGCTTAATAGAATTTGATAGAATTTGGAAAGCTCAACACTGTACACTTGATTTTGGAAGAGTTACAAAGCAGACTCCTATTAGCTATCCACTATTGCTGGGAACGGAGGCTGCAACAAAGACTGGAGTAACGCAATGCTTCTACCACCACAAAATAACCTGGGATTATCTACATAGTGAATGTGTTGACATCCTCAGCACTGCATCCACATATTTTGACATTAAATAGTTCATCGACGCTTGTGAATGCCATAAGTAACTAATAATTTAGAGGTAAACCTATTCCAACCTACCAATTTTTGTTTCTGTTGAGCAGAGAGCTGATAAACTGTCTGGTAGAAGGCACGATACTAATGGTTTCTAGTTTGGTCAAGAACAGGTATAGCAGACAGTATCAGTTGTAGTTGAAAAATACTGGAATACAGCTGGCATGAGTTTTCTCAGTAAAAGTCACCTTCTCTGTTTTAAAGATTTGACAAAAATGTGCTTATCAAGGTAGGGTTAAACTTCTTTTTGAGTAATTTTTTACGATTAATTGATTGAGTATTGTAGAAGAAGATATATGGGCCTGTAGATTGAGGCTATCTTATGAGTTTATGAAGTAGCATTATGAGAGCAGTTTTCACCTGATGGCAGTTCAATTTTCTTATATGAGCGGAAAAATATAGTTGTGTAAGTTGAACTTACCTTAAGAGTAGATGTTTGAATGATCACTGCTGCATTAGCCTTAGCTATATGGGCTATATTCTGCTAAGCATATAACAGCCAGCCAGCTTCCAAAGCTGCAGGGCACCTTCTATGCACCCAAACTGTTAAACGGTTCAAGCTGAGATGATTAAAAGATAAGTTTGGGCATGAAGCCCTTCAGAGCTATCCTGTCAGCAGAGAGAAGGAGACTGAGCCCTGAAAGGATAACTAAGAATAATGAAAAATCAATGTCCACACCCTGGCATAAAAAACACACACTCAAAGACAAGGGGGATGAAGAGCGGGAGTGCCACTGCAGCAGTGATCATTCAAACATCTACTTTTATGGTAAGTTCAGCTTACACAACTGTACTATGTTCATCATGTTGATCACTGCTGCAGTACCCTTAGCTATATGTGTAGATTACTATAGCTAACTACATTTGGGATGTGAAAGGAGAAGGGTCCAGGAGACTCTGGAGAATGGTCCTAGCAAAGCATGTTCTAGACCAAGAGAAGGAATCCAGCTTGTAATGCTTTGTAAAAGAATGTACATAGGACCCAGTGGCCAATTCTAGAATACTTCTAGAATCCAACCACTTCCAAAAAACATAGAAGAAGCCAAGGTCCTTGTAGAGTGGACCTTTACCCTGCCTGGAATAGATTTGTCATGGTAAGTAAAACAAATGTTAATAGCCTTAGACAACCATTTGGAAGTACCAAAACCACAAACTGTGCACAAGAAGAAAATAAACCATAGGCTACAGATTCAAAACAGGCTTTAATAATTCTCTAGTACTTCGGTTAAAGACCTTCAAGGAGTAACAAACCAAACCCAAAGAAACCCCCTTATGTACAAATTAAACAAAACAATTATTTAATTATTCAATTAAATAAAATGTGCCTTTCGGCTTTTCCCGGTTATGGGTCACCACAGCGGAACTCCAGTCCGCTAATGATTGGCAGTAGATTTTTACGTGCCGAGTTGCCAGCCCTGACGCACAACCTTCAACGAAGGTATGCCCATTCACGCATGTCTCCACACAGAAGACGCTTTAGCTGAGAATCGAACAGGACAACGTCTTACTGTGAGGCGACAACGCTACCGCAGCACCACCACTGCAGTACATTCAATTAAATAAAATACTTCCAATTAACTTCATAATTCAAACCTGTAGGAACTAAAGTATTATATTTTAAAATAAAAACAGACTCTTTAAAAAGAAGATGTTTTTTGTGTAGATTCCCATCTTCTATTTTAAAATTCACTTGTTCCAGAATGCTGCCCTATAACAATGAAAAATCACTATTATGTTTTTCTTTAAAATGCAAAGCCACCATTTTATCCTCTTTTGATTTTAATGTGTTTCAGCAATATAGAAAAGGTTACATGGACATCTCAAAATATACGTAACCCCACTACTATTGCAAGAAAATAGTCCCTTAGGTACAAATTTAACATTATTAACAAACTTAAAACAACACACTACATGATTACAAGTGAGAAAGTCCCAAAAATAGCAGGTTGTGGAATAATAGTAGAACTGGGTAATACAAAAGTACCATGTACTAACTTGTCTTTAAGATTTTGTCCATGTCTATATGACATACAAAGTGACTTATCCAACATTTTACACAAATCTCTATCTCTGAGCAAAAAATTCCAATACCATTTCAACAAAGCACAAATATTTTCACTTATAATATTGTAAGTCGTAACAAAATACAGTTGTTCTTTTCTACCCAAAGGGCTGTTACCATAAGTTATAATAATATTAGTAACCTTTTCTGTTGTTTGCATGGCTACAGGTTGTGAAATCTTTTGAATAGCTTCATCCACCACATCTAACTTATACCCCCTCTTCAGAAACATATTGGCAGATCTAGCTATCTCATTAACAAGATCTGTATCATCATTACAAATTTTAAATAAGCTTAAAAATCCCCCATAGGGTAATGCAGAAAGAAGATGGGGTGGATGACAGCTAATACCATATAAGCACTGACTTCTGTCCAGAAATTTTCTATGTACCCCACTGCGTATTTCCCCATTTTCTAAACCCTGTAGGATTAGGTCTAAATAAGTCACTTCACTACCACACTGAAATCCATCAAAGGACAAATTATACGTATTAGTCTGTAAATCTGAAACAAATTGTGTAGCATCTTGTTGGCTACCCTCACAAATAAAGATCAAATTGTATATGTATCGATAATAACATGTAACGTTTTTTTCATAAAATCATGTCTGTATAGATAATCCATTTCAAAACGAGACAAATAAATTGACATACATGGGGCAAAAGGTGCCCCCATTGCTGTGCCCTGCTTCTGTTGATAAATCTCATTATTGAACCTAAAAAAATATTCACTAGACAGAAGTACACTAGCTCAATAATAAAGTTTGTCAAGAGACTATCCCCCCAAAAATACAATAAGGACTGTATCCCATCCTCATGCATAATAGTAGTATATAAACTCTTAACATCAAGTGTAATTCAGTACATATCTTTGTTCTATTTTAAATGGGAAATCTTACTCAAAAAGTCAGAACTATCCTTAATATATGAAGGGACTTTCAAAACATATGGAAATAGCAGTTTATGTAATAAAAATCTAATATTATGCAGAACGTACTTGCAAGCAGAAATAATGGGATGTCCTGAGGGGGTTACAAATATTTTTATATAGCTTCGGTAGACAATAAAAGGTAGCAAGGACACAACCTTCACTATTAAATTTTCCTTTGACATCTTCCTGTGACAAATACCCTAAACCTTACACCTTTTTGTAATAAATCCTGAAACTGTATTATAGCATCTTTGTATACTTTGATATCACTTCTTTCATAGACTTTCCCATTCGACAAATGCTCCAAACACATATTAAGATACTGTTGACAATGCATAATAACATTTCTATTCCCTTTATCGGCGGGTTTTGTAACTAAATCTTTTCCTGTCTTTCATTTCCTGTAAAGCCTTCCATTCATTTCCAGTCAAATTATAACATATTTGCTGTTTGTTAACCAAAACTTCTTTATACAATTCTTCCATTGCAAAATTTAGCATAGAACTAAAATGTATAATATTTTCATTCATGTAGGGGGGAATAAAGCTGCTCTTAGAAGAAACACAGGAAGTATCAACTAAACAGTAAGCATTATTATGAAAATTATCTACATTATCATCTAAATCAGAGCAGCATGAAAAAAAAACCTTTCATTTGTACTTTCAAATTAATTTCATTAATTCCATTTTGACTACAGGAAACATTTTCATAAGAAAATCTCAAATGCAATTTTCGTACAAAGTGAAAAATATCTTGTTTTAAAACATACATACAAGGCAAACCTGTTGGTACATATTTAAGTCCCAAATTCAAAACAGCATATTGTTCTTGTGATAAGCAAGAACCAGATAAGTGAAAAACTAAATTAATGTCACTGTTTAAATAATTATTGCCATCTACCTCTTTTCTGAAAATGCTGTTGCACTGGGTGTGGCTGTTGTAAACTCCATTTATTATTACCATGAGACCCATGTATCTCTCTTTTTTAGCAAAACTGTTCTTTATTATTTCCACCTTCATTTTGGAAATGGTGTCCATGTTCTGCCCATTGTTGTGCAGTAGGTAGAGGCAGAAATTCGCTATCTTCCCTTTCCTGGCCTATACTTTCAACCATCCCGTCTGAGGAAGTGAATGAAACAGAATGAGGCTTCTTAAAACCTCTGTGATTGTATGATTGTTTCCCACACTTCTGATTGGATGAAAACACAAAAGCACATCCACTTTCATAGTCCCTTATATCTCTCATTAACTTTTCTGTTGTTCCACCAAATTTACTTCTAAAGTTTTTAACTTCTCATTTATATTATTCATTAAACAGTTTAAATTCTGGGCATTTAAATAGCTAAAAATCTCTGTTGACAAAGTCTGTAGCTCCTGTTTCAATTTTTGTTGTTTAAATTGGTCACATTCAATTAGTGACCCAATCCATGACACATCTATGTGCCACTGAGATCCAATGGTCTCAAAAAAGTTTATCAGTTTCCCCAGGATAACTAGAATCTCATATGATAAATTGATGACCCCTAAAGACAGAGGGGGCTTAGAACTACCAAATTTTGAAAAATATTATTTAATTATTAATGCCAATAGAATTTTACGAATACTCTAATTATGATACAAATAGCAAGAATTGGTCCCCAAATTGGTTAAAACTGAACCATAAACATGTTGAGAGTTTGAAAATTAATCCTAAAGCATTACCCTTTCTAAGGAAAGATATGTTGAAATTGTTGGCTTTAATGGAGCATATTAAAATACAAATCACTTTATTACAAAATCTCTTTACTTCATTAAATCTTACTCAACACTTTATGTTATTCCAACCTATTCATAGAAATCCAAATTTGAGAATTAATAATAAATTAATTGAATTAAAAAAACTTTCCGCTTATTATTAATTTAACATTACGGGATATATACCTCTAGTTGAAATTTTCGCTTCAAGAAGTAAGACAACAATGGAACCTTCCCAAATCATATTTAATAATATTGAGACAGATTAGAGAGGTATCTGCAAGTTATTTAAAAGATTTCAAAATTAATGATGAGGTTTTAACGAAATGTACTGTTCTATGGCAAGCCCTCTTACAAGAAAATAAATAAATAACATCTGCATATAAACTAATAAAAGAAATTACATATCAAGATCAAGTTCTTTTATCCAATTATTGGAAAGAAAAAATACCTTTGGTGGAAAATAGTAAAGTATTAAAAGCAATTAACTTAACTCGAAAAGCTATTTCTCTTCAAAAACTATCCTTTACTCAACTTATGATTTGTAACAACGCTTATTATACGCGTCTTAGCTTACATAAATTCAATTCTAAAAACTCTTGTAACTGCTCATATTGCAAAAATGAGACGGCAGATCTTCTTCATATGTTCTGGAGCTGTAAGTGTATATATAAACTATGGAATTCACTGAAACTGCAACTGCAGAAGGTGGGTTATCAAACCTCCACGCTATCCTGGGAATTTACAATTTTACATATTCCGCCAAGTAATCTAACTAAATCCTAAATGATTATACTTATGAATATCTTTTTGTTAATGAAACTTTATATTGAAACCAATTGGTTGAACCCACTACAAACTTCATGGGATAACTTTAAGGTGCTAGCAATCAAACACATACTAGCCCACAAATTATTAATTACTGAACATTCCAAATACATTAATAATCGGAAAATCTGGGAACAAATTTTTAACATTATATTGGCTTAATGTCTAGAACTTAGGATAAACCTCGGATGGTAGACTATAAAGTAACTTTAAGAATATCCAAATTAATATAAGATAGATTATTATTGTCTAGACTCTACGGATGTTTTTTTTCTTTTTTTTATGTGAAACCAAAAGCATTCATGTATATAATGTAAATATGTTTTTAGGATTGTTGTTTCTTCTTTTTATTTGCGTTTTTTCTTTTGTGTCATAATGTGTGAAACTATCTGTATACATCAAGCTCAAATGTATGTTTGTACAACTATAAAAGCAATAAAGAATTATTATTGAAAAAAAAAATGTTTATCAGTTTCACTTTTTCTGTCAAATGGGTTGCTAGGACTTTTAATAAAATTGAGACCTCTAGGTGTTATATTTAGTTCCATGTAATGCTGTAAACCTGAAACATTCAAATGTACCTTGGTCTCCTTCTGTAGCAGATGTTCAAATTTGTCACACAGCTCCCGCACCTCCAAAGGAACCGTACTAAAAGTCTGTCCCACTCCAGAGAATGGGTTATGTGAACGACGCTGCCTTTCTTCTACATAATGATCAAAGAGACATGAATTAACTGATCCATTAGTTTGAACCTCATTTAGTGGAACATATCCAGAATGCATGTACTGTTCTGCAGTCCTCTGGAAAACTAGAGAAACACCAACAGCGCCCAAAGTAGAAACAGTATCCTCTTTTAAAATCTGAGGTATATTATTACCGGGATCTGCAGCCATAATAAAATGAACAACCAAAACCATAAACTGTGCAAAAGAAGAAAATAAACCACAGGCTACAGATCCAAAACAGGCTTTACTAATTCTCTAGCACTTTGGTCAAAGACCTTCAAGGAGTAACAAACCAAATCCAAAGAAACCCCCTTATGTACAAATTAAACAAAACAATTATTTCATTATTCAATTAAATAAAATGCTTCCAATTAACTTCATAATTCAAACCGGTAGGTACTAAAGTATTATATTTTAAAATAAAAATAGACTCTTTAAAAACAAGATGTTCTTTGAGTAAACCATGGTTAAAAATTTCTCCAAGCCAACTTCATGCTTCTTAAGACAGAAGTGGTGAACTTCATGACACCCATGCAGATGGACAATACGGTTACGACTACTGAATCCTACACAATTGCACTTTATAAGCACTTACATGAGTGCATGGATCATGCTATCCTAAACAGAACCAAGACGCTATCCTCCAAAAAAAGGAAGCCAATCTGGTGGTCCCCTGCCATAAACAAACTGAACAAAAGAAGGAAGAAACTGTTGCAAAAGAGAGTAAAATCCCATGAGTGGAGGAGCTCCCTGGTCAGCCTCAGTAAGAAGCTGCGATCCCTGATAAAATCCTCCAAAGCTAGTTACAAAAACAAAATCACCACTGATTCTAAAGACAACCAGAAAGCATTCTATAGCTATGTCAAGAATCTCAATGGCAACACTCAGATCTGCTCTGAGTTACAGCACAATGGCACTAAATATACAGACCCAACTGATATTGCCAACATCCTGGCAGATAGGTTCAGTGCTAACTTTCCCCCCCTCTCACCCCCTAAAGAGCCTATCTCTATACCAGAAGAATGCAAAGTTCCTGTAATCATGGCTGCACAGGTAAAAACCACACTCTGCAAAGCCAAGAACACAGCATCCATGGGACCAGACAACATCACAGGCTGCGTTCTACGCAAACTACAGAACGAACTGGCACCCCACCTAAGTACCATGTTCAATCATTGCCTCACCTCAGGCTTTGTGCCTGCTGAATGGCGCACAACGATGGTTTTCCCACTCCACAAGGTGGGAGCCACCATGGACCCCGGGAACTACTGCCCCATTAGCCTGACGAGCCTGATCTGCAAGGCCATGGAACATATCATCATGGAACTTATAAACAAAGACATTGGCAATCTCCAAACTCTGGACCCCACCCAGTTTGGGTTTGTAAAAGGCAGATCATGTCTTCTAAACCTGATAGACTTCTTTGAAGCAGTCACCAAAGCCGTAGACAAGGGTAAGGTGGTTCACACAGCCTATCTAGATCTTGCCAAGGCTTTCAACACCATCCCCCCACTCTGGAATTATAGATAAACTCACTAAACTAGGTATAAATCCCTATGTCACAAGATGGCTTACCAACTGGCTCACTGACAGAACCCACACTTTGACATGTGACTGCCTTGTGAAAGTAGCAGACTCCAAATCTGACTTCAGACCAGTGACAAGTGGAGCACCACAGGGTTCAGTCCTGGGTCCTCTCCTGTTTGGTACCTACTTCTCTGAAGTACAGGCTAACACAGAAGGTCTTTGGCTAATGAAGTTTGCAAATGACCGCAAACTAGGAGCCATAATCGAAACTCCTAATGATATGGACATCCTACAAAAGAGCCTCACTGAGACAGATGCCTGTTGTCAAAGCCATGGCCTCAAGCTCAATGCCAAAAAGTGCATTGTCATCCCTTTTGGTAAAAACTCTGTACTCATGAACTACAACATAGGCATTAGTATACTTAACACTGAAAGTGTGATAAGAGACCTTGGGACACAGATGGACAGTAGTCTCTCCTTCGATAATCACATCATCACAGTAGTCAGGAAATCCTTCTATATGGCACACCTCATCACAAAAGGTTTCTCATCCAGAAAAAAAAGAGGTCATTGTTCCCCTCTACTCATCTCTCATTAGACCCATTACAGAGTACAATGCCCCTTTTGTTATGTACCTCACAACACATCTACAACTGGAAAGACCACAGAAATACCTCACAAAGAGGATTACCGGCCTCAAACAGATGCCCTGTGCAGACCATCTAAAAAAACTCCAGCTTTACTCCATCGCATATCGCCTACTCAGAGGTGATCTCTGCCTAACGTACAAAGCTATGTCAAACCCAGAGCTGTTGGACGTGCTCCACTTAAAGAAATACCAATCCCTCCGAGCTACATGCTCTAGGGACCTAAACCTTATCACCACAATAAACAGAACATGCCGGAGGGATAGATTCCTGTCCCAGAGACTTACCATACTCTGGAACAAACTACCTATCTATATCAAACAAAGCTCCTCATTAGTACTCTTCAATAAAAATCTTGATGATTGGATGGGAGATAGGATCACCTCTGTGGCTCTGCTCGACAGTGGCAGAGGAAAATAATTTTCTTGGGTGGCAAAACCCAGGGTACCTTTTTGGCTGCGCTTGTATAGGCCCCAGGGATTATAGCCTAGCACCTACCTATGAACCTATGAGTAGATTCCCATCTTCTGTTTTAAAATTCACTTGTTACGGAATGCTGGAAGTAGTCTTTTTTGACACAAGTTGCCCCTTCTTCTTACTTTCTCAAGAAACTAATAATTGATCCAATGATCTGAAAGAGTTAGTTATGTCAAGATGGTACCTGAGTTGTCTGTGGACATCCAAGGTATGGAGTATACTTTCTCCCTCATTTTTAGGTTCAGGAAAGAAAATAGGGAGATGGAGAGTTTGGCTTAAAGTAAACTCAGATACCACTTTAGGCATAAAAGAAGGATTAGTACTCAAAGAAACCCTATCCTTGTGGAAAATGAGGTAGGGTTTACTCACCATAAATGCTTGCAACTCAGATATCCTTCATGCAGAAGTTAGAGCAACCTCAAGTCAACCAGATTAGCTCGTTCAAATGCTGCAAGTGTTAGTTTCTCTAATTCAAAATTAAGATCCCAAGGAGGGTTTACTGGTTTTCTTGGAGAGCTTTTATGCAAAACCCCTTACAAGAACACTTTGACATGTGACTGCCTTGATAGAGGAGGATCCATGGCAGACATGATGAAATGGTTGATAAATGAATCTTGATAGAGGAATAAGAAAGGCCATAGGATAATAACTCACAAAAATATTGTAAAAGCAGAGAATAACTAGCCCTGAATGGGTACTTGTTATGTTGCTGGCACCAATTAGAAAACTTTTTCCATTTGTAATATATGACTTTCTAGTAGCCGTCTTTCTTGCCTCCATTAGTACCTGCTGCACATCCTCAGAAAACAGGTGCCCAAAAGGAGTTAAGACCCTATAATCCAGGCAGTCAACTGAAGATTATTGATGTTGGGGTATACCAAACATTCTTGTTCTTGTATGAGTAGATTCATTCTGTGAGGAAGCTTGTGGTAATTGCTCCTGGCCATTTCCAAGAGCAGGGAGAACCATGGTTGCCTGAACCAGAAGGGTTTCATCACAATGATCTTGGGGGATTCCTTCTAAATCTTCACAAGTACCTTTGATATTAGTGGAAAGGGTGAAAGGAACATTCCTATCCAAAGGAAAGAATAGGCATTTGTCTTCTAGGCTTTCTTGAATGGAGTCCTGGAACAGAATCATGTCAGTTAATTGTTCAGAGAGGAGGCAATGAGATCTACTTGAGGAACTCATCACAGATGGATCAAATCTTGGAAGACCCCTGAATCTACTTTCCATTTGTGAAGGTCTGCTCTGGTCCTGCTCAGCTTGTTTACCATGCAGTTTTGCTGTGATGGAATGTAGGATACCGGTATAGTAAGACTGTGCTGTGAAGCTATATCACAAGCTAACATGGCTAGTCTGGAAAGGGGGTGTGACCTGGTCACCCCTTGCTTGCTGATGTACAACATCATTGTAGTAATGTTTATAACAAACTGAAGAGATCTTGGGGTCCAGAGATGGTTCAAAGAATTGAGTGCCTTGATCAGGTAAGCATCTGCTTGATATTTATGTGTTTGCATCTGTCCTTAGTGTCCCACACCCCTTCACTTTCATCTCTCCTGAAACTGCTCCCCAAACAAAGTCTGAAATATCTGTGTTGACAGACTGCTTTGGAGCAGGGAGGGAGAAGGGGAGACTTTGAGTTAAGGATGTCTGTTGTCTCCACCAAGTCATTTATCTTCTGAAAAATCCCCAGTACTGGGATCTGAAAAGATAAATGGTGTTGATGCTGGGACCAAAGAGACTTCAGATACCACTGTATCTTTCTCATGTGGAGTCATGCCAGAAGTAAAATGAGAATCATAGATGCAATAAGACCAAAAATCCTGAGGTAGTGACCACAGTTTGAGTGGAAAATCTTAGAAATATATCTGAATAAAGATCTATTTTTTTCTGTGGAAGAAAAGTTCTTTGAACTGAGATGTCTAATTGCCATACCATGAACACAAACCTGTATGAGGGAGTCAAGAAAGACTTTTGAACATTGTCTTGGAATCCCAGATTGTGCAAGAGATCTCTCACCCAGGAGAGACATTTCTGATATTCTGTAAAAGACACTGTAAAGATAAGTAAGTCATTTAAATACATAAAAACATAGATACCCTGTTGCCTGCAATGAACTATAACTGGAGCTAGACACTTTTAGAATATTCTTTGTGCAGTGGATGGTCCAAAGGGTAAGGCAGAGAACTGGTAATGTAATCCAGTACACAAACCCTCACCTGATGTCTGGATGAGCAGGACATGATGATAAGCATCTTTTAAGTCTAGCATTACCAGGATACTTGAAAGAGGAAGAATAGGCAATAGGTTGTGAAGTGACATCTTTTTGAATTTGGGCACTATCACAAACAGGTTTAAGAAAGAAATAAAGATCCAGAACTGGTCTCCAAGCATTTTCTTTCTTTGGGACTAGGAACATGCTTGAATAAAACTCTTTCCCACCAGGGAAGGAGGATCTGGTTCTATCACTCCTTGGGACAGGATGTGATGAACAACAGGTAGAAATAAAACTTATGATCGCCAGGATGAGGAATGACCCCCTGGAAAGGAAACATTTCTTCCCACTGCCATCTGTAACCCTTGAGTATGATTTTCAGAACCCATTTATTTGAAACAATCTGTTGCCAAAGAGAAAAATGGAGATTCAGACTTTCTGGAAGAGAAAAGGACCCAAGGTGGGAAGGGATCACAAAATCTCTTGAATAGTTAATCAGACTTGTAATATACTTGGTTTTGGGAAGTTTGAGACTTGCTTTTTGAACCTCCTTGCCACTTCTTCTTAAACATTTGATTATCTGAATTCTGTCGAGACTGTTTTTTTTTTTTTTTTTTTTTGCTGAAACTGGATGAGGAGAAAGAAAATACCTTGGACAATTTGGAAAAGGAGGGCTGAAAAATCTTACAGATTCCCTGGATTAGCTTACCCTTTTATCAAGTGTTTTGATCACCTCTGCAGCACAGGGGCCAAACACTAAATCTCTATCCAAGGAAAATTTTAAAATTTCATTTTTAACATAATCTGGGAGATTCTGAAAATGCAGCCAAGCAAAACTCCTTAAAACTGTACCAGTGGTTATAGCCTGGGAAGAAGTATCAATAGTCACACACACACTGCAAATTATAAGTAGTGACCTGTGCAATAGAAAAAAACTAAGCGATTTTATGCAGATTTTTCTTCACAGTAAGAAACTGCAAATAAAACATTCCTCATACTTTCACATGTCAAAATAGACTTTTAAGACATGAGCCTGACAATTTATCCTTCTGAAATTCAAAGTTGCGGAAGTATAAACTTTTCCCCCATACCTAGCAATAATTTTCCCATCCTTATTAGAAAGAGTAGTATTGGTATTAACTAAGTGCTTAGTAGCAGAGAAGTCAACTAAGGCTATAGCTGCTGGGTCAGGTTTGGGAATAGTGAATAAAAATGTAAAAGTCATCCATCTGCCTTTTTATGGATAGCTGGCTGACTATCAGGAAAATTGCAGGCAGTAAGACACATGCCTTCTAAAGCAGACAGAATAGGAGGAATGTGTGTAGGTTCTGTAAAATCCTTCCATAACAATTCATAGTATTTTTCTGAGGCACTGAGAAACCTCAGTGTTTCCCCACTGAAAAAATGGGACATTCTAGCAATTGTCTCAGAGAAAGAGAACTCCCCACAGGGCGAATCAGAAAAAGAGCTCTCCTCTGACTCTGAACCAGAAATATGAGACAAAACCCTGAATCCATTCCTGCATCTTCCTGTTCAGATTCAGAATTTTGAATCTTTTCAGGAAGGGAGGAAAATCTATCTTTGTTTTACTGGAAACTACTCTACAAGAAGGATCAGTAGCCTGAATCAAGCCCTGAGTCAGTACATGTAAATTACGGATAATAAAATAAATTTGAAGAGGAGTATATACATGCTTGGTTTTCTTTTTCTTTTTGACAGTAAACATGGGGCTAGTCATGTTATTAATGGCAGCAACTGCATCCCCAGAGATACGTGCAGCATTCTGACACAGCAGTAAATCTTCCCTGTTCTGTCTCCCAGGACCGACAAGTGTGGTTCTCCCTTCCCCACTGAGGGGACCCCAAAAGCTGCAGAGGATGTGGCTAACCCCCAGTCCATAGTGGCTGTAGGTGCTACACCAGAGAGATCCAAGATAAAAGATGAGTGGTCTGAGGTACAACAAATGGCCAACGCAGAGTCACCCACCTACAGCTGAGGCAAATTGCTAGCCTCATGTGGTGGCAGAGGCTGTTCTCTTATTTTTTTATTTTTTTTGTGGCTGGACTGACCATGGGACTGAGAATCTTGTCCATGGCCAAGCCAAATGTGGTGCCTCTGTCATGAGGAAGATGAACAACAATGCTAGTAAAACTACTAGTTCACAAAAGTAATTTTTTTATTTGACAGAAAAAACAGTAAAAAGCACTTTCAAGCACTATGGAACCCTCACAACATTAAATAAACACAATTTCTTCACAGAAAATATTTCATCAGTTAGTTAACACTGCTTTTAAAATGGCAGAAACAATGAGTGAGCCATTTAAATGTATGGTACAATCTCAAGTCAGTCCATTAAAACACAACACTCCTAGTTTTAAAATAACTTTCTCGAATTGGAAAGTAATAAAACATCAGTAAAAAATAAAAAAATGGAAGTTTTTCCCCCAAAGGGAACTTATCGTCTCAGCTAAGGAAGGCACAAAACCTCAAAGCAGCATATTCTTAGGCGGCACTAAAGCTCTGAAGGGCTTCACATTCAAACTTGTGTTTTAGTCAGCTCAGCTCAAACTGCTTGACAGTTTGGGTATGTAGAAGATGCTCTGAAGCTTTTGAAGCTGGATGGCTGTTATATCCTTAGCAAGATATAACTAATATAGCTAAGGCTACCGCAGGACTGACAAATATGACGTGCATTAACAGAGCCTTTTCCGCCCTTGGTTTAGGAAGAGGTGGATTCCATCCAATGTAGTTGAGTATGAGGCCTTTATATGTAGGTACAATTTCTAAGTATCATCTCTTAGTATTAAACTAATGCAAGTGTTAGGTTGGAAAGGATGCCCTTGTTTTATTATCCTTGGTTGAGGTGACAGTTTTGTTTCCAAGCACTTTGTACTTTTGTGGAGTTGTGTGCCTTTCATCTTTGAAATACTGATTTTGTAATCTGTTGCAGGTAGACTTTTTATTTTTTTTTCATTTTGGAAACAGGTCTGTGTTTAACTCTGATGCCTTGTTTATGAGGAAAGTGCAGGTCAAGAGTACTGAGTAATGTATTGCAGAAAAGGTTACTGCATTATCTAAGGTTGTTGTAATATTAATGGAATTCCAGTTTAATTAGAAAGAAAGCTAAGGAAGTGAAAGTGACTTGCCAAAATAGTTGTGGATCAGTAATTGAAATATGAATTATTACTGGTCAGATTTACTTATTCCTGGGGCAAATTGTCACTGGAGTCCTAGAGAGAGAGAACAGGCAGCCTACAGTATATATTATGGACAGAGGACTAGCAGCCCAGTCAAGGGTGTCTGTAATTCCTGGTTCGGGATTTAACTGCGCAGGAAAATACATTATCTGGCACAGATCTGGTGACTGATACTGTCATGCCAACATTATTCTGAGCTGGTTGCTCAGGAGAAATTTAGGTCATCTAGTAAGGCTAACCCACTGCTTGATTTAATCAGCTAACTTCTATACAAACTCTGGGTATTTAAACCCAGGTTGTCTTTATTGATTCATTTACATTATCTTTATATCTGACTGTGGCTGAAGGAGGAATAGCCTAAAGGACATCTTTGATAAGTATGGCAATGTGGCCAGCATTTTTGTGTGTTCTACCTCATTTCTGAAAATCTGATATCATGTTAGAATAGTTTCTGAATTGCATACATGTTTAAGTCTGGACCATAACAATGTAAACATATCAGGATAACATGAAAATATCAAAGAATGTTATTGTTCACTTTTACTGCAAGGGTTTCCAGTATTAAGATGTATGACCCTGTGATCAATGTGCTGGATCGATAAGATATTGTAAAAGACATTGAATATAAAGTTATTGGGAACAGCTCCAACATTAATTTTGATGTCACCAGTACGCAGGAACCAGTGGTAGAGATTATAAAGTGAGCGATATCAAAACAATGCAATATTTCAATCAGAGTATAGATGTTTGCAAGTGTATTTTTAATTTTCATAAACATATTGGCTGAGATGTAAGGATAGACTGGACTGAGCTGTAGGAAGTAGCGTAACAGTAGGGGGAAGGTGCATTTGCTTGATTTTAATTTAGGTAGAACTGTACAGATTGTAAAGGGAATGTCACTGGCTCTCATGCGGCCTGCCTAAGTGCTTATACAGGGAATTAATTTTGTTGAGGATAAGTAAGTGTTGATCAAGTTATGTTATACACAGTTTTAAATGTAACATTTTTCATCCAATTTCTTATATGAGAGCATGGCTAAATCATGGCAAAGACAATTTCTATAAGTAATACGCCAGGTGTATAATCTTTGATGGAAGAACAAAAGGCTAATTTGGTAGTGATGTAATTGACGGGAATGTTATATTTAGCAAACATTGGGGGGGGGGGCAGAATAGTGGTAGGCGACCTAATAGTCCAAGAACAATTCTGCAGGAAACAGTCACCTAAACTGGACCTGTCTGGATACTGGGCCAGTATAAGAAGGCAAAGTACAGAGAATAACATATATTTAGGGATAATGCTGTATCACCCTGGAAGCAAAAAGTGCAATTCCAATGCTGAAGAGTTTAGCAGTGTTGCACACCACATCACAATAAATGGAAAAAAATAATAAAAGTATGTATGTGCAGCTAAATCATTTTCCAAATATTCAGGTCTCCACAGAGAGAGGAAGTAGTGCTAGCCTTTTTGAGGTGAATTTGTGGGTGCTTTGATGACAACAAAGCCAAGAAATTACTTATCTTGGTATGGATCATGATGGCAGAAAACAGAGTGGTGCAGACCAGAATTCTGTATCATCACCAGACGTTCTAATGCATCTTCATTTAAGCTCTTCTGCATGTGCTAAGAATGAAGTGGCTGGGATGTAAATCCATAACTCCAAATAAGAATTCATAGTTCTCTCCTTGGGAAAAAAGTATTGATATTTACAGGTTGGAAGGTAATATCTACACCTAGAGGAAGGGTACAAGTCTCATTAGGACATGTTCATTAAGTGAGTATAGAGAGGATAAGGAGATTCACAAGCAGATTTATACAGCATTGACCCATGCTATTTACCTATTCCTGCAGTATGTTCCAGAGGGCGCAGTCATATGCCTTTTCTATGTCCAGAACATGTAGACAATACTAGGAAATTCCCATCACTCTTCCAATATCTTTGCAAGCACAAAGAGTTAATCCCAGTCTTTAACAGACAAGCCAGAATCCACTTTGCACTTACTAAATTAAACACTAAGTAATCTGTCCAATGGAGTCTCATTTTCGGCTCTTGATCGTCAGGTTTCTCTGAAAGTCTAAGTAGCTTGAATTATGTGTAAAAAATACACCATTATGAGCCATTTTTGCAAATACCACTCCAAAAGTGTTGCCCCCATCTTCCATTCAACATGGGACCTTATCATAGTGGAGGAGGGTATATCTCTGCAATCCACAGAACTGTTGTATTTGCAGCTAATGGCATCCATGGCAAACTGCTGTAATAGGAGGTGCCAGACAAAATGATCCATAATATATGATCCTCATAGTAATTTTTGTCCTGGTCCATTTCAATAAACATGATTGTTAACCAATAATTATAAATTCCAACCAAAAACATGACACAGGTGATAATAACATCCATGAAAGAAAACATAGAATAACCATAAGGGCAGCATAACCACTCACCCTTGATAATCAGCATCCCCCACTTGCTCACTTATCTTTGCATTAACAAGGCAGCATTACCCTGCTCACCTTCAATTTATTGAATTACACCACCATCCAAATAAGCAACTCTGCTTGCTTATTAACTTATCCAACAGAGCAACCACATACTTTCCTTCCCAACTTATTGAATTGCACATCCAACACCAGAGGGGGAACAGAAGAAGGAAAGCCTGCCCCTCTTCTCTGCCTTTCCAAACTGAAATAACCACAATTCTACTAATAAAAAAGGGGAGGGTGTAAGGGTAGCAAGTCCATGCCTAAAATGTGATTTCTACCTCAGTTACACTTGACAAAACCCTCTAAGCCTCTCCCTACCTCTACCTCATTTCCTCCTAAACATCCCTCCATCCCATTTAACCTTATCGTCCCCATATTCTCTTAATTTCTGCTAATCTATGTATCTAGCCCCACTTGAAGATGTCCTAGGACATAATGCTTTGTACCAAACCTCATTTGTTCTGGTCCACTTCAATAAACACACAACAACGAATGACATTTGACGACCTTTATTACACTTCCATAAACATGATTATTAACCAATAATTATAAATTCCAACCAAAAACATGACACAGGTGATAATAATATCCATGAAAGAAAACATAAAATAACTATAAGGGCAGCATAACCACTCACCCTTGATAAGCAGCATCCCCCACTTGCTCACTTATCTTTGCACTAACAAGGCAGCGTTACCCCGCTCACCTTCAGTTTATTGAATTACACCACCATCCAAATAAACAGCCCTGTTTGCTTATTAACTTATCCAACAGAGCAACCACTCACTTTCCTTCCCAGCATATTGAATTGCACATCCAACACCAGAGGGGGAATAGAAGAGGGCAAGCCTGCCCCTCTTCTTTACCCACTATCCTGATCAGGCTGTTCCCCCTCTCTCTGACTAAACTTCCATCAAACTAACCGTCTGTAGGGCACTAGGTCAAACATCATTCGGTGTACCCATCCTCCCTAACCAAGCTGGATCCAAGTCATTACCTCCTAACCCTGTACATAACTAACAGAAACAGCCAGGTACCTAACAAATGAAAACCAACCATTGACCCCTCACCTATGCTAAAGTAACAAACCATAACCTCATCACCTATCATAACTACTGCCATGATGTAATTAAACCATACCACCCGACCACAGAAAGCCTCACAATGATACCAAAAGCCTTACCAGCCACTGGACCCACTACTAAGCCCACCACCATTGAAGCCATGCCAAGGCGAATGCAGACCACCATGCCACATTGCAACCCCATAGTACTGCCCAATGAATTTTTTTTTTGCTGTTCAATGAATGTAATACCCTTCTTAAATCTCTTCTAAATTCCATATAATAAAATGGTACCATCACACCAACTACTCATTATAAACAATAAGACATTTAAACCACCATCATGGCCGGTAGCACCTCAAAACACCACCATCATGGCTGGCATCACCAACAATAGAGCAAGCCAGGCAAAACTAACCCACACAATGTACCAACATACTAGAATGCCCGATGCCACCAGGTCACACAATGTTCATGACACGCTATTACTGTCCAGAATATAGTGAATCAACCCAGCCCAGACTATCCTGAAACTGCAGTAACTCAAAGCTATATCCTTCCAGCAACCCCCCCCATCTAGCTCACAAGCCTAACTGATGCCATGTAACTCGTTAATTCCCTTCACCTGATGTCTGCAATAATATCTGACCCATTCCAAAGAAGACCCCCGCTACCCATAAAACAATGTAAAATTCCACAATGAAGCTCCCCATACAAGATCAAACAAAAACCAGACATTACCTTGTGCCTGCAGGGAAGAAAAATAAAACAAACCAACAACTCCATGTTCGCTATACTGCTGGCAGCCAGTGACCTCCTGTCGTAGCACTCTGTCATCCGAAAACCTTCCTCCTGTTCTTCTCTTCCCTGTCAAGTCCACATTTCTTCAGTCCCCAAGTAACACCAACTCTGCATGTCCCAATCTGCAGTCAGAATGATCTGTAAAAGAAAAGACTGTAAATACTCCACACACGCACAAACCAAACTCTTAAAGACCATCATCACCGCAGACATATCTCATTTATCAACTGCATAAAATGCAGACCCTACTAGATGCAAAACACCCCTGAAAATTAAATGTCCTACCAAAGATCCCATAAAATCACCTCCCAACTCTCTTAGTAACAGTACAACAGATACCCCTGTGGAATAAAACAAGGTCTTATTTTATAGCTAAAATTATCCCTCTTCTACCAACAGAGGAGGTCTCAACAAAATTAATGACCAAACAAAGAAAATTAAAACCGGCCACAATTCTGCTGTACAGCCATTTACAAAAAACAGAGATACAAATTCCCCCTACAGCTCCACATATATGCCCATAGGACAAGGACAACATTCACCCTAGCCCATTTTAACAGCAAGCGACATGCACTGCACTCTGGATTGTGAAAACTCACTTACCTGAATATGGATAAGTTATGAAAAAACCTTAGAACCATAAGTCTGGAAACCACCCCAAGTGCAGAATAAGAAACTTATCCTCATACTGTTTACCACACCTCAACCCAGCATCCCCCTGCAGCCTACCCTATCTTCCAAATGAATTGCAGGACTCCACAAGCGTAACAACCTTAATCTACTGCTTGTCCTCAGCCTCTCCCTTAAAGCTTTTCATCCCTTAGGATACCTATGCAACTAGCAAGGAATTGAAACCTGGCTTGCATCTACAAAGAAACCCAACTATGCCTTGCTTATGCCTTCTAACTTCCCTGATGACGACAAAGCACCCAGTTCAGGAAATATCCTGAATGCACCTGCATACCTGCAATGCTTCCTGAAACCCGATCTACAAATGATTGAGTACAGTAGGATCGCCTGAGACCTTACTGTATGCCACTCAAGCCACCAGAATAGTCACCCAGCAGAATCCATTACCTTTCATGTCTGCTTCCTTCAGGCCACTGACCTCTTCCCACCTGTGACCTCATTGGGGCTCCTTCCTTCCAGCCATCACCCGAGTTCCCCTCAGCACCTCCTGTCCTTTCACATCCACCTCCATCAGGGCATTGACAGTTGCTCACTCAGTGGTCCCTTATCTATGACCTCATTGTGCACCACACAAGGGGACTGGGACATCTACTTATGCAGCCTCCATCCTCTTTCGAGTCCCCTTTATTCAGGTCACCAACCAATGCCCACTCCAGCTCCATACCTATGTGATCTGCAAAAGAAAAAACAGTTAAGCCACTTGCCTTCACAAAATTGAACAAAGATGAACCTGTATCCCTGTCTCTTATGACTTCTATAATATTGTTCTTTATAAACTTAGAAAACCGAGGAATAACCTGTGTTACATCAGCATAAATCCCTAACATTGCTGTTAGAAACTGTCATCCCTGCACACTTCAGGCTATAATGATTTACCATTAATTTGCCAAATAACCAACAAGTTCATGAAAACCGATAAAATTTTAAGGCTCCAAAATATTAGCAAGTTAACCAGTACTATAGTCTCAAAAGTCATCCTTACCTCCTAAGGCAAACTAGTGAATGATGTAAAGTAGCTGAAGAGAGTACTTACCACCCAAAATGCTTAAATGTCCTACAGCCAGGTCTCATGTGTGGTCAATTGGCAACATAAGTAATCTTATCTGTAATGATCCATAAACCGGATAAAAAAAATTTTAATCAGTCCATACTTCTGCCAATACAACAGACTTCAGAGTCTGCAATGGCCTCTGTGTTAATGCAGAGGTTTTGCCTAACCTAAACCCCCCATAACACAAACACCCACAGACCCCACAACCCCTTATCTGTACGCCCCCTGCCCCCAACTGCCGAGTACTCAAAATTCTGGAACCCCCCCATGTTAAATGGATGGCCAAATTAATGTCTCTTAATTACGAGATAAGCTATCACTTTGGATGCCTGGGCAGCATGTGAAACAAGGACAGAAAAAGTAAACGAAAAGTGTTGGATTGTGTTTGTGCTGCCATCATTCCTGAACTGCTAGGAGACGATAGCAGAATACCTTAAAACCGGTAGTGGGTTGTTTAATGCTGCAAAGTTCAGCAAAGAACCCTCTAATCTTCTATATTACTAAATAATATCACCCTGCTTTCAGTTTTACATGCCTTATTCTAAAATGGACAACATATTTATTCCTTATCACACTGACCTACTGGGCCACTGCTATTAACAGTGGTATAGCTACACCCTGTGAAATATTTCACAAACTGTGAAAACATATACACACTTAAGCTAAATGCTGTGATGAACAGCAGAAGACACTGTACCAAGCACAAGACTGACAGATTCCTTTGCTATGAAGCTCTGGGAGACAACTACAAAATGTCATTCCCACAAAAGAAGGTTCTGTGTGTTGTCACAGTACTCTGTGTATGGCATAAAATGTCTGGGAAAACAGTATGTTTTAGGGGTCTAAATGTGTTGCTCCATTTTTTTTTAAAACTGCAAGACCACTGTTGTGACAGTTGTTGGTCTTATTGTTAAAAACGCTTACAATATGTTTTGTTGAGTGCAGTAAAAGCATTCTGCAAACTGTCAGCGCAGTCAGTCAATAAGGCCTGATGCCAGAGATTTGTACTCGTGGACTAAAGGTAACCTGAAATTCTAAACTATGAATCGAGGAGTTCAGCACAAATCAAGAGCATACGGGTCCTTAAATTCTAGGGTGAGTTAAGTGAGGCTGCAGTTGTATAACACAGGCATTTATGTGGTTCTAATATCTTTCCCTTCTCTAAGTTTGTGGGTTTCTAATACCATTATCTAATACCATTATTGGAATGGACCCCCCTTCCTAAGTGAAAATATGATTAGACTTCATAAAAGTAGTATCATTTCAATCTTTGGTATCAGACAAAAGTGCACTTAGCAACACCTACAATGTGCCCCGAAATGACTCCTACAATCCGTACAAAGCTACACGTACTGCTAGTATATGTGACTATAACTGCATGTTCTCCCTCTTTCTCACTGTGCTAGAAATCCATTAACTTCCTGGGGTTATACCATGCTGTACCCTTCGCAAATGGGCAGAATGGCCAAACACCCCCGCCACTGTAGAGTGAATCCCCTCTGACAGGCAGAAATGCACAGGAATCTGTACAGTTAAGAGACATGACTGCCACAGTCCTCAGCCAGTCAGTGCCACCACGCGTGCATGGCAACACAGTCATAGGTTCCTAGGTTCATAGGTAGGTACTAGGCTATTGGTCAAGGGCCTAAGTAAGCCTAGTCAACAAGGTTCCCTGGCTTACGCCACCCAAGAAAGTTATTTTCTTGTGCCCCTGTCGAGCAGAGCCACCGAAGTGATCCCCGGGCTGTATTTCCTATTTCCCATTCACTTTTCAAGATTTTTCTTGAAGTGTGCTAATGAGGAACTTTGCTTGACGTAGATGGATAGCTTGTTCCAGCATATGGGAAGTCTCTGGGACAGGAATCTATCCCTCCAGCATGTCCTGTTTATTGTGGTGACAAAGTTTAGGTCCCTAGAGCATGTAGCTCGGAGGGATTGGGATTTCTTTAGGTGTAGCATGTCCAACAGCTCTGGGTTTGACATAGCTTTATATGTTAGGCAGAGATCACCTTGGAGTAGGTGATATGCTACAGAGTAAATCTGGAGTTTTTTGAGATGGTCAGTGTAGGGCATCTGTTTGAAGCCAGTAATCCTCTTTGTGAGGTACTTTTGTGGCCTTTTTAGCTGCTGCAGATGTCTTGTGAAGTACATTCCAAAAGGGGCATTGTACTCTATAATGGGCCTAATGAGTGTCGAGTAGAGGGAACAATGACCTCTTTTTTCCTAGATGAGAACCCTTTTGTGATGAGGTGTGCCACATAGAAGGATTTCCTGATTACTGTGGTGATGTGATTATCAAAGGAGAGACTACTGTCCACCTGGGTCCCCAGGTCTCTTATCACACATTCGTTGTTAAGTAGACTGCCACCTATGTGGTAGTTCATGGGTACAGAGTTTTTACCAAAAGGGATGACAATGCACTTTTTGGCATTGAGCTTGAGGCCATGGCTCTGACACCAGGCATCTGTCTCAGTGAGGCCCTTCTGCAGGATATCCACATCATTTGGGGACTCAGCTATGGCTCTTAGTTTGCAGTCATCTGCAAAATTCATTAGCCAAAGGCCTTCTGTGTTAGCCTGTATTGCAGAGAAGTAGATACCAAACAGGAAATGCCACAGGACTGAACCCTGTGGTACTCCACTTGTCACTGGTTTGAAGTCAGATTTGGAGTCTGCAACTTTTACAGTGTGGGTTCTGTCAGTGAGCCAGTTGGCAACCCATCTTGTGACGTAGGGATTTATACCTAGTTTAGTGAGTTTAGCTATAATTCCAGAAAAGGGGATGGTGTCGAAAGCCTGGGCGAGGTCAAGATAGACTGTGTGAACCACCTTACCCTCGTCTACAGCTTTGGTGACTGCCTCAAAGAAGTCGATCAGGTTCAAGAGGCATGATCTGCCTTTCACACACCCGAACTGGGTGGGACCCAGAGTTTGGAGGTTACCAATGTCTTTGTTTATGAGTTCCATGATGATAAGTTCCATGGCCTTACAGATCAGGCTCATCAGGATAATAGGGAGATAGTTCCTGGGATCAGTGGTGGCTTCCCTTTTGTGGAGTGGGTAACTGTTGCTGTGTGCCATTCAGTGGGCACAAAACCTGTTGTGAGACTATGATTGAACATGGTGCTTAGGTGGGGAGCCAGTTCGTTCTGAAGTTCGTGTAAAATGCAGCCTGGGATGTTGTCCGGTCCCATGGATGCTGTGTTTTATGCTTTAGAGAATGCAGCTTTTACCTGCATAGTTGTGATTACAGGGACTCTGCATTCTTCCTGTATAGATATGGGCCCTTTAGGGGGTGAGATGGGTGTAAAGCTAGCACTGAACCTATCTGCCAGGACGTTGGCAATATCAGTTAGTTCTGTAATTTTCATGCCGTTGTGCTGTAACTGAAAGCAGATCTGGGCGTTGCCATTGAGATTCTTGACATAGCTATAGAATGCTTTGTGTTTGTCCCTAGAATAAGTGATGATTTTGTTTTCATAGCTAGCTTTAGAGGATCTTATAAGGGATCTCAACTTCTTACTGAGGTTGACCAGGGAACTCCTCCACTCATGGGATTTTACTCTCTTTTGCAACAGTTTCTTCCTTCTGTTGTAGAGTTTGTTCATGGCAGGGGACCACCAGACTGGCTTCCTTTTTTTGGAGGATAGCGCCTTGGTTCTGTTTGGGATAGCATGATCCATGCACTCGTGTAAGTGCTTATAGAGTGCATCTGTGTAGGATTCAGCAGTCATAACTGTAATGTCCATCTGCATGGATGTCATTGTTGCCCCTGGTGGGGGCACTGGAATTTATGAATTCCAGAAAGTATTGAGTGAAGGAGTTGGTACATGAGTAGTTTTGCCAGTTAATGGTGGGGTAGTTGAAATCGCCCATTATTAGGGTGTTTGGTTGAACCCTAATATTTTCCAGTATATCAAGAAAAGGAGAGTGAGAATCCTGGGGCATGGTGGGGGATCTGTAGCAAGCTACAATTTGGATTGCAGTTTTGCCTAGAGTTAGTTGCACTTGTATAACCTTGGATGCATTATGCTGAGCATCTATCCTGGAGGTGTGGATATCCTTAATAATATGGACACACTTCTGCCTCTGGTGTTTCTGTCCAGGTTAGGTGGCCGAAAAGTGTTGTATGAGTTATAGCCTGGTAATGCAGGGGTGCTCTCTAGAGCCTTGAACCAGGTTTCAGTCACTACACAGATATCGATGTTCTCCATTTTAAGGAGTTCCTCGAGGGAGTGCATTTTGAAGTTTAGACTTCTAGCAGTGAGTAGCATTACCCTCAGTTTTTGCTTGTCTGTTCCTGTTACAGAGGTGAATTTGTCATTTGAACCTTGCCTAAAAAATGCACTATAGGGGCAACAAGAGCCTTAGCCAGTATCCGGAATCCCAGGTGTGACAGGTGCAGGCCATCTCTGGCAAAGCATCGTGGTCTGTCGAACATGTCGTCCCAGGCAGACAGATACTGGATCCCCTTAGAATGACACCAGAAGCTTAGCCAATTGTTGAAGTCAATCATTTTGCCCTTGTACTGCAGTATCATTTTGGGTGATGGCAGGATGCTACTCAGGGCTAGGGTCATACCTGCTTGGGCTACAAGATCGGAGAGCTCTTCCATGTCTCTTTGCATGTAGTCCAGGGTGGTATGTCTCAGGTCATTCACACCAACATGGACAATGACAGAGTCATATTTGTACTTGTTGTGGAGTGACCTGAGTGCTGTGTTATGTGGTGGATCCTGGCACCCGACAGGCAGCTGACAGTAACCTTCCCCTTGTTTAGCCTGGTGAGTGGGACATCAGTGTGCCTGACTATAGAGTCACCTATGACTAGTGTGTCGGGTATGTTGTTTTGCCTTATGGGCTGTGGTTTAGTGGCACACTGAGTCTGTGGGCTATGTGTCATTTTAGGTTGTGTTGGGGGGGTGGAGGTTGCTTGCGTTTCTGCTTTGGAGGTCTCTGTTGCTTGAGCAGATTATTATTGAGACCCTCCGCAAATGTGGATTTTGATGGTGTAGGTTTAGTGGGACTATGCGATGAGTGTGGTGCAAGTGTTTACCTTCACCTCTTGACTATCAGACCTACTTGCTCAAAGCCCGGGAAAATCACTCACAGCTTTACTGAGGAAAATACTTCAAACTGCTCATGAGAGATTAACCAACCCAGCTAATCTGACTCCGAAAGCCACAGCATCCCAACACTAATGAGCCAAGAGCCTTACACATGCGATGGAATGACATCACTAATTTAAGCTAGCCCCCCCCCCTTTTTTTATGATTCTATTCAAGCTAAGCCCCAAGGAGTCAGAGCATGTACACTGTCTCTACCGTCACAATGGGTCACCTCCATCCCACAAAAGCATTCACACACATCCCAGGTGGGCCGGCACAGATCAGTAACTATCAGGGACTACAGCTGGGAAACACCAAAAACCCCGACTCCCCCGACTAAAGTGGACACCTGAAGACAAACAGTGAAAACCAAACTCTGCCCCCAAGGACCAGGGCTAGTTCACCTACTTTTTATATAAGGTTGGTAGCCAAATTAACCGTGAAAGCCACAGCCTCTGCCATTAGTCACAGCAGGTCAGTAAACCAAATGACTTGCATTAACCTACCTCCGGAAAGATAGACTTGCAATGCTACCATACCTACATCCTCCAAACTCCCTAACATAGACAGTGGCTGAAGCTTGAAACAAAAGTGCCCTTCTCCATCCATCTGTACCCCCGAGAAGGATACTCTGCCCACTAGCCTCAATCACAATCCTAAAGGAGTTCTCCACAGATGCAGCCCACCCTCACCTCAGCCCCTAAGCCGACCCAGCCACAAACATACAACAACAAGCACCAGAGGGATAAAAATATAGATATAGATATATACCACCCCCAGTTATTAACCCTCAGACACATTTGTATACTTACCATTCCATGGCCTACCTCACCACCAATACCCACCGGTCGTCATGGACAAAAACCTGCTGTAGCAAGTCCATGCCAAAAATGTGACTCCTACCTCAGTTACACTTGACAAAACCCTCTAAGCCCTTCCCTACCCATACCTCATTTCCTCCTAAACATCCCTCCATCCCATTTAACCTTATCCTCCCCATATTCTCTTAATTCCTGCTAATCTATGTATCTAGCCCCACTTGAAGATGTCCCAGGACAAAATGGTCTGTTCCAAACCTCATTTCACAGAATAAGGTGACCTCACATAGAGCTAGAGACTTTGGCACACAAATTGACTCAGGGTCAGAAGTCATACTTTTAGTTTTCACTTGGAGGCTGGGTGACTCACATACGTGGGTCAAGCTCAACTTTAAAAAGATGCATGGAGCTGCAGCTTTGAGTCACCACACACAAGACAAAGGGCATGAGTTAGGTTTGATATCAATCAAGTTCAGCCAGAGGTTTGGCAACTTATAATAAACCAGACCCCAGTAATAGAAATTGAGTCTTGACATGCGCAATGTCACCTCCTGTCTAGTGAAGGAACCAGAGCATGTGCAGAAGACTGAAAAATATTAGACAAATATAGTAAATCTTACCTCTTCACACAGCATTGTTTCTTAAACAAGCTTCTTGACTGGGATGATCTGTATTCTGTTCTGGAGCTGCACCTCCAGAGACAATCTGGGTGGGTTTATGGATATTCACAAGCCATTGGCTGTGTATTGTATAGTTGGGGTTTGTACTATTAGATAAGAAGATTACCTCAATAAAGCTAAAGGAAGGAACACTATTATTTGTGCAAAATGGTTTATTTCTGCAAATTTTTTGCGGTGGTGGTGCTGCAGTGCGGTAGCATTGTCGCCTCACAGTAAGACGTTGTCCCGTTCGATTCTCAGCTAGAGCGTCTTCTGTGTGGAGGCATACATGAATGGGGAATGCCTTCGTTGAAGGTTGTGCATCAGGGCTGGTATCCCGGTACATAAAAATCCACTACCAAACATTAGCGGACCGGAGTTCCGCTGTGGCTACCCCTAACCGGGAAAAGCCGAAAGACACAAACAAACTTTTAAGTGGAACACAAACAAACACAGACAGTCAAACCCATTCACTCAAACAGGTGATCTCTGATACATTGTTATTCATTGGGGCAGGCAACCATACTCTCCCATGAAGGGGGCTTTGTCTCATGTATCCTTAAACAAATATAATCATCTTCAAGGTCCCATAATCATCTTCAAGGTTCCAGTCCCACAATGTTGGTCATATTAAAAGATGAGTCTGAGATTGCTTGTTTGAGTGAATTGATACGATTGTCCAGGCTTTGCTTAAAATCACTTTATATATGCAAGTGACAACTGTTCATGCTTGTGGATGTAAAAGCTATTCAGTGCATTTTTTTCACTCTTACTTCCTTTTGCCTGCTAACTCTGTTAACTGTTAATCTGTTAAGCTGTTAACTCAGCTTTCTCGCAATGAACTATCCTATTCATTCCCTGAAAGAATGAAAGTCATTTGAGGGAGGGTATCATGCAGACAACCATGAGGGGGGTTGCTTTAAGGCCTAACTCTGCTCTTGGTGGTTGATCTGAGCACCCATACCACCACAGGGTCCTATAGTACCCTTAACATGCATGTGCCTGCTTCCATACACATGCTAATGAGAACTACCATCACCATTTTAGTAATGGCAAACCCACATTCCCTATCCAGGCCTTTTTATTGGCTTGCACACCTCTTCTTGCTTGGCAGCAATCATCTGACTGAAACTGCTACCTCTGCTTGCACAGTGGGCATAGCAGCATTAAATACTCAGTCCATTTCTGCCACGTCCAGCTCTTCATCATATGTGTCATAATTAGAGTTTTATCTCTCTCTCTCTCTCTCTCTCTCTCTCTTTCTCCATACCCTACAAAGCTGCTGTTTAGAACATTTGGCCTTCTTGGAGACAGTGGGAGTGTTATTTGATAGTTGTTTGATAGGGTACCAACTACTGGGAGGCTTCAGTGCTCACATGGACAGTGGTGGAAATAACTGGAATGGCATGACTAGGAGGAAATGTTTACCTGACCTGAACCTGAATGCTGAATCATTACTAGACTTTGGTGCTTATCATGGATTGTCCATAATAAAAAACACAATCAGACATAAGACTGCTTATAAGTATACATCATTACCAGACCACCTTGAGGCAAAGGACAATGGCTGACCATGCAGTGGTGTCATCAGACTTTAGACCATATATTTTGGGCATTTAGGTCAAGAGAGATATTAAAGGTTCCTCATTTGGCAGCAGGTTGGGTCAGGAAGCCAGGTCTATGGCTGAAAAGACCTCAAAATCCTGAACCTTTAGTCCAGAGAATGCTTAGTAAATACATCTTTGAAGTAAATCCTACATGTGGAAAAGATTATCTCATATACTACAGGGAATTGTGATGTGGACTTTGAATGGATCTTGTTCAAAACCTCCGTAGCTAACGTGTTTTTTCAGGTGGGTGGCAGCAACCAAAGGACAGCAGCTGTGGCATAAATCTATACAGTAAAGAAAGCAGTATTTCATGTTAGCAGAGACTCTCCTTATCTCACTGACAGATAATCAACATGCCAGAAAGGCAGCAGTTGTGGTAGCCAGCAAAGCAAGGGCCTGGTCCCAAGTGGGATTGGTGAGTCCATGGAGAATCATTTTCAGAAGCCCTCAAAGAGGCCCTTGGAAACTATCTAATAGCATGAAGCAATATTCCCCAGGCTGTTCTCAGCCATGGTGCAAAAACAATGACCTTGACTGGGGACATAGTCAGGAAGTTGAATGAACAGTGTAAAGAAATCCTGAACCTGATGCAAATGTCCTCTTTTGAAAATTTATTGTCAGAAAGAACTGATGGGACTGAATCTATTTTTGTAGACAAAGATCACAGCTGCAATGAACCAGTTCTACAAGGTAGCAAGGCTGTGGAAGATGATATCTGACTAGAAATGATGAAGCGACAGGGTATTTTTTGTATGCAATGGAGAACCCACGTTTTCATTTTCAATGTAATCCGTAACAGAAACTGATCAAGGCAATTATGTACCCATTGTAGGCAGACTACTTAAACAGTTCTGTGTAAATCACAAAGAGTTTAATAAATTAATAATATAGGATTTGCAGCATACAGAAATATTAACGAGGTGCTTCTTAGGACTGGATGGGCCAAGGGTAACAGCTAGCAGTAATGTCAGAGTAACAATCACAATCTGCCTTTTGCCAGGAGTAGAACAGTGGATGTGGAGGAGGCCACATCAGAAATACATCCACCCTTCTTCCATTAGTTGAGCCGATATGCACCTTACACCCATACAATACTGATTCCACCAGTACAGACAGTAAAACAACAACAACCACACTTCTTTCACCAGTGCTGGTTGCTTCAAGAAGTAAGTGGAGATGGTCAGTTCAGTGGTAAGCCTGTTTAAAAGCAGCTGTGCAATTACACATTAGTAGAACCAATTCATCTGCATTAAACTTTTCCTTTAGTAGATTACATGATCTCGAAAAGCAAAAACTCTTAAAGTCTTAGAGTGAAATACATTCATTGCTGATCCAAAGTTCTGCTGAGAATGGAGACTAGAGTAAGTAAAGTGTCTCACTGCTCTACAAACACATATCAGCTGCACTGGAGAATGTTGTGATCACTCTAAACTACAGCTAAAATAGTTAAAACACTGATGGATGTTTCTTGGTGATCATCTATCATCAAGATGCGCATATTAAATCATGATAATGAGACTGTAATATTTGCAATGTGTGCCATGGTGCTGAGTAAAAACTCAAGCAAAATGAAGTTGTGATTAGTGTTCATGAGATCTTTAATATGACTAAGTTCTAGAAAAAGCCATGCCTTATGCTTTACATTTTCTGTCTGTATATCCTTTAATATTCAAAGCTTCATACCACAATCTGCTATATCTCTCTTTATCAAGTTATAAAATAAACTATTTTATAAAGAGTCTATGAAGTATTGTGTATTATTGTACACTGATAATGCTTAAATTGTTTTTAACTCTACAAAAAAGTCTGGACTTTTTACTTCAAATTAAATCCTAATTCACTTTCAATAGTCATTTTAATTAGTAGAAGTTTTCAATCTTTAGTATTATGATCAGCTCTTAAATTGTCCATCTACCCGGATAGTTCCTTCAATACTCTAAAAACTCTATAGAGTACTAAATTGAACTGCTCTTTCCTGATTGATGATCTACTTTAACTGACAGTTCTGTTTGTTCCATTATTAATTAAGGTACAAGAGTTATGTCTTCTTCATATAGGACTACTTTCTTAGATCTGGTTCATTATTTTGACAACCAACAGATTCAGCACAAGTCTGTCAAAAAGACCATAAGCTGAAACACCACATCCTAATTTCAGGCTAACATAGTCAACGGAGAGAGATAATTACAAAAAGCAAGCACTTTTGCAGGGGAAGAGGCTACCCTGGACCCCACGTGTGGGATGATATTCTACCTGTGCCACCCTGTGGAGGACAGCATTCTACTACATATAGTAACTTAAAGATCACACTATAATAGAATTAAGAGCAGTGATATCTATACAGAGAAATCCAAGGGACTAGACCCTTTTTTAAAATTTTTTATTTATTTATTTAGTTTTTGATGAGTGGAGCAGTCATTGAATGAAACTTGCAATGACTTTCCATATGACAAAGAGGATTGCACCCTATTTTCTCGTATGGTTCTAGTAGATCTTCACATGTTTGTTTTTCCTTAGATTGTATCTCACTCTCTGACCAATACATTCTTGAATTATAGCTGACTTTTGGTTTCTTCAGCACAATTAATCATCTTTTCGTTGAAGCAAAGAGGATCTTGGTTCAGCTGGTTGAGCAGTTAATACAGTCTCAGACATCGGATCCTGCATCTTGACAGGGTGCTGGATTCTCACACTGTTTCGTCTCTGCAAATTTGTCTTCTGAAGTCCCTTTTGTACTACTGTTTTGGTCTTTGTTGACTTCCTTCTATCATCTCTTTGACATCATCTTGATTGTATGGCACAAATAAAGTTGTAGATGTTAGGAATTTGCTTTGAAGTTTTCTTGCAATTTAGTAAGTGAGCTTGTGAGGGATTGAGATTCTGTAATGACATATGTCAGTAATTAAACATGACAATTCCCTATTTGAATGTTTTTCATCATGATTTTCAGTGTCTGTGTCTGAACACTGCAACAAACTTGCAACATTGCTGAACAGCATTGACTTGGTTAATGTATGTATAGTTAATCTGGAATTTTTTGGCCTCCAATCAATGTTCTGTGCTAATAAGATTGAGCTATGCAGGTTGGAAATGGTACTGGGTGAGCAATCTGCTCAGAATAATGATAAAATAGCATCTAATATGAAGTGTAGTACTAGCTGGCTGGAGGATAGTGCAATGGAAAATATGTGGAAGACAAAGGTCAGAAGAACTGACTTTTGCGATAGTTTTGTTTTGATTCACAAAGGATGGTGAGATGAGATAAAATAAAGGTCATGGAGTTAAGCAAGAACACAAGGTTCAATTCCAGAACCGGGTGCTCTTCCAGTAAAAATGAGCACATATCACAGATAAGGTGCTGGAAAGATAATATTCATCTATTGTATTTTGAATCTCATTAGTTAGCATTCTGAAGGCAGTAAGTATGTTTGGATCAGGCCAAACACTGCACTGTTACTGCATAACAGGACATAACTGTTTATATGTACCTGGAAGAGCAAAGTTAAATTTTTATACAGCTGTTTTGAATGGTATCTATATGAGTGTCCTACAGAGAAGAATTACTGCTGCGGAAACCTATTTAGAGTGGGGTATGATAGCCACCAGAGATCTATATGATTGGGAAAGAGGATTTACATCATAAAACAATGACTCAGACACTGAAAAAGTAGGGTGTTGATAATAAAATATATGTGAAGTGGCAGCTGTAAGAAAATTCCTGCAGGACTGAATTTAATAAAGATGCATATCATCAGTTTAAGTGCAGCCTTATTTAGGAACCTTTACAGACAGGGTATTATATAACGTGAGAGCCTCTGGTGGTAGTCATAGTAGTGGTGATGGGAGGTCTGATGTTCTGCTTATGTCTCTAGCTAAAGAGCAGAGGTTGGGGAGAGGGGGCATAATCCAAAACTGGACAAAACAATATTCATTTAACTGCACAACTTGCCTTTCAGCCAAAGGTCTGATGACCCTGCTTACTTGAGTGGGCTTTTTTGGTAAAATTTAATAACTTTCTTGTAGTTTTGGACTTTCAGGTTTAGTTATATTAGCCTAGATGGTTGCTGCTACACAAAAATGTTGTCAGCTGGAGCCTATTTGACTGATTGGTTTTGTCAGATAACGACTTATTGAAAGGTGAGTTGATTAGAAGACACATATCAGAACAGACTTTTCCATAAACCACATATGTAGTGTCATAAAATAATTAAACAATCTCCATCTAACAACAAATTTCAAGACAAGTCCCAATATCAACCATATATTGGTGTATCAGGGAAAACAATTATCCTGGACCAAGTTTAATCTATAATGCAACACTGATGAGTACCAGACTAGGCAGTGTCAAGTCACAAAAATAAAATCTCTTTCCTGTAAACCCCAGCTTAATTTGTTAATAATAAAACATCTCTTTTCATGCACCGTGTTTCCCTAACCAGCACTTTGTAGCATATAATACTGATTATTCAGATACTCATTTCTGTAGGTTTCTTCTCAATGTTTCTATTCATGATATACAATACCAATACTTGTTATCTGAAGCAGCAGGTCTATTGCCTTCATTTCCAATGATAGGGACATGCATCTTCAGTACTGGGAAGTCAACCATGGACTGAGACAAACACTAGAAATACAGTACTGTAGAATACCTGTTTAATACTTTTTAAAAATGGCAGCAGTATGGCTATTTATTAACATTTGACACCATATTGTTTAGCATGCAGTTTATGGAACTCTCCCTTGTGAGCTGTAGCCTTTTCACTATACAGTTGCACACTAAACTGTTACTTTACAAGGACTGCCTAGAAACACATGCCATTGTGATTGCACAATGGTTCAGTCTCAACAGAAGGAACAGAACATTAGGATTGACTGCATTGCAATTTTCTTTCCATTTGATTCTGACATGATGCTGCCCAAAGTATGTGTCTGCATTTCAATAATTTTCTAGTTGTCAGGCTTTTATTCCCAATTATACCATGACCCCCCATTAATATTCCAAAACGTGCACGCTGATTGGCCAGCGTGCACGTTGTAAATCGACTTATAGTAATGGAAAAAGGTCTGGTTGCCCGGACTTTTTCCATTAGTATAAGTCTCTTTTAAAACACTGTCTCGCTATGTTAAAAGAGTTTAACATAGCGACACAGGTTTAAAAAAAGCAACGGAGATCTCAGTTGCTTTTTTTAAAGCTGTCTCGCTATGTTAAACTCCTTTAACATAGCGACACAGTGTGTAAAAAGCAACTGAGATCTTGCTTTCTCCGTTGCTTTTTTTTAAACCTGTCTCGCTATGTTAAATGGGTTTAACATAGCGAGACAGCTTTAAAATAAGCAACGGAGATGTCCGTTGCTTATTTTAAAGCTGTCTCGCTATGTTAAACCCATTTAACATAGCGAGACAGGTTTTTAAAAAAAAAGCAACGGAGAAAGCAAGATCTCCGTTGCTTTTTGCTGTTTTGCTATGTTAAATGGGTTTAACATAGCAAGACAGCTTTAAAATAAGCAACGGAGCATTTTAAAGCAACAGCTTTAAAATAAGCAATGAAGCGTTGCTTATTTTAAAGCTGTCTCGCTATTTTAAACCCATTTAAGATAGCAAAACAGTAAAAAGCAATGGAGATCTTGCTTTCTCCATTGCTTCTGGCCACAGCTCTGATGTACTGCGTAGGCATGCGCAGTACATCAGAACTGCCGCAGATACCAGACAACTGCGGAAGGGCAGCAAAGAGGCATTATACAATGCCATTATTTAAGAAAAGTAATTATTTCTTTTCTTAAATAATGTCGTACTATAATAGCAATAACCCACTTCTGGGTGTGGGTAATGCGGGATTTACCCACGGTTGTCTTTGTATGGTCCCGAGGGTGAAGCCCTCGGGACCAAACCAAGCCAACCGTGGGTAAATCCCGCATTACCCACACTCAGGCGTAGGTTATTGCTATAATGTTTAATATGCTCTGTTTGAGAACCCAGTTCATAAATTATGGAATTGCTGTTGAGCAAGTCTGACTTGAAATCAGTTCTACAGCACATCTCTGAAGTTACAATTCATTAAAATAAGTACCTTTTAAACAGAGATATGGGATTCAGAAAAAAATTACAAACTTGCATAACTAAATGTGGTTATCACATTTTAGCCAGAAAATGTACAGTGTAATGAAAAACAATATTTGGCATAAGGGAATTTGCATTGTAGTATTTAGATGACTAAATATTCTGACTTTAAATGTCACAGCATGCTATAATTAAATTTTATAATATTATCACACATTTTGTCACTGCTGTTTGGGCTACCATGGGTCTGTTTCCTGTGAATTCTGTAAGTAGCAAAAGATGTGTGTTAGAGGCTTTAATATTAAATAGCAATATTTTCCAAGATGTCATAGAAGCTGCTGACAGCACTGTGCCTAGATATCTATCAGAAAGATATACAGTTTCCTTTCTCTGGTGCTACATATACACTGTCACAGAGTGACATTGTTGTTGCACTATGTTTACTTCAAATGCAAACTAGTTACCCTACTTCTGTTTTTACTTGTACATTAATAGCTACAGAAATAGCATGGGATGCCTGAGGTTCCAGGTGTGTGCCATCAGTTTTTTTTTCTTTCACACCCTGCTTCATAGGTAGTTACTAGCATGCAGTCCAAAATACCATTGTAGAGCCTAACTCAATTTCCCAGGGTACAGTTTGGTTAAGTGACTTGCTCAAGGCCGCACAGCAGCAAATGAAGGCTGAGGGAATTCAATCCTGTACACATGCAGCATCTTGTTAACAGCTCATAACTTTAATCCTCTGCTCTAATTGCCAGACATTTGCACACAGAACATTTTTTGCACCACTTGCAGGGCTCGTACTCCTAGATCAACAGACCAGAAGATCAATTTCCTAAGACTATAAGTAGCGATATTAACATATCACTACAGCTTATGCGTATTTTACATAAAAGCTGTCTACTGGAATTGCCATTGGTCTGTGTTGCCACAAACTGAAGCTAATGTCCAATCAGTGTAAATTGTCTTGGAATTTGGATCAATGTCTTTGTCAGCATTCTAGGTTGACTGCAATGAGAAAATATCCCTTACACCAATGTGCAGTGACCTTAGACTTAATTATATTTAGAAAGGAAAAGTGCAGGGCATTCTCTTCTGTGAAGAAAAATCAGTTTATTTTCTGTGTATAGTGAAAGTACTCTTCTTGTTTAAGGCTGGTTTTGTCAGCAGACTTTTACCAAAGGGAGTGCCAGTAATTCTATGGGGTAATTGTAGTGAAAACTCAAGTTTCAAGAACCTTCAAACATTTTCATCTAAACGTAAAATACAACATCATGACCATGACACTTTTCATTACTAATCCTCTAACTTCTAATTTTCCAAAAATGTATTTTTTCCTTCTTATTTCCCTTATTGAATTACTTACCTCCCTATTTTCATACCCTCCTATATACATACACCTCAGGTCTTTTCTTTGTGTAGAACTTTATAAATTATTTTATTTTTCTCATAAATGTCTGTATACATTTTTAGTCTAATTAAAATAATCTTATTTCAGTGTCATTAAGCTTCTTTGTCATGATCCGTCCTTTTTGACAATTATCTACTAGTATAAAATTAGTGCTCTTTCTTGTATTGTTTATAGCATTATCTTGATGTCTTACCTGAAAAATGTGTTAGGACTAGTTAGGTTAGTGTTGTACAGGAATAAAGGTCTGACTAGTCCCAGATTATCTTGGTCCAGGAAACAGCTTTGGGACTAGAATAACCAGATGAGGAGGGATGGCATTGGGTAGCCAATGCCAGTTTGTTCATCTTTAGTGAAGAAATTATTAGAGGCCCTGCTGCAGAAGCACTACCTAGGGAGAAGGCCTTATGTGTATGTTCAATGTCAAAAGCAGGCATAAAGCCAGCCAAGGAATGCAGCACACTCTAGCTAAACCTATGCTAGTGGGCAGAAACATGAACCCACACTGCAGCTGGGACAGCAGGCTATTGCTCTGCACATACTAAACACAAATTGGAAGGCGGTAGGCACATAACCGAAAAATCTAAGCCAACCACAGATGATTGCCTGTTAGGCCCAACTCCCACCTCTTCTACCTGGACATAATATTAGGTTAGTAAAAGGTATTCCTTCAAAAAAGAGTAGACCCTATGGTATGATGTGGGGAAAACAGAGTCAACAATGATCCAGAGGGGTCTTGACAATCAACGGCTGGTAATAGTTAAACGGGTCTTTAGAGCAGAATAACAAAATGAATTAAATAAAGATATGTAAATGCATTAATCCCCTACAGTACTAAAGTACTTGCTTTTTACCCTGGAAGAATGATTTAACTTTACTATACAAATTTACCGTATGTGCAAAATAAAACTGTTTTCTTTTTCTACTTTTGCTCATAAGGAAGATTCATTATGATTAACGATATGTGTTGCAATACTGGAGCACAAGCATTGCGAACCAGACAGATTTTAAGAACCTGCATTTAGTCATTTAGTCATGTCTGTCCCAGTTTGTGACATCTTTGGTGACACACACCCTCATCACGTTGCTGTCATGTTCATTTCCACCCTGAAAATTAATTTCATGCAGTGACAACTAAATCACCATTTAAAGCAAAACTGCACAATGACAGATAGCTGCCTGGCGTGGTGCCTATCACGCATGTTCTGAAAATGTATCTTACAACACAAAACACTTACACTTTTTTTTATTTCTTCACATCATAGTAAGTATAGCTCCACATCTCAGAAATGAGAAACTATAATTCCAAAATTGATTTTAGGACATTTTGGTCCCAAAGAGATGAGACTTATTGCGAATAAAATTCATCACAGAAATATGGGCTTAAATCTATTGTTTCCAGTATTGCTGGACTTGACAAAACACTAGTAATTTTTAAACAAAAACTGATTACTGCGTATTAATTGAATATCAAAATGGAGACAATAGTATTGGCAATAGTAAGAAACATAGCTTGATTTACAGACTTTGTAATCTAGTTTCCCTGCTGTTCAATTTCATGTTTCCAGCCTTCTGATGTACAGCATAGCGTTTCTTGTACTGTACAGCTTGATTTTTGTCTCAGGCTCATAAAAATCTAAACATTTCTAAGTGTTGACTCTCTACAGAGAAATTCTGTTTCCTTCTGATTTGTTGTTCGATTGTAGAATAAAAGTAAAATTATTTGCTAAAGCCAAAGAACTGCCATAATAGCCAACTGTAGTTATAGAAAGGAAAAATTGCCATGCAAATGTTAATACTTGAAGATGCCATTTACAATCACCCCCCCCTCCCAATAACCCTTGTAGTATTGTTTTGTGAAGTCATGAGCATTTTGTTAGGAAATGGTTGAATATTTCTTGGGCTTGCCTGTATTATTACTCTAAAAGGCATTGTTAAATGTTTACTTGCTTAAAGCACTGTATATAAATATGGATGAATTATTGAATATGCATAGATTTTGGGAACATATACTCTCATTTGTATAAAATTCAGGTCAGCATATTTGGATGGTTTCATGCTGTTTTTATCTAGATAAGCCTCAGAGTGTGTGAGAGAGACAGAGAGAATGACAAGAGTTGTAGAGTCTGTTTTTCTTTCTCTTTGCCATTGAAGTTACTTAACCTTCTTTGTTTACAGACCTGCTTGACTTACCTAACAGCTTTGACAAACACTTAACATTCAAACCTGTTGTTACAAGAAAACTTGGCATTCAGCCTAGGGATTAGTTGTGTATAAAAATGCAGCAATGCCTTAAGAGCATACGAGGACAGGAATAGTTTGATCCTTTGGTCAAATACTTGTAAATCATATGCAGTTATATGGGATGTGGTTGCAAATCTTGCTGTACTGTTCCATTATATTTACTACCAAACCATAAAAGCTGTTTTTCAAGTCCCAAAGTTATTGCTAAGAACTTAAAAGAATAACATGTACAACTCCACATTTTTAACTTAGTGCTAGAATAATTATACGGTTTCATCAAAAGTGTGCAACAAAAACTTATTGTGCATTTAGAGACTGCTATTTCTGTTTCCCATTAAAACGAGTGAGTGAATTAGAATGGGAAAAAATAAATGTAAAGAAAGACCAGCTATAAACACAGACTGTCAATGAATCAAAGTGATACAGGAAGGCCAGATATCATTTAGAACTGTGTGAGCTCTAATGATTTGGTTCTAAAAAATGCATTGTCAAACCAATAAGATCTCAGTGAGGTTTATCTTTACTCTGTTCCCCAACATGTGAAAGTACAGGTTTGGGGAGGGAATAATCTCCAAAGTTGAAATCTTTTTCCTTTATATACTTGATTTATTCAGGTGAAACCAGGAAAATAAAAAGGACACAAACTTAAAAAAATGGGTACAAACTTGATCAGAATATGAGTATTCAGTAATGCAGTTTTGAATATGACATTATTAAGGAAGATTCATTAGTAAGCCTAGGCTATGCAGGCTATAAAGTTATGACTCTTGGCACAGGATTCAATAAGTCCTAGGTAAGTTCTACTGAAACTTCATCGTCATCAAAATCCCCTTTTTCTCATTTTCAACATGGGGTGAGGGTGTCATGTTAACCGTCACCATCTCTCTTGATTCAATGCCACACTCCTGCCTTCTTCGACACTCATGCCTGACTGCCGCAGATCTTCACTTACACAGTCCATACACCTCTTTGCTGGATGCCCTCATTTTCTTTTACTTTCTTCGTGTCTGTCCTAAATCTTCTTCACCAGACTGTCTTCTGATTTTCTGCACACATTTTTAACTTAGTGCTAGAATAATTATATGGTTTCATCAAAAGTGCGCAAACGTATTTTACATTCAGAGACTGCTATTTCTCTTTGATCTTTTCTGCAATTGGAGATACTTTGACTTCTGCTCTTATGTCCTAATTTCATCTGTCCCACAGTGTGCATCCTACCACCATTCTCATGCACTTCATTTCCATCACCTCTACCTTTCTCATCTGCTGTACCTTTACAGCCCAAGTCTCTGTACCATACAGTACTGGTTGCATCTCTGTTTTGTACCTTATTTTTCAGCTTCTTTGGCATTCTTATGTCATATGTTATACCTGAGACTCTCTCCCGGTTGGCTGCAACCTCTCTGATTCTAGCTTTGACCTTTTCATTCAGACTTCCCTTCTTCTCAACCAACCCTACCATACATTTGAAGCCATTAACCTCTTCCACTATCTTTCCTTCTATCTCAATTCTCAACTTCTTCTGATTTCCCCAACTTGCTGCCATTACCACTGTCTTATCCGTACTTAGTTTCATCCCATGTGCCTTCAGTTTTGCATTCCATCCCCTTATCCTTTTTTCTTGCTCAGAGTCTACCTGTAATGCCACATCATCTTCATATAGCAACTTTGTTGATCTGTCCCCTGTGACCTGTTTGCTAATATAGTCATTACCAGTATGAAAAGCAGTGGGCTCACAGCTTAACACTATAAAATGTGAACTAAATATTAATATCTTTAAGCAAAAAAGTATGTTGTTTGAAAATATTCAAATGGAAAGGAATGTCCATACTTTGGAACAGGCAGAAGAGCATGGCAATGATATGTTTTTTCATCACAGGAGCCAGGGAAGAGGTCGGAAGTAGACAGGACAAAGGAGAACAACTTAAAGCTTTTTTTCCTGTGCTTTGGTACATGTTATGTACAGTGTTTATTCTTTGGACTATCATACATATGGTTCACAGAGTAGGTGTGTAATTCAATCTGATTCAATAAATATTATTAACCTGTCAGATCTGGTTGTTACTAGTGATGTTAGGCACTTGTTATTAAAAGGTGTAAAATTTGTGCCTACAAAATTACCAAGTCTGGCTGATGTCTCAATTGAAGTTAAACATTTTTATAGACAATTACATTTAAAAGTCTTTTTTCAGGGTAAAGATGCAAAAAGCAGCGTTCATAATAAACTGACACCATAGATTTGGAAGATTCATTGTTGAATGTTTCAGTTTATGAAAATGAGTTATGTGAAATGTCATTTGATGTCAGTTTAGATTATGATAAAGGATTTATTTTAGATTAAAGTGAATGTTTTCACATGGACTATGGAAAATTAGAGGTTTCTGAACTTTACTAATGTTAGCAATTTTATGCCCCCAGAATGTCTATTATTTTTAGTAGTTTTGAAAGAGTTTTGTGTAAGAAAGTGGGAATGGAGTATGTGAAATTTATGAAATCAGAAAAAAGTTTCAACTACATAAAGAGGAGTGGTTAGCTCTCAAAAGTCTTCACAGTTTAACCAATAATTATGTTTTTAAACAGGCAGACAAAGGGGGCAATTGGGTCATAATGACTAAAAGAAAATATGACAAAATGGTCTTTGATTTGCTTTTGGATGAGGGATATTATGAAAAGCTGTCTAGCAACCCAATTGTCAAGTTTAATTCATCATTATGGGAACTTTTGGAGAGATGTGAGAAGTTAGGTTTCCTCCTGCCATCAGATGTTAAGAAGTTACATGTTAAAAAATCTAGGGCTCCCTTCTTTTACGCAATTCTCAAAGTACATAAGAACTTAATGGACCTCCCAGGTAGACAGATAGTTTTGGAGGTGGGGTCGTACTTACAGAATATAGGTATTTTTGTATGCTCATTTGAAAAGACATTCACAAAGGGTTACATCTCACATTAAGAATACTGCAGAATTCTGTGAAAGTATTAAAGGGATGGAATGGCAAGATGATTATTACTGGGTTACCAGAGAAGTAAGCTCATTGTATGACAGTATTAAAACGAGGGGGTTGTGAAATACCTTAGCAATATGTTAGGGAAAGGTCCTTGCACCACTTTTCTTATTAAGGTTTTCAGAATTCTGCCTCACACATAATTATTTTTATTTTAGTAAAGAGTTTTTCCCTGAAAAGGAGGGAACTGCGATGGGTGCTCCTTATGCTCCTTCTTTTGCTATTATCTTCATGTGAGAGTCTGAAAAGAAGTTTATGTGTCCCACAGAATTTTTTTCCAATTATGTCATCATGTACAAATGGTACATTGATGACTTGATTTTTATTTGTAAAAGGGATGTTTTACAGCTGAAGGGTTTTTGGATCAATTAAGCATGAACCCATACGGTTTGAAGTTTACACATGTAGTGAATAAACGTTCAATTCAATTTTTGGATGGGGAACTGTATGCAGTCTATAATGGGACTATCCAACATACACCATACAGAAAAGGTACAGCAGTGAGCATTTACATGCTAATAATATGCATCCCCCTCATTTGATTAGTTCCTTACCATATGGTGAATTTAAAAAGAGTTTTCATGAACACTTCAGGAGCACGGTTGTTAGAGGGGAAAGGAGAGAGAGGCTACAGGCCAGATGGTATTCTGGCCATGCTTTGAATAAAACAATGAAGAAGTCAGATGCAAGCATGGGTAAAAGGAAAATAAATAATTGGAGGGGCAATGAACAGTTTGGAAAGGATGTCAATAAGAAAGGAGGGGACAAGATATTTTTGTCACTAAGTATTTCCCTTTTTCTGATATTTTAAGGAATGTTGTGAATGATTTATGGCTTGTAGCTTGTCGGGATGACACAGTGGGTTCTTTATTCCCCAAACAGGTTACATTTTCTTATGAAAGGTTTTTGAACCTAAAGGAACTATTGAATTTGAAGGTTAGTTCTAAACCTTGAAAGGGGGATTGCGTGGGTGCATTTTGTTATGGACGGTGTGAAGCGTGTAAAATGATTCAAAATTTGTTAGCATGCAAATAAATGGGAGAAAATTCATTTATTTTGAAAAATTTAGTTATGATTCCTGTGGAATAGTTTACATCATTGGTTGCAGATGTAAACCTATCAAATGGTATGTGTGGCAAACAAAAAGTTAGGTGAAAGCACCCATATTAGAATATCTTGGGGATATCAGGACTGTTAACAGCCCTGTGGCAGAGCATTTTTACTGGGTCCATCAGAGTGTGGATGACATTTTTTTCTTCAGTATATTGACTAGACTGCAGTTGCTTAGAGGGGCGACTTTACCCATAAACTTTTAGAGCTGGAAAACAGGTTGATAATAAATTACCGGGCGATGCAGCCTAGAGCTCTGAATTTGGAGGCAAACTTGAACTTTTAGGGTTCCATTTGATAATTTAGGTATGGCTTTCATACAATTTTATATTATATTGAATTTTAGGTAATAGGTTGCACTGGTTACATATGTTGTAATAGAAGGTTTATGCACTATGCACTTTAAGGGTGGAATTGACATCAATTGTTTGACATTAATTATTTGATTGTTAAAATTCTAATTGTTGTTTGATTTATTAATCAAATGGTGGTATTTGCATAAACAGATCTGCTTGGTAACAGTTTGTTATTGCATAAAGGTGAAAGACTGATTTACCAGGATATTAAACAACTTATAGCAGAATGTACAGTTTTGCTCCATGATGTGTATTTTTGGCTTAGAACTGAACCCTGGTGCACACCCATTCCCACTGAGAACACCTCTGTGAGACTGAAAACTGTTTGCACTTGAGTCATTGGGTCTTTGTACATAGCATGCACTACTTCTACCAATATTATTGGGACTTTAAACCACCGCAGTACTGCTTAAATCAGCTTTCTTGAGACTGTCATATGCTTTCTCCAAGTCTAGGAATGAAATTTCTACTGAAACCTGTCTGCATTTATTTGAAAATGTTCGGGGTTTCAGCAGATAAACAGGAATGACTGTCCATGTTTGCCTCCTCAGACTGTAGCACAAGAAGAAACTGTGTGCACAAGTGATAACTGATGTTGGTTGTTAGTAATAGATAATATGGCTGATGTGACTAGCTGGTGGAAGGAGAGTTTTCATGTATTGCTGATATGTGAAGCTTGTAATGGCTGTCTAGTAGAGGAAGTTCATTAGTGTTTTATTGATAAATGAGGTTCACTACCAATGGCTGCTGTCATAAGGATTGGTTGTATATCTGCCATAATGTGTTGGACATCGTTGGCTGACAAAGGAATACCCCTTTAATACTTTATGCAATATTTGTTGTGAGTGGTTTGACATGAATTTCATTTTTATATGAAGTAGAAAAAGAATGATGTGAACTTGTCTACAGTGTGATGTCTATCTAATTGGGTGGAATTCATAGTCATTACAATTCCTGCTATTTGTGCATTTGTGCAGCAAAGGCATGATTCACAGAGGCTAGTTAAGCTAACATGCAATGGCTACAAATAAACTTATACAAATAAAGAAATAATGCAATATAAATGAGAAATTATGTAAATCTTTGTATGTTAATAAGCTTTTCTCCTACCTGTTTGCGATTCATAGTCATATGTTGATGCATTTCCATGCTGTGTGCAGATTTTTTATAAAAGGCAATATAGTACTTTTTATATGTAATATGCAATCAGCCAAGATGATTTCCTTTGCTGCATTGCTGTTTCCTGGTCTGAGCTGCTTGTATTGGTTAAGCCAAAACCACTTGCTCCCAGCAGTGCTCACCAACCAAGAAGGTGGAGATATAGACAAAGAATAACTCATCATAAGTTTGATGATCAGGAGATAACATAACAGATTTAGAGTGCACAGGCATATTGTAAGAGTCTTAATGAGCATGTGTGATCCACATACAGGTAATTTGTGGGAGGTATGGCCTTCCTATCCCTGTGGATACTAAGGTATGTATAACCCTCACTATAATTGCCACAGTGACCTTCCAGTGATAGATTTGGGACACATTTGGTATGTCCCAGACGTCTGCCTTGAGTGCAGTTCAGCAGTTCCTGAACGTACTCTTGGCATGTGTGGATCAGTACATCTATTTCCCGGTGTCACCTCAGGTCTGAGATCAGATTCTGCCTACCTTTTATGGGATGATACATTCTCTGAGGTGCTTAGAGCAATAGATTGCACCCACATTGCAATTAAGGCCCCATCTTGTCTGTGGGGTGAGTAGTACTGCAATAGGAAGGCTACCATTCTATCAGATGACACATAGTGTAAGGGACCCCATGAGGCAGGTTCATGCATGGCATATGACTGCATAGATAAAGTGGCAGTGTCTAGTCCAAAACTTTGGACCATGTAATTCAGGTTGGTGTTTTCTTCTTTTAAAGACAGATATACTATAATTGATACATGCAGTGATATGCATGGGCTATGCTGTGTGGTGCATGGTCTACTGTCACTGTTCATCAGACATTATTTTTTATCTTTAAATAATTTTTGTATTTCAGAGCAGGTAGTCTTATTACTGTTTCTTAAAATCATGCATGACTGCTCACTGACAACTGTCCATTGATGTCATAAGGCATCATATAAGTAATAATTACACTTTTTTGCACAATAAATTCTGCTCAGGTAGTGTATGTAAGCGCAAAATTCCCGAAGTGGTATATTTAATAAGAAGTGTTATTACAGTGTTTGACTTAAATTTAACATGCATTTACCATGAGTTCATACCTTGAAATTGAATGAAAAATATGTCACATGATTTATTGTATTATGCAATTTTCCTCAGTTTTAACTATTAAAGGTTTGAAATAATTTGTTTTTCTCTCTAAGGTGCTGCACATCAGATTATTTCATTTTGTCATACATGAGGTATGTCCCCAGAAATAGCAATTATCAGTTGAGCAGTGCAGAGGGTGAAGTGACAACAGTGCTAGTGTAGATGGCAGGATACTTGCGTAATCTTTATTATTTTTAAGGTGTTTTTCTCTTAATAGCATATGAGATATTTGTTTATGTTCTAGGTAATTGTCAGCTGTAACACTGATGAGGTAAAATGTTTGATAATGGATAGGTCATTAATGGTGTAAATCAGTGCAGTTTGTGTGTTATGACATGTTCAGCTTTCTTTCCAGATATTTAATTTAATTGTAAGCATTACCTTTACTGAAATTAAATGCATGCACATGCAAAGTGTCTTACTAGTGGTTTACATTCTGCACTCATGTATTATTATTATTATTTTTTCTTTTTTTTTTCTTTTATTATTTTTCTTTATAACTCATTGCCTTATAAGTTAAACATATAAAGTTAAACTCAAATTGTAAATACTTGAAATGTCTAGCCTGAATCACAGTTGTTCAAGGTCAAATTGTCACACACAATATCTTATCTACTAAAGATAGAATAGGTGAAGGTGCATATGATCTTGAAGACTGACTATCATGTGAGCTGGATGGTGACTTGCTATGATGCTGTGACCTACTTGATGCAGTTGATCCTACAGACATTGATCTCACAGTGTTGCGGGATGGGGACCTCAAAAGAGAGGTTCTGATACTGCTAGATGAATACTGATGTGGCCTGCATGAATTCTATTTTGTTTGTTTCCCCCTACTATTTCTATTACCTTTTTAAGAAGCAGTTGTAGTGTGATATGATATGTTCCTACATGTCTAGATATTACCGTCCACTTCCTCTTCTAACATTGACTCCTATTTGAGTCTAATATGTCCTCATTAGTGTACGGATGGAAGCAGATGTGGCTGTTTGGTGTGCCACCATACTTCAACTCAATGTGGCCATGGCATTATTCCTACTTTCTGTCATCTCCATGTAATGCTGTAAATCCACATCTGCACCCTGCAGTGCTCTGATCATTTCTAGCTGACTCACTGTGGCAGTGCACTGAGCCCTAACAATGGCACTGCACATTTGCTGCTTGGCAGACAAAGTTTTATTTGTCTCCTGTGGTAGCTGTGACATATGCCTGCACCATGTCTCCTGTGGACACTGTTACTTCTGAATTTCTGCCATCATCTAGAAGGTGGTCCATTCACTTTGGATACACTGGTGTAGAGGAGCATGAGTTTTCTCTGTGTACAACCTGTAGTATAATGTCACCATGTACTTGACTTTGTGATCCAGTGTTACTTCCTGCAGAATTACTAGCATGCTGTGAGGTGTGCAATCCTACCACTAAACTTGGTGACTGCCACTTTTCCCCAGCTGTCTTATAAATATAACTATGTTATCATCATCATCATCATCATCATCATCTGCTAAATGTATTGGTATAGTGGAATTTCTTGTTTCAGCTGCTGACCCTTTAAAGAATTAATTGACTACATCACTCCTCAAACACTAGAACGTATTACTGTTTGCTGTGTAATGAGGTGTGGAGGACACTTACCATGCACACTGTTCAATGTCATTATGAGCAGAAGTGGAGAGTTTTCCTGTTAGCAGAAATTGTCACGTGTTACTGTAATCATTCCATTTCCGCATTAATTTCTCTATGTAAGTATCTCTTGATGCTGCAGATGCGGGTAGTAGCCAATGTCCACATCATTTATGATTATGCCAGTGCCATTGTCATCTGTGTCACAGTTATTCTCACGAATGGAGAGAAGGTACTTCTCATCAGGAGTTAAAGGAATAAGTGTTTGATGCTCCCCAGTAGTGCTACAGGCAATTGCATTCTGCCCTGAATTTGATCTTGTACATCCTACCATATCATTGCCCCTCTTCTTGCACTAAGCTAATGTGATGTTCTTTCCACCAGAAGCATTTACATTTATAACCACTTAGTTTCAGGCCTTTGCCCCTCAACTTGTTTGGGTCCCTCTTTTCCAAAAAAGCATTTGCCATATGTCCTAAAGGCTGCCAGAAAAATGCATTTTTCCTCATGGCTAAAATTGTCCTTTCTCTGTCTGGATCCCTACTGTTGCATCATTTCTTTACCTAAAACATCATGCAAAATTAATATACTGAAACTTTCGATCCACTAATTAATCAAAGAACAAAGCAATACTAGCATGCCTGCTTTCTTCAAAAATAAATCAAAGATCTGAGTAGAAAAATATGTATGGTGACACAACACCAATATTCATGTACACATACTACAAGTCCAGATTCAGCCAGTTAATCTTGTGTTATAATAACCTGTACAGCATCATCAACAAATTCATAGTAGTATTTCAAGCTAACATTACACTGTTGTCTTATGCCATTGCTAACAGATTGTTATCCTTCCCCTAGCACTTTCCTGTATTTATACTGCCATTTTTCATGAGTTTCGGTCAGAAATTCCTCTGTAAAGCAGCATGCTTCCTGACACAATAATACATGGGTGAAATACAGTACATCACACTTCAGTCAATTTAAAGTATTCACTTATACCCTATATAACATATACCCTATATAACATAATCAATATATACCACAAAAATGAATTTAGAAAATATCTTTCACATTGCCATTATGACTCCTACCCCTTACATTTTCAGTGCTGCTGTCATGAATTCCCATTTAGAAATGACAATAATGTCATTAGTATTTATGTGAATCATTTGAATCTGCGCATCGGATCAATAAAACACACGATTCTGCTAATGAACGCTGTTGTCTAACATCAGTATGAACTGCTTCCAAATAATTTCTAATATTTTTAATAGTCTTTTCTTACTTGATTAAGTTTGGGTTTCCTAAACTGTTTGCCACCTATGACAAGATCTCAACTTAAAACGGTGGTCCTAAAGTCATTTGTATAAATTTAGGCTAATTTATGTTTTTGTATGCAAATTAAGTTTAGTTATACTTATCTTTATGAATCACAGTAGCATGTGGCTCTGGAATGCAACAAATCCACATAACTAGGCCTCAGGCAGCTGTTAACAAGCTGTGCACAGTGGCAATTGGTCAAGCTGTCCTGGTTAACACTCAAACAACCCTAATACATTTCAAATGTCCCTATGAATAGAAAAGGGAAAATGGAGTCTGATACAGTTGTGAATGCATAATCTTGATGCATAATTCATGACCATCCTGCATACAATACCAGACTTCATCACCTCAAATCATTCAATAGCTTGTATGACATGCTAATGACATCCACAGGAAGATTTATTTATACAGTAAAGTAAAAAAGGGAAAAATTAATTTTTACTGATGCAATATTGAAAAAGGCATGACTAAGGAATTGATTAACACATGGCCTTTAGATTTATTGTTCAAATAAAGATAGCAACATTACAGCTCAGAAGCAGAAACAGATAAGAGCAACTTAAAAAGTAAGGAGTTTATAACTTTTTTATTCAGCATGGGAAAAATATGAAAGCATTCCTTTAAAAAATTATCTATGTAACAAAGCAGTTTGGTAAAATCAAAACTTGCCAATAATAGCAGTTCCATGTCTAATGCCCCTACATGGTAGCTGGGTTTGGTGAACCACAGCCTTGCACTTACATTCCTCATTCAGGTAACACGATTTTAAAAGATGGAAGCACCTGTGAAGGCAGAAGGCTAAGCTCCAAGCTGGTCTGACAAGGCAACCAAAATGCTAATCTACTTCTTAAGGGATTCATACCTGGTGAAAACTGAGTCATCAGTATGAGGCATAGAATGGAAACAATTGACATCTGGCAAGAGTTGGGTGAGCACCTGTCATCCTTGACAGGGATCACCCACTCTGACCCCCAGTGCTTCCACAGGTACTATGACCTACAAAGGTGTAGACCTGAACAGCTGGCTGAGTGGGTGGCTGATGATGGCAAAAAGGCCAGATCTCTATAGTAAGTATTTTTATGTTTTTAAATCTTATCAAAAATAGGTGTAAAAGACATACTAGATAAATAGTGCATAACTGCAAGCAAATGAAAGAAGTACACATGTACAACTGCAAACCTGTATCTATATGTAATTCAAAGTTATGAGAAGGCATAACTATATATGTAAACAGAAATGCATCTGTTTACAAATATAGCATGTTTATGTGCTGACATGCCTTTGTGTAAAAATACAAACATGTAAAGAAATATATGTAAGCTTACATATATATTTCTATAAAAGACCGCTATAAGTATATATGTATTTATATACAAACAGACAAGAACATATTTGCATTTGCACATAATTTCATATACCATAGGTATTAGCTTAGTACTTAATTATACTCCAGACAGACAAGTTTAGAAACAAATATTTGTTTTGCATAGGCCACAAAATATTAATATAATAATTGTATAAGACAGTAATTTCTTCCACAATATTAAATACATGTACACGATAGTTTAACTGAGCCAATATCCCTAGGCAGAGTGGAGGCAGAGGTCAATGACCTGTACAGAGGTTACTGGGAAATGCACTGTTTGATGACTTCTGTATACATTTTTACTTAATCCCCTTAAATGCTTACATTTATTAAGCAGCAAATTATCAATGCATATATTGCCATGAAATATTCTTACTGCATCCATCTATAACAGTAAATATGCATTGTTTAATGCATGTTGAACTGGGCAAATGTCATAACTTCCTTTAAATTACTACATTTTTATGTGTGTGTGTGTGTGTGTGTGTGTGTGTGTGTGTGTGTGTGTGTGTGTGTGTGTGTGTGTATGTGTATGCAACTTGTTTCTTTAAGGGGAAGGCAAAAGTGCATTGATTAGGGCTAAGTCACATGATATTACTTAAAACTGCAAGTAGAGTATGTAAACCATAGTGGAAAGCAGAAACTACAATGGAATTGTATAAACAGGTTGCATAAAATACCAATCGCCCAAAGAGACAAGATGTACTGAAACATAAAAATGTAGCAACTGTAGGGAAGTTGTGCATACCTTATATTTCAACTTCCATCAAAGAAGTTAGGTACAAAGAATCTGGACAGTTGAGTGGTATGCTTACAGAATATTGAAAATACTGAGGAGAGGACCAGAAAATCTGATACTAGGCATTGCAGTACTCAAGGCCATTGGTATTTCAACCTCAAACCACAAAATATCCAAACAGTTCACTTTTCAATTGACCCTAATCTATCAGATATAAAATCTTATCATCGATCATCTGGGTTGTCTATGCTGACATCTTGAAAAAGGAATATTGAGATAATCCATATCAATCTAGATACAGGGCACATTGATTTCTCTGATCAAAAGTTTACCTTTTTACTTCTAGAGTTAAAAACTGTTGCTAGTCAAAAACAATATTTTGTGCAAATCTAGAACATTTAGCAGTTATGTTAAAGTTTTTACCTTTGAGTTTAGTAGTATATAGAAAAAAACAACAAAACCAATGAACTGATGAAAGAACACACAAGGCAGGTGGTAATCTCCAAAAAGTTTATGTAAGCACTTTCGCTGAACAAGTAATCCAACTTCTTCAGACAGAGGATAACAGTTAAACATTCAATTTAAAATATTCCAAAAGGAAATTACATCAGCAATAATATCAGCAGGAAATGACATAAGCAATAATGACATCATAAACAATCCCATACTTATTAAAAAAATATAAATAAAAATATGTTGTTTGTACAATACTACTATGAATAAAGCTATAATATTAAACAATAATAGTTTATATACACCAATTGTAAAATAATGCCTCCCAAACAAAACTTATTCATCTTTGAAGTGCTTTTAACTTTAAAATACACTTCAAAGAGCAATACTCATTGTGACCTGGATAGGCAGAAGCATTAAGTTTCAACTGCCAATACAATTCTCTACTTTCTAAAATTAATTGCCATGGGCCACCTCTCTTGTTTTTTGTTACCTGCTCAATAACCATGTATTCAATGGAGTGACCCTAATGTTCCATGATATGTCTAGCCAAAGCATTGTTGCAATTATGCCTGCCAATACTGTATTGGTGTTCATAAATTCTCTCCTTAAGATTTCTCTCAGTCTTACCAATACAAAATGCAGCACAGTATTGGCATAATGCGATGTAGACAACCCCAACACTTTCACAATTAAATCTGCCTTTTCAGATAATGAATGGTGTCAGAAGTGCAGAACCTATTTGACACCTTTATAAGATGGCAACATCTACAGCACCCACATTTGAACATACCACATGTGGCACTGTGATAAACATTAGTGTTTTCTAATAAATTCTTCATATTAAGGCCACATCTGAATATCATACTGGGGCCATCAGACAACCTCTTTCTGACCGAAACATCATCAGTTAGTAAACACCAGTTCTTAGTGAGTATATTCCTTAATCGCCCAGCGTCTAACGAATAAGGTGTGCTAAATTTCAATGTATAATTCACACCAGTGTGAATAATACACTGAAATTTAGCACACCTTATTTGTGAAGTATACACTGAAATTTAGCACACCTTATTCGTTAGCATGCCCTGCACCCAAAACTTGAGGAGAGATTGGGAGACTGAGCCTCATGGTTTCCTTCCTTCCTCACCAGTTGAACCATGTGCTTGAACATCTAGTTAAATTTGTGTCATCTGGGTTGTAGTCAGGGCTTTATCCCTCCATACTAATGTATCTGACATGTCCAAAAGAAATTAATATATTATTGAGATGAGACATAAGGCACCTGATTGAGAATTTGGGCAACTGGGTGACTTTTTAATTAGATATAAACTAGTCTGTATTTTACAGTGCTAAAAGAAATTATCATACAAGATGCAGACTGTTAGAAACACTATAAATAAATATATATCTGTGTTGTATTAGCAACTTTTCAAACATGTTGTTTAAAAATCTATATTTAATGATTTACAAATATATAAATTTGACAGTTTGTGTGAAATAAGTGAAAAAGCCTCGAAATGTAAAAATATAAACAAAGGTGTGGTCAACAAAATGCTAATAATATGTTGCCTGGTAATACACAAGTAAAGAAGAACCATTCCAGTGGAAGCACTATAACTATGGGCATGATAAGAAGCAAAACGGGATCATAGAAAATAGAAGGTGAAGCAAAAATGGACGAAGCACCTATTTTTTAGGAATACATTTTAAAATTAAGATGCAACAATAGCAGGCCAGAACCATGGCTTAAAGGAATAAAGCCCAAGCTATGGCCAAGAAGGCTTGGGTTTGATTAGTGGCCCGGGCATCTGTGGTGCTGGCAGGGAGGGATGGCTGTGTCCATCTGGGAGGTCCTCATAGATGCTCCCAGAGAGGTGGTATGGTCCACGCAAGTGAGTAGCCCTTGGACCTTGTCAACAAACACAGGTTGGGGTGGAGAAAACAAGGATAGATCATAAATAAAAATAAAAATAAACCCTCAGCAGCAAAAGCAGTTGCCAGTATTATCCCCCCCCCCCGATGCCCATGACATTCACACTGCTCCCAGCTCTCTTGAAGTGGTCTGGGAGAGGAAAAAGGAGCAGGTAGATCTGGTGATGGGCAAGAAGTGCTTGAATGGCCAAAAATGAATGAGGCATGGGGTGTGGGAGCTACAATAGGAGAATATGAATACTGTGGAGTCAAACAAACAATAACAGAGATGTTTTTGAGCAATGCAGGAATGTCATTTGTAAATGCTATACAAGAATTTTTGAATATTGTACAATCTAACTGCATAGATAAGATATAAAAGTGAGAGCAGTGTGACAAGATGGCTAACAGCAAATCTCTAAATGATTGCCTATAAAAGTTTTAAAATGTAGAGGTGTAGCTAGCTATTTTTGCGTCTGGGCTTTCCACCATTCTGGTACCCCCCCCCAATGTTAAGTTGAAGAAAAGAGAGAGAGAGAGAGAGAGAGAGAGAGAGAGAGAGAGAAGAAAGGTCTTTTCTCCATTTAAACTGTATGAAACAGTCAAAAAAACAAAACAAAAAAAAAAACAAAAACAAAGAAAAAAACGTATTTTCTATTTTTAAACTGTAGAAAACTGCTTGCTACATTTGTTGCAAACAGCTGCTACAGTTTATGCCACCCACAGAAAACTACAGTGCTTCAGTTTAGTGCTGGCCTGAAATGCATTGCCCTCACTTCAATGCCAGTATGCACTGAAGACCAGTCGGAATCTGCTGATCGTGCCCCTAACACTTTGTGCCTGGGGTGACTGCCTCCTTATCCACACTGGTCTGGGCTAAGAAAGTATGAATACATGAAAACCACCAAGAAGAAGCCAGAACACAGAGTAAATATCACCAATAATCCATAAACCATGCTATAATAAATCACACAGAGCAAGAAATAATAAAATCTTTAATTTAGTGTTTTGCCCAATATATAAATGGGACTTTATCAGATTAAAATGCTAGTATAGCCTCCTTAATTTATGTACAAAAATGTTGGTCACATGACCAATTCATTAACAAATATTAAAAGCATGGTAACAACTTAAAATCTTGGCAAATACACATGAATGTGTAAAAATAAATATATACATTTGAATAAAAGGATGAATAAGTTCATTTTGCTGTTCGGCACTAAAGCAATCATTCAAATTGAGTTGGAGCTCCTTAATTTCCAAAACAACTCCATGACCTCTAGCCTTGTCTTCAGTCCCCCCCACCACATCTGCTTCTACCAAAACTGAAAATAAAAAAACATTTTACAATTAGCATTTTCATGCAGGTGTTAACATAAAGCATTTCTTAAATTATTATGTGTAAAACAATACATTTTTATATATTCTCTTCCTCAGCATTCTCTTTGTTTTTCCTACATAAAATGAATTGATTACTTATTTATTAATTTATTTATTAATCTGACCAGGATTGTCCAACTAGGCAAAGCCTATTTTCAGCTGAGGCCAGAGAAGAAAAGCTCCAGTAGGTACATTTAAGATACGACAAAACAAATAAGTGCAGAATTAGAAAAATATTATGAATACTATGTTACCTTTAATGAAACTTCATAAAGTTAGCTATTATTTAAAATCACCAATTTATGTTGCCTGCTGTACCAGATGTGATTCATTCTTCAGAGAAAAAACAGATGGAACTTTTTTTATTTTATTTTATTTCTTCATGGGATTCATTACAGCATTGTCTGTAGAATATTAATAAATAACAAAGATGATTTAATTAATCTACACGCTTGAGACTGTAATATAATGCTGAATCTTCATCATGTCTTTGTCTTTGTTCCACACATGAGGCAGATAGGGGAACTGGAATGACTGGGGGTAGAATCAAGAGGGTTGCTGGTGAGACAGGCATTGTCAGAAATTAGGGAAATGACAAGTGCAGTAGTACAGTGGCTTATCATGGGGGCCTAGCACTCTTCATTGCATTGGTCTCAGATATATTTGAGGGAATGCAGAGTAATATCAGCCTCTTTGTTGATGGCACAAAGATAGATTTAGCAGGAAAGGATGGGGGAGGGTGGAGTCTGAAATTCAGAGCAAATAAATGCAAAGTACTACACAGGTCACAGCAACCTTGGTGTAAATTATTAGCCAGGAGGAGGGGAACCGATGGTGACAACAGACCTGGAAATAGATCTAGGGGTGACTGAAAGGAGCAGAGTGAGAGGGCAGCAGCAGCAGCAGCAGCAGCAAATGCAATGCTCAGATGAATTCTTAGGGACACAGATGCTAGAAGCAAAAAGGTAATGCTTTTCTTCTATAGGCTTTGGCCAAACCACATTATTTGTGCAGTTCCATGCAGGATATAAGTAAAAAGTCATTAGGATTGCTGTCAATGTGGCCTACACACTTGTGCAAATGATGATAACTGTGCCCTGTACTGAAAAGTCTATGTGGCTAAGGTAGTGTCTAATGCACAGCATGGCAACTCAGTGCCCTGTGATGGATATTCTGGGAGTGAAATGAATGCATCTGGCTTACTATGTATTGTCTGTATCATGGTCCATTGTTGTAGCCAGATGTTGCCTCTTTGTCAGTACTGCAATGTATTACATGTAGTGTATGAGGTGCTATTGTAGCTATTTCCTCTGATAACTCTGCACTGAACTCTTCATCTGCTGCTGAAACTGGTCTGTCAGGCAGTACTGCAATGTTCCCATGTTCTGTCTGCTAGCATACACCACGACTGTCAGGTTGTGTTGCTGCACCCAATACATGAAAGCAGCAGAAGTGTCCCTTTAGGAGTCCAAATATATATCCAGTAGATGTGCTGTTTTGTGTGTCATGTCAGCCATGGTCTGGAGGTTTAGATTGGGGAGGAGGGTCATCGTCCATGGCTCCAAGGAATATCCAGCATCATTTGCACACATGCACTGCAGTGGGCATCATATATGTTGCCAGCTGCCTCTTTGAATGTGAATCATATATTCCAGCTAATGTACGCACCAATGTGTGCACCTAGCAAGTAGATATCCTGTGGGAAGTCATCCTCACACGGAATGCTGGTAGAGGTCACACATGTTAGATATGGGGATCATGGAAACTACCAAGGTAGTACAGAGATGCATTTTATGCAATACCCTGTGCATTGCATGACACCACCTGGCAATTGATGGACGCCTTGGTAATTAATATACTGGGATGGGCCACAGTGACAGATGACAGATGACAGAAATCCTAATTACTTTTTACTTATATTCTGCATAGAACTGCACAACATTGTCCATGTTGGTGTGAATGACCTGAGATGTACCTCCCTGGACTACATGAAAAGAGACATGGAGGAGCTGTCCGATCTTGTAGCCCAGGCAGGTATGACCCTAGCCCTGAGTAGCATCCTGCCATCACCCAGAATGATACCACAGTACAAGGACAAAATGATTGACTTCAACAATGGGCTAAGCCTCTGGTGTCATTCTAAGAGGATCCAGTATCTGTCTGCCTGGGATGACATGAGCGAAAAACCACAATGCTTTGCCAGAGATGGCCTGCACCTGTCGCCCTTGGGATTCCAGATACTGGCTAAGGCTCTTGCCACCCCTATAGTGCCTTTTTTAGGCAAGATTCAAATGACAAATTCACCACTGTACCAGGTACAAGCAAGCAAAATCTGAGGATAATGCTACTTAATGCTAGAAGTCTAAACCTCAAAATGCACTCACTCGAGGCACTCCTTAAAATGGAGAACATCGACATCTGTACAGTGACAGATACCTGGTTCAAGGCTCCAGAGAGCACCCCTACATTGCCAGGCTATAATTCATACCACACCTTTCGGCCACCTTACCTGGACTGAAGCACTAAAGGCAGAGGTGTGTCCATATTCATTAAGGATAGCCACACCTCCAGGCTAGTTGCTCAGCATAATGCATCTGAGATTATCTAAGTGCAATTAACTCTGGGCAAGACCGCAGTCATTGTAGCTTGCTACAGATCCCCCACCATGCCCCAGGATTCCCACTCTTCATTTCTTGATACACTGGAATATATTAGGGTACAACCTAACACCCTAATAATGAGTGATTTCAACTACCCCATCATTAACTGGGAAAACTACTCATGTACCAACTCTTGTGCTCAACGTTTTCTGGAATTCATAAATTCCAACGCTTTGGATCAACTTATCCAGACCCCCACCAGGGGCAGCAATATCCTAGACCTGGTCATTACCAACATGGGCAACCAGTGTTCCACACCAGAGGTCAATTCCTCATTGGTCAGATACGACTACAAGCAAATCGCCCTAGACATCCACATCCCGCCCCCACCCCAATTAGGGAAACCACCATAAAACATTTCTCCAAAGCCAACTTCACGCTTCTTAAGACAGAAGTGGCAAACTTCACGACACCCATGCTAATGGACAATAGAGGTACTACTGCTGAATCCTATACAGTTGCACTTTATAAGCACTTACAGGAGTGCATGGATTGTTCAATCCCTAACAGAACAAAGATGCTATCCTCCAAGAAAAGAAGCCAGTCTGGTAGTTCCCTGCTATAAACAAACTCTAAAACAGAAGAAAGAAACTGTTGCAAAAAAGAGTAAAATCCCATGAATGGAGGAACTCCCTGGTCAGCCTCAGTAAAAAGCTGAGATCCCTCATAAAATCCTCCAAAGCTAGTTACGAAAACAAAATCGCCACTGACTCTAAAGACAACCACAAAGCATTTTATAGCTATGTCAAGAATCTCAATGGCAACACTCAGATCAGCTCTGAGTTACAGCACAATGGCACTAAATATACATAACCAACTGATATTGCCAACATCCCGTCAGATAGGTTCAGTGCTAACTTTTCCCCTCTCTCACCCCCTAAAGGGCCCATCTCTATACCGGAAGAATGCAAAGTTCCTGTAATCACGGCTGCACAGGTAAAAACACACTCTCCAAACCCAAGAACACAGCATCCATAGGACCTGACAACATCCCAGGCTGCATTCTACATGAACTACAGAACAAACTGGCACCCCACCTAAGTACCATGTTCAATCATAGCCTCACCTCAGGCTTTGTGCCCACCGAATGGCACACAGCAACTGTTATTCCACTCTACAAAGGGGGAGCCACCATGGACCCCAAGAGCTACTGCCCCATTAGCCTGACGAGCCTGGGCTGCAAGGCTATGGAACGTATTATCATGGAACTTATAAACATGACATTGGTAATCTCCAAACTCTGGACCCTACCCAGTTCGGGTTTCTAAAAGGCAGATCATGTCTCCTAAACCTGATAGACTTCTTTGAAGTGGTCACCAAAGCCGTAGATTAGGGTAAGGTGGTTCACACAGACTCTAGATCTATCTCTAGATCTCATCAAGGCTTTTGACACCATCTCCCACTCTGGAATTATAGGTAAACTCACTAAACTAGGTATAAATCCATATGGCACAAGATGGGTTGTCAACTGGCTCACTGACAGAACCCACACTGTAAAAGTAGCAGACTCTAAATCCAATTTCAGACCAGTGACAAGTGGAGTACCACAGGGTTCAGTCTTAGATCCTCTCCTGTTTGGTATCTACTTCTTTGATGTACAGGCTAACACTGAAGGTCTTTGGCTAATAAAGTTCGCAGATGACTGCAAACTAGGAGCCATAATTAAAACTCCTAATGATGTGAACATCCTACAAAAGGGTCTCACTGAGACAGATGCCTGGTGTCAAAGCCATGGCCTCAAGCTCAATGCCAAAAAGTGCATTGTCATCCCTTTTGGTAAAAACTCTGTACCCATGAACTACCACATAGGCGGTAGCCTACTTAACACTGAAAGTGTGATAAGAGACCTTGGGACACAGGTGGACAGTAGTCTCTCCTTTGATAATCACATCACCACAGTAGTCAGGAAATCCTTCAATGTGGCACACCTCATCACAAAAGGTCTTTCATCCAGGAAAAACGAGGTCATTGTCCCCTCTACTCATCACTCATTAGACCCATTATAGAGTACAATGCCCCTTTTGGTATGTACCTCACAAGACACACTTCTGTGGCTCTGCTTGACAGGGGTACAGGAAAATAATTTTTTTGGGTGGCAAAAGCCAGGGTACCGTTTGGCCAGGCTTATATAGGCCCTAGAGCCAATAGCCTAGTACCTACCTATGAAGACATCTAGAACAACTGGAAAGGCCACAGAAATACCTCACAAAGAGGATTACCGGTCTCAAACAGATGCCCTATACAGACCGTCTGAAAAAACTCCAGCTTTACTCTGTCGCATATCGCCTACTCAGAGGCGATCTCTGCCTAACATACAAAGCTATGTCAAACGCAGAGCTGTTGGACATGCTCCACGTAAAGAAATCCCAATCACACCGAGCTACATGCTCTAGGGACTTAAACCTTGTCACCACAATAAACAGGACATGCTGGAGGGATAGATTCCTGTCCCAGAGACTTCCCATACTCTGGAGCAAACTACCTATCTATATCAAACAAAGCTCCTCATTAGCACTCTTCAAGAAAAATCTTGATGATTGGATGGGAGATAGGAAATTCACCCCGGGGATCACTTCTGTGCCTGTGCTTGACAGGGGCACAGGAAAATAATTTTCTTGGGTGGCAAAAGCCAGGGTACCGTTTGGCCAGGCTTATATAGGCCCTAGAGCCAATAGCCTAGTACCTACCTATGAACCTATGAGATCATGTAGAGCAGGTGGTGTCTTGATGATGATGTGTTTGCAGGACCTCAAAGAAACAAACATACCAGAGTAGTACTGGTTCTGTCTGCTACTATTTGTGAAAACCATGTATGCTCTTCCGTATGTTTTAGCATCACATCAAGGAGCTTGGGAGGGGTCTACAAGTCTACAAGTCTGATGCCTGGCAAATTCCTAGCATGCTCCTTGTCAGACACTGAAAGGCCCTTGAACAAAGATGACTAATACTACACAAAACTTTGTGTCCAAAGAGATGGCCAGTCCATGTGGGTGACACATGGCTGCTAATCTTTATATGGTGTCTTTATCCATACAAAATCAGTCAACGATGTCCTATTCATAGAGGTGATGGTATGCTAGCTGCTGGTGGACCCATGTGCACTGAATAGAGTAACAAAAGTTCAACATCATGGGCACTGGATTTTGCTCACCTATCACTGCTGATATTCCAAGCATATTCACTCGAATGAAGGTCCTGTATGCTGAAAACTCCCGTCATTCAAAATAGACTAATGATCTATCTCTTAGTAGTGGCAGATCTAGGAATCTACAAAGGGGGAAAGTGGGACATTGGGTTTGGGGAGTGAAGAAAAATCACTTTAAGATGCTTTGACATCATATGTGGAAAGACAGTAATATACATTTGGTTGCACATAATGTTGCTGTGGATGTGTTGGTAGAAACATGTAATTATTGTACAGTACACAGCAAATTTACAGTTAGTACAAGTATTTTTAACACATGCCTGGGAGAGATGATTAGTTGCCCATGTCAAGTCACAGTCCTCTTTCGTGGCATACTGGGCATATGCATTGTCATAAATTAGGAAAGAGTCTTATTGAAGGTAATATTAGCCAGAGTGAGTGCCATGGTAATTTGAAATCATTTTTATAAGCAGATACTTGGGCACCTTGAATTTTATGTGGTGTTTATGAACCCTAAATAGTGTATTATTGTTATTATTATTATTATTATTAATAATTATTTTTCTTAATTTACATAAAATGTCAAGCATCTTCCATCACTGTTGAGTTGTGAGGAAGGCCACCAATCAATGAGAATTCACAGCTCTCAACTTAAATGAAAACTAATGGGGCATGAAGACTGAAAATCAAAGAAAAATTTTAAAGAATTAATCTAATTAATTTAGAGAATTGTACAGCAGATTTGGCATCAACATGCATTTTCTGAAGAATAAGAAATATAAAACTCTAATGTCTAGGATTTCTACTCACGTTGATCCTCAGTGATTGACCAGAAAATCAGGATTTACATAGGACATTCTGCAAAATTACGGAGAGCTGAATGTTACAATGAGAAGACAGAGCTCTTGGTTAATGAAAAATCACTCACTTCCCAGTGATTGTACCCATCATGGACCTAGTAATACATACATGCAATCATACCTTGTAATACTTACATGCAATCATACATGTGATAAAACATACATTATATCTGAGTTTTGGAATATAACCAAAAATGTTTGAAAGATGGAGTATTTATACGTTCAGATTCTCCACAAAACCAACAGTTATAGAGCAAACTTGCCCTGGGATTCACTAATCTTCCATGCAGGAATAACTTATTCCTGCATGGAAATGACCGTTTAAGGGCAGCAAGGCAGACCACCATGCATAGTAATGAAGGTGCGCTGCCTGTACTCCTAAACGGACACAGAGTGTGGACGAGTGCAGGAGGTGTGTCTGAGAGCAGAGCTCTCACAATACACATGCCCCTGCACTCAGGAAGTGCCACCTGGCAATTACAATGAGCGAGAATGCTCATAGGAGGCTGCTTACCTCCCAACTGTAGAAACCATCGCAGAATGTCCAGATTCCCCAACCATACAGCACCCCATTTGTCCTGGCAAATCACTGGGATAATCTCAGGATGGAGGTTAGTAAATAATGGCATCCATTTTAGTGTCAGACTTCAAATCCATCAGAAAACATATATTATAACAAACCTGTTACACTAGCAACTGTCCCAAGATTATAAGAGCAATAATTAAAATATGTCTATAGTTGGACCTCATGTTGTCAAGCTTTGTCCAGATAATGTGCATAAAGAGGATGAGAAGTATGAGGGGTTGCCAGGATGTCTGCCAAATGTGTAGATGCATACAGGAGTCCAGAGCAGTAAGTGAAACCTATCCCTTCCTAGAGAAAATAGCAGTAGAATATTTTATTTTTTCAAACAGATTAAATTTAACCATAGGTGCGCGTGTTTGCCCATTGCTTAGCTACACATACTGTAGCTTAAATAGCACAAGAAGATAGATAGCAAGATACATACAAGTGGAGGCGTACTGCAATAGTGTAGTGGCCAGAGCATTCACTTTGCGAGCAGCCATTCCTGGTTCGATTCTCACTGTAGTATATTCCATTTTCCATGTGAAATCACTTTATGAAAATGTTTTTGCTGTATAACCTACTAAATTTGTAAACTGGAGTACTACATTAAGTGCAGATGTGAGGTGTCATTATAAAAATGTATTAAAATCTACAGATAAAGAAAAGTGCCTCATACAGTATACGTACACATGAATCAGGGATACTAAATGAAGGTATAATGTGTAATGAATGATAAATCCATAGAGTGTCCAAATCTACCACTTTCCCAAGACCCATGTTTCATTTTATTCTAAATTAGTGTGGGGGCAAGCGGGAGTAAGCAGTTTTAAGCAGTAGTAAGTGGGTTTAAGCCTGTTTACATGGGGTAAGCAATGCACACACAGGTTAAGCAATTTTAAAGCTAACTCTCAGTAAGCATATTTAACCGGAAGTCAGCATTGCTTACTGTCGCGCAAACCCACGCATACCCGCTTACAATTGCTTTAAAGTGCCTTAATCACTCTGTATCCAACAGCTGCTGTTCTGCCCAGCAACAAAATAAACAGTTATTTCGGGTCTTAAACCCAGGACCCTGTACACTATAGTCACAGCAGTTAACTAGTAAGCCATCACAACAGTACATAAAAGTGAGGTATCCCCAAACAGATCCTCACTATAGCAAAATCACAGTTTACATCTGAAAGGAACCTATATACAGTTTTATGTTGTATAACCTACTACATAACATAAATATGTGAACTGGAGTAATGCATTAAGTCCAGATGTGAGGTGTCATTGTAATAAAGCGGTGAAATCCCCCAATAAACACAAGTACCCCATACAGTGTATGTACACATGAATCACGGATACTAAACAAATATATAACATGTAATGAATGATAAATCAATGCCAGCAAATAGTGTGCAGATTTAAAAATAAGCAATGCTAAGCATTGCACACTCCTGCTTACTAGGTGTAAGCAATGTGTAGGCCAGCTATGTCAATCTGCCCATTGGTATACCACTTTAAGCAATACCAACTTTAAGTAAGAAGGTTTGCCCATAGCTTAGCATTTTCAAAACAGTCCAATCATGGCAAAGTGCAGGAAATTGGCCCTATTTAAACCCCACAGGTGGGAATACATCTCATAACTGGATGCAGCTTCCTCCTGTAGGCACTAAGCCTGGTGTGGGAGAAGGATCGCACTTCCAGGTACAGTGCTGGGGCATCCAGGAGTCCAAAGTCATGGCAGGACTCCTTGTTAAAGACCATGAACAGAGACTGCTGCAGGGCCAGTACCAGGAATTCCAATATAAAGCGGAAGCCTGGGACCGTCTCGCCCTTGACCTCACCAGTGCCACTGGCATCCCTCGAACTGGTGAGCAGGTCAGGCATCACTATGCCAACCTGAAATGGAGGAAGTGGGAACTCTTGGATAAGTGGATCCAATAGGCTAGGCAGTTGGGTGATGTCCCAGCCGTGTGTAAGTACTCATCCTACTACCTGTTTAATAATTGCCAGCTCATGTATATTATGGATAGGTATGGCTAAATATTCCTCTTATGTCTTTGACAGTGGCAGCAGAGTGGGCTGTGAATCAGGAAGCCCATGCCTGTAGGCTGCAGAGGCTGCGTCATGAGGCAGGTTAGTGATAATCTTGCATGTACTGTCATAAGAAATAAATCTAAAAGTAGTAGAAAGTTAATTGCAAGTATAAAACATGTATTGTGTATGGCATGTACTGAATAAACCAGACAATATGACAGGAAGAGTTTCATATAGGCTGTATGTAAATAAAAGGGTAACAGCCTGGCAATAAAGGTCTAACTCCTGGACTGCTTGTGTTTACTCTGGTATCATATGGTAATGTAGTGTTGCAATCTCTTAATAGTACTGTTGTATTAAGCACTGTTACCCACACTGTGCTACATAAATAAAATGTGTAGGAATGTCTGTATATGACTGTTGTAATCACAAGGTCATATTGTACAACTGAGAGAGACTTAGACAGAAAACAGTGAAAAGATAGAGAACATAATCCAAATGGCACACTCAGCTGAGATGTGAAGTGTTATGTTTTTAGCACCCACAGCCATGGTTCGAATCCTGTGAGTGGTAGTACGCTGTATGCAGAATCATACCCCACAACGGTACAGATATTGTCAGAAAGTCCAGATAATTGGCATAATTCCCCTGCCTGTCAACATGTCCCCCTGGCAAATCTGTGGGATGATCCCAGAAGTACAGGCAGCAGATAATGACATACAACTGATTGTCATACATCATAACTGTCAGAAATATATCTATAAGAACAAACCTGTCACTCTAGCAACTCACCAAATTGTTATGAGAGTAATAAGCAAAGTATGTCCCATCCCCACCCCCATGTTGTGAAGCTATGACCAGAGTGTGTGCAGTAATAGAGTGAGACGTATGTGCATAATAATAATGTAGAATCTGGTAATATGTGTGGCAACATTCAGGTAGTGTTAACAAACATTCCCCCCACAGGTCTGTCAGATATGAAAACTGTGCCTAGAAATAAAAGATTGAAATCCTGGAATAGTACTGTTTAGTCTGGTATTGTATTTCAGTGTTAGTGTTGCAGTTTTTCTGAATAATAAGGTATTACTCATCACTGTCATCCACACAGTGCTACATAATAAGACTGTCTAGGAAACCCTGTATAAGAGTGTTATAATTACAAGGTCAGATTGTAAAACCACGGGAGACTTATAGACAGAAATCAGAGAAGAGATACACAGCAATATCTATATAACACACTCAACTGTGATGTACACTGTTTTATTTTTAGCAGACACAGCCATGGTTCAAATCCTGGAAGTGGTAGTAAGCTGTATGCAGAATCATACCCCTCATCTGTACAGATTTGTCCAGAATGTCCAGATAATTGGCCCATATCTACTTCCTATTAGCCTGTCCCCCTGGCATATCAGTGTGATGATCTGTGACATTTAGGTAGCATTTAATGTTATATAACTGACTGTCAGACCTGTATATATTCAGAAAATGTATATGAAAACAAACCTGTCATTGTAGCAACTCACCAAAGGTTTATCAGGGCAATAGTCAAAATATGTCCCAGTTTCACCTGCATGTTGTCAAGACTTGCCTAGAGTGTGTGCAATAAGAGATTGAGAGGTATGTGCAGAACATCAACCTGGAATCTGGGAATATGCGTAGAAACAGTCAGGTAGTGTTAACAAACAATACCTCCACAGGTATACCAGGTAAGAGGTGTATACTGCAGGTAAAACACAGTTCATGTATATACTTGCCTACAACCATACCACTGTCCAAACTAAGGCCATAGGGGAGTGTAAGGTACAGATCACAGCACTGACTAAGAAAGTAATGAGAACTACAGGGATATACAAGCTTTTAATTGACATCTCTCCCCCCAACCATATCTGCAACAATAATCTAAATACACAACTCAATCGGTATGTGTACAATTAAATCTACTGTTGGGACATATGTCCTATTGTTTGATAAATATTGAAATTTGGTTATGTGCATGTTCCATGTTGAAATACCCCTACACTGGTGGCATGCTGCCATCTATGTACCTGCATGCTGTTGTAATGGCCATTGTGGTTCCATATATGCATGTGTTCTATTTGCTATGCAACTGTTCCATATCATTTGTTTTGGGTTAATGGGAATATCTATGCATGCTGTTATACCTAATCCTGGAATGTGTTAACTATTACTAACCCACATATGTTTTAAAACTGAAACACCATAGCATGTTTGGGAAGGCTGGTCTAAGCGGACCCACCTCATCTGGTTGTGGCACCGGGCACCAGCATATCTGGGGCCCACCCCGGGACCTCCTCATCTGCTAGTCCTGCATTACCTTTGGGTGGAACCACCTCAGGGGATGAGGCTTGCCTCCCGCGGGAGCGGGTGCTGACAAGATACTGTCAGCTATTGTCAGGTCCAGGGTCTGGTGCATAGCGAGCTCCGCAGGGAGTTCAGAGATCTGCTACGCCAGCTTGAGGGCTGTGTGGCACATCTAGAGGGTCAGCCTGCCCCTCCTACCTAGCCCCAGTACAGCCACCTTTGGGGCCGTAAAGGTGTAATGGTGACTGCCTATGGGTGGGGACCTCAGTCCCACTGTTTCCATTAGGGGGCTCATGGGCTTCCGACTTCCAAACACCCCACCCCATCCAAGGTGTTTACTCCCCACATGTCATATACCGCCCCTGTATACTGTCTTGTCTGTCTTGTCTGTTATCCTACCCAACCTACTTCCCCAAATATACCTATTATCCCTCCCCAACATCCCACTCTCATCTTAAAAAAAAGGGCAATCTGTTCCCACAAAAAAATCTCTCCCCATACATAGTTGTCCATTTTGCACACGTGTCCACTGGACACATGTAATCTGGTCTTATTGGCTTCACAAATTATTATTGTTGTCTTCACCCCTCTCACAGGGGTATGAGTGTACAAATCTACCTGCAAATCAGTGTATATGCACAGCTGTTGCTGTAGAAGAAATGGGCAGCTATGAACCTTCCCTACACCCGTCCTGCACATCCCTAGTTATTTTCCCTACTGTCTTTCTCTCTTTGTGCCCCCTTTTCACCACTTTCCTATCAACCCTTTTTATTTTGTTTTAAAGAAATTAGCACAAGGGTAAACGGGAGTAAGCACTTTTAAGCAGCAGTAAGCGGATTTAAGCCTCTTTGTGTGGGGGTATGCAATGCCTACACAGGTAAAGCAATTTAAAAGCTGAGTATAAGAAACTGTAACCAGAAGTTAGCATTGTTTACCATCACGCAAACCCGTGCACTCCTGCTTACAACTGCTTAAAAGTACCTTAATCACTCTGTATCCAAAAGCCCTTGTTCTGTCCAGCAACAAAATAATCAGCCTTTGCAGGTCTCAAACCCAGGGACCTACACACCATAGATAAGGTGATTTACCACTACACCACAGCAGATATACATAACCCTGATGTTTTCACAAACTTATCATCCAGCACAGTTATTCAACAGTACAGGAAATGTATTTATACATGTAGAGTTATGTGTGTGTGTGTGTGTGTGTGTGTGTGTGTGTGTGTGTGTGTGTGTGTGTGTGTGTGTGTGTGTGTGTGTGTATATATATATATATATATATATATATATATATATATATATATATATATATATATACACATCTATAGATATATATATGTCTACATAGATACGTCTATATATATATATATATATATATATATATATATATACATATATACAGAGATGTATATCTATAGATATAATGGAGAACACAACAAATACATATATGACCAAAGGCACCGTTAATGGGGGTGAGGGTGCCCAAGCAAAGTACCTCTTGTAATTATTGATACCATCCCCTCCCGCACAGCCAAACAGATCTGCCTTGCAACACAGTACCAACACTTGCAAGTCCCATACCCAGGAGTCTACACAACATAGCCACAAGAAGTTAACAGTAATCCATCCCACCTGTATGATGTCAGGATGGTATCAATAACATATCATGCAGTACAGTCTGGCTACCACAGGGAATTACAATGTGGAAGCAATAAATATTCCAGTGATACATACACACACACACACACACACACACACACACACACACACACACACATATATGCAGATACATATATATATATATATATATATATATATATATATATATATATATATATATAAATATGTATATACATATACACACACATATACATATATGACTATGTATAGATATGTATAGGAAGATACATATTTAGAGGGTACACAGCATATTGAACAGCCAGTATTCCTTCAGTTGCCACCTTTTAAAATGGACAGTGTATGACACTCTCATACAAAAGACAATTATTGCATGACACACACACAGGTTTTCATACATAGGAAATGTTTATTTGCGTACTATTACAGTTGTATATGCCATGTCATATAGCTGTTAGGTGTTTGAAATACATACTAACTGAGTAATGCAACTCTCAAGCAGATCATTTTATACAGTAATCCGAAAGCATAACATATGTTGCTGTCCAGGCACAGGCCTTCAAGTAGTACAACAGTAAAGAAAGACTGGGCCAGAGGATAACAATCAATCAACAGTTAGTAATGCAGATGTAGTTCAGCAGCCTCCAGTTACAATCTGTACTCAACCCCTAGGGGGAAAAGAATTAAGTTGTCACAATGGGGATATATCTGTTACATAATGCTTAAATTAAAACATCACTATCACGCTGACAAACAGAACAGTCTGTATGACAGTAAGCACTAGGCCACCAATGCTCCCAAGGTGAAATGTATAAAAATGTACAGCCATATATCTTAAGGTGTCTTACTACTGATATCCCTCACATGTTGTAACAGCCTATATATGGTGCATACCCCTCCCCCATAGACTGATTTACAGGGGTGTATAACAGTGTTACATACACTGACCTCTGGGCTGCAGAAGGGCACACATGTTTTGTCCAGCTGTAGTCCACATATATATGGACCCTACACCACAATATGTGTGGGGACCACATCACTGGAATGATGGCAGGAATGGCAGCACGATATAATCACAGGCCACTACATAACAACCTCTTACTGCATGTCATATGGACAAAGCCTGGTGTATAGGTGGAGGATAGAGGCAAGCTCCCCTGCACCCCCCACGTGGGGGGCTGCACCCCCCCACACCCCCCTACGTTAATATTCTCACTCCGAGATCACACTACAGTGTGGAAAAGGGAATTTTCCCTTATCCACACTGTACTACCCATTACCAATTTGGTAAAAAGTGTGTTCGTGCAAGAGTCCTAGATCCATATATATATATATATATATATATATATATATATATATATATACACATGTATGTCTACATATATACAAACACACATATTTATATAAATACATATCCCCTACTGTTGAATGACAGTGCTTCCTGATATGTGTGAGGGAACATCACACATATTAATACACACACACACACACACACACATATATATATATATATATATATATATATATATATATATATATATATATATATATATATACATATACATATATATATATATATATATATATACATATACATATATATATATATATATACATATATATATATATATATATATATATATATATATATATATATATATATATATATAGCAGTAAGTGGGTGCAAAATGGATGGTTATGTCAGGTGTGAACCCCATGTTGGGAACACATTGCCCTTGTTTGTGAAGATGGGATTGGTAATTTGGGGAAGCATAGTAGGTACATTTGTGGAGGTAGGTTGGGTTGGAAGATAGAGAAGACAGCATACAGGGGCAGTATATGACACATGTGGTGGGTAAACACTCTGGATGGGGAGTGTTGTTTCCGATGTGGAAGCCCATGAGCCCCCATATAGAAACAATGGGACCAAGGTCCCCACCCATGGGCAGTCACAACATCAGCTTCACGGCCCTGAAGGTGCCTGGGCTGGCGGCTGAGCAGGAGGAGCATGCGGACCCTGTGAGTGCATACTGATGGCCTCAAACTGCTGTAGCACATCCCCCAAGTCTCTGTGGAGTTCCCTATGCACCAGACCCTGGACTTGACTTTGGGTGACAGGATCCTGCCTGTGTGTGCTCTTGGGGGGGTGAACACCATCTCCTGAGGTGTTTCACCTGAAGGTAGTGCAGGACCAGTAGATCAGGAGGTCCCATGGTGGGTCCCACATGTGATGTGGTCTGGTAACATGGCCAGATGAAGTGGGAGAGGTGGTTCTGCTGGCAGATTTTCCCCAAACATTCTAATGTGTCACCATTATAGAACGTAAGTGGGTAGTAATTGCCCACACATTCCCAGATTATGTCTAACAGCATGCATAGATATCCCCATTAACACAAAACAGCAGATGTGCAGCAGTCACATAGCAAACAGAATACATGCATATATGGATCCATAGTGGCCCTTACAATGACATGCAGGTGACATTGTCTGTAACAGGCCACCAATGATAGTGTCCCAGCATGGGACATGACTACAAACACATAGCACAAAGTGTCATACAATACAATATATGTTCCAACAGTAGGTTTTCTTTAGACATACCAGTTGAGTTGTGTGATCAGATTGTTGTTGCAGATATGGTGGGGGGGAGACAGAGATGTGTATTAACAACTATGATAACCTTGCAGTATGAGGTCCTCAAACCTGTTTCCATCTCTTTGTCTTTCAGGCAATATGTCGAGGGAACGCTTGCCAATATTTACAGCAGAGGAGAATGATGTCATCATCTCATACCTGGTGCAGCACTACCACACCATGTTTGGCAGTACAGCCCATGATCTGCAGGAGTGGACCGCCCTATGTAATGATCTTGTCCACAGGGTAAACGATGTTGGCCTGCATAACTGCAGTTATGAGAAGGTCCGACATCGATGCACCGATCTACTTTTCCATGCCCATTGGCATGCTGCTGCAGTTGGGGGGACCAGTTTGCAACACAGGGGGTCATGTCATCCAGCCCCCCTGGCACATGTTGAGGAGGTCCTTGCCAGCCTCGAGGCACCTGCCCAACCCGCAATCACAACACACGGCAGAGAGCATAGTGGAGGTGGGTGCTACCCACACAATGGCAGAGGATCATGCAGATAAGGCCAGAGGGCACATCAGTAGACCACTGTTTCATATCCATCCGCATCTGTAGAGTTAGATCACACATATATGAGATGGAATATATATAGTCTGTTGCTGCATTGTAGTGATAAACAGATGTGCATAATATGTAGTATTGTGGGCTTGTACTGTTGATGTACTGTAATGCTGCACCCACCCTGTACCAATGCCACAGGTGTGGCTACTCACATCACATCTCTCACACAATTATGTAGATCCCTCTGGTGTACCTCCAGGGCAGCAGCCTGTAGTTGGTGAGTATGTTGTTTGTTCAGGTTTGCCAATACACCGGTCATGTTATGGCCATGTTATATTCCATGCACACATTTAGCACACCTACCCATAATGCATGGTGTACATGTTGACGTATTGTTGCTGTTAACTGCACTGCATCACAGTGGTCACCATGATGATGTATCTGAAGGGTATGTCAGACTCTTGCAATATAACTAACATCCTATCATTGCAAAATGTGTGCACAGAGATGAACATAATGGTAGAACACATGGCCTACAGTAGGGGCATGTCTGAAACATCACCCTTATACAGTGCTACAACAGTGTATATGCCAGTATTACAGTGGCAACTGTTACAGATCTACACTACAGCATATCACAATACTGCAGTCCATAACCCTTACAACCTGCAATGTGGTCCTAACATGAGCAATGAATGTGTAATATGGAATCCTATGTTAGGACAGCCAATATGGGGAATACATACCTTCACAAACACTGGAAGCATATATGTGCATACACTCCAGATAAAATATAGTGGAAGCAGTTGTTGATGTACTGACAGCATGCATTCTTCATGAGTATGGACCTTCCAGCAAGTACAGGTTCCCAATGTTACACCAAGAAATGGTCTACTGTCCAAGACATTTGGCCATCAAATGTGCCCACTTACCTGCAACAGAGGCAGCTGTGGCTTGCACACATCTTACATGCCATGGCATGGACCCCATACACAACAGGTAGCAGCCAGGAGATGGACATGTAGCCATACCTCACCATTGCATATACCATGGCAAACAGTGCGGACAGCCATGCATGTAGCGAGGATGTATGGGACAGGATTAATGTAGAAAATAAACAGATGGCCATCCAAGACAGATGATGTCACATGTTGCAAACCAGTCATGCAGGCTGTCTAGTAACTTGTCACAACACTGAGGGAGTTGCAGGAATGTCTAGAAAATACTAGCTGTGCAGTACCCATGTCAGCAATTGCCTGTACTCTGCATAAGTGTGGCCCATGGGTTAGGGTAATCAGATGGGCAGTTGTGGCACAGGAAACATCAGCCAGGCCTCTCTACAGGTAGTGTATGCATAACAGAAAAGGTCCCCAAGTGGCATGCATTGCAGTGTGTACTGGTGTACCAAGACCACGTTGGAATCTACAGACAGTATCAGTTAAGATACATGTGCTGCACAACCTACACCTCACCCCATCTCAGCCCCACCATCCCCATCTGTACCTTGCCAGTGTCAGTGTACACCTGTATTTTTGCCATTCATTAGCTGGGACTAGGCTGGTACACATGGTGTTCAGTGCTTGGGACACTGAAAAATGACACACGTGTAGCCCATAGTTGTCAAGCATTTGCAAAAAGGCTGAGGGTGGGTAGGGGGTGTCATTATGACAACAGTGCACTGAAGCAGAGATCCAAAGGATGCTATGAATGGTTGTATCTGCACACAGTCAACGTCAGGAAATGTGACAGACATAACCCTGTCTCCACAGCAATAGTGATGGCAGTGTATGACATCCAAGGGATGTGCACATGAGTTGACCTTGCAATCATGCAGAGTTGGGGAAATTTGAAGGGCAGACTGACCAAATACTGGCATATGCAGATGGACCATGGTAGTATACCCCTGCCAGGAATAGTGACTGCTGTAGTACACATAACAGTTGGTGCAACAAACCACCATGATAAGGGCATGCACACATATGCACCCACAAAGTGTATGCATCTCAATCGGCATCTGCACAACTAACACATTTGTTTGACACTACATTTGATTGTACAGGTCATATGTCACATATCACCTTCATGTAATGTTAACATATGCAGTAATGTGGTCCCATAGCATATCAAGGAAGAGGGCGTCATATCAATAAGGGTGTGCACACTCCCCATAGCCACGGTAAGGTCTAAAGATGTCAGTGTAATTGTATCGTATTGGCCATACATGCACCACTGATGATGAGATCTGTAAATCAGACATCAGGCATTCACAAATGACATATGTCCACATATCATCCCAGGTATGTGTCGGACAAACACATAGTGGCTGTGAGCAGCAGAGCCAACATAACTGACACAGTAATACACATTCAGCAATGGTGTGTACACCTGTGAAGTATGATGCACAGTACATGCCAGGGTGCCAAACAGGTGCACAGAAATACTGTGTACATGGGTACAGTGTGTTTCAAGGGAAGGGGCATCACCTACTAACACAATCCATGCATCACAGAGATGTATAATGTTGCTAGCAGGGACTGACTATAGCTCCACTGCATGCTGTTGAGTGCCATATGTCATGCATGTTGACAGATGGGTAATGGGAGGTCTGTGTGTAATATCTTTGTGCAACCTCGCCTGTAAGTGTGTGTGTGTGTGCGTGTGTGGTGGGTTATTTTGTCTGTAAGTGCAATCTGGTGGAGTAGGGGGGTTGATGTATGTAGGATGTGTGTGTGTGTGTGTGTGTGTGTGTGTGTGTGTGTGTGTGTGTGTGTGTGTGTGTGTGTGTCTGTGTATGTACATGTGTGAGTATGGGGTTGTTCATACCTCTCGACTTCCCTTTGAAATCGTGCAGTACATGGACATGGACAGACAAATGGGACATTAGGAATACTTGTCTGACATGTAATATCAGGACAGCTGTTAGTATAATAAGGTCTGTAGCATGGAACATGCATTGGGAGGGAAACTAGACACCAGGGATACTGTTATAATTGCAATCAGCAGAAATGTGAAAGAATACCCATGTATGCAGCACTACAGATGCATTGGGGAATTACTAGACAACACCAGAGAGTGTTTCCAAATATTACTGTAGTCCACATAAAAAGTTAATAGAGCAACAGATCTTGCATCTACTGAACAATAGTTATGTATGCCACTCCAGTGCATGACATTATTGAGTGACTGTAGTATCCCCTAACATATGGGGGCCATGCTCAAGATGTCTGGATAAACCCAGGGTGAACACTGGATGACATCAGGGAATCTTTGAAAATCTGACTCCAATTAAGTCAAAGAGGTAATAGAGTAACAGGTCATGTTTTGTGATCACTTGTCTAGGCAATTAGAAGAATGATACGTTAATGATTGGTATTAATGACTGTAATTTTCCAAGACTGATGCAGGATGGGGAACTTAAGAGAATGAACTAGGGAGAGTCTGTAAACTCAGGGACAGGTAAGTATTATGGTGGAATGTCAGTGTGTGTGTGTGTGTGTGTGTGTGTGTGTGTGTGTGTGTGTGTGCGTGTGTGTGTGTGTGTGTGTGTGTGTATGTGTGTACTGTTAAGTAATGATGCACAGGTCTTAAAGTGCATTTCTTGTTTTCCCCTGACAGGTGGCAAGGTGGGTTAGGGTCCCTCCTGCAGGCAAGCTGATGTTGATGTCCATACAGACACTGATAATGATGACAGGTGCATCGAGGCACAGGTGGGGTTGTCAGAGGCCGAAGCTGCGCCATCGTTTGACATCCCGCTGTTATCCACCCCATCCCCTGACACAGTCACAGTGCCTATACATACCCCATCATCAGTGGCCATAGTAGAGGGACAGTTGGCAGTTGGTGGCATGGAACAGGACAGTGTGGTATCTAGCAGCCATAGCCAGATGTCTGGCAGGGTCCCACATAGGCAGATGTACAGGGGTGCTCATTGGAGGGCTGCTGGTCATCGTGCCCCTGGTAGAAGTGCCACATCTGGTACCACCAGATATATGTTTCAGGCCATCATGGAGGTGCAAGCACATATGGAACGGTACACCAGAGAGGCTCGGAGGCTGCAGAGGGCTACTCTTTCAGCTGTTACTGAAAACATCCATGATCTTGCAGGTGCCCTCCTTTATTATACAGAGGTCATGGATAGATGTTGGGGTGAGATGGTGGTACTCCTTGACTGTGGATTGCCCGTGCTCGAGCATGTGATGGGAGTGGTGTGATAGTCATGTGGACGTAGACCAGCAACAGCAACAGCTGGAGGTTGACGTGGCTGTGCAAGGACACCAGGCTGCTCCCATAGTGGCAGTACCAGCCCCAGCACTGATGGGGGGCACTGTCCACACCACACCACAGCAGGCCATGTGCACGTGGCCCTGGCCAGTCCCTGGAGGGACCTGGTTCCAGCGGACATATGTAATCATCAGGGGAGAGTACCATATCATGGCTTGTACCTGGACGTGCCTGTGGAACCCCTGGCAGGCATAGTTCTCATGTCCATGGCCAGAGGCGATGAACTGCACACCCTGCCAGGTATGGTCTGCAGCTTGTACAACAAACACCTGTATAGGGCAGCCACATGACAGAACTCTGTGCATGCATAATCACACACAATACAAACACAGCTAGGGCAACCCATACTTACACACACCACATCACCATGGCCATATCAATAATTAAAACCCCTCACTCACACACATGGTGTCAAACGTATGGCTCAGCCTAGGTCTCTGGCAAACCAACAGCACACCCTGTGCATATGATGATACCTGTGCCACATCCCTGTCATCCATAATATCAATGCAGGGACAGGCTAATATGGTTCTGATGCACACAGTGACTGTACTACTGTGTACCAATGTACTGCTGTGTAACATGTTGTCAGCAGTAAAGTTTAATGCTCACATGTCAGGAAGTGTAGCTGTCCAGCCATGATGCATTATAGCTGTTATTAACACTGAGTGATTGTGGTCTCCATAATGTAATCCGTTTGTATTGCAGGTGTCCATGTGTCAGCAGAAGGATGGTCTGCTGTCGTATCCTACAAGGGGTATGGCACTGTGGTGACACCTTGGCTGTGCCATATCCTGGGTACAGGTGAACACATGTCACAGGTCTGTATAACAGTTACTGCATGTGCTACATGGCTGATAGGTTTGGAGGTGGTGTATACAGGTGAGTGCATGGTAGCTGCTGTTAGCAGCCCTTCTACAATGGACAATGGTAAGTGTACTGTGTGGTACACACCACATGTTTGTGTATAACATACACAGAGGCTTTGGTGTTGATGCAGTACACAGAGAATACTGTACACATGGATGGATGTACCTATGCAAGAAACACATTGTAGACTATGTAATTCCACCAAGCCAGAATAGGCACAAAAACACAGTGGGGAATAAACAGTCCACTAGTTTAATGTCATTGACGATGGTGCTGGCAGGGTATATGTCCCCTTCCCCAATGTAGAGCAAGCCTCAACTCTGTAAACATATGTGTGCTGGTGTGGGTGGCACACCCCTACCCTTTGGAGGTTGAGAGGAGCTGTAGAACCGCAGATAGTGTGATAGACAACTATCTAACCTGTTAACATGAACTGATACACTCAACAGTAACTGCAATGATGGTGGCTGTGTCCACAACAGCCACAGCCAGCTATACATACCAACCCCAGTATTGCTGCACACCTATACAGTGAGGGAAGAGGGCATTTACACATCTCACACTAGTTGTGATGGTATGTATGTCCACAGGATGGGTGAAAAATTAGCATATGGCAGGCAGTTCTCAGACAGATGACCCCCTGGGACATGTATATTCTTCAAAATGAAGTAGATTCCTTTACATACACACACACTCTTACTTGGCAACACTGGGACTAGACCCCTACCGAGGTATGTAGTGCTACTGATGTGTGTGGCTTTAATTGCACACACCACACAGCTTTTAGGATGAAGAGTGTTCCAGGTTATGTGTTACATGAAGAACATCCCCAGGCATGTACGGTAGGGAAAGGGGGATGTACTTGTTGTTTGTGGACAATAAACAGTGTGACATACTGTCATATACACATTGACAAACACATAACAGTCAGACACACATCTGAGAGACCTGGGCCTATCAGTGATACCTACCTTGTAAGTGTGTCCATTGTCTTACAGGTATGTTGCCCACAGCACATGCATAACTTGCTGGATAGTGTTATCAGTTACCTGTATGCATGATTGTGACAGTGGTCCCCATACAGTGGAACATGGGACTTGTATTGGGGGTGTTATGGTGTAAAGACAGTATACCCAGCACCCACACCCCACTGTGGATATTGTACGCACTGAACCCATGATAACACTCTGACATACCCATCATCACACATTGACCAGGACTGTAGTACAACCCCTTTTCCATCCCAAGAGTGCTACTACAGGGATATGCATCTAATGCACATGCCACAGGCAAAGTAGGGTGATGCATTGTCATGCCTCTCCTATGGTCAGCAATATCACTATCCCTAATACTGTGTGGCAATGCATATTGTAATAGGAGAATATGGCCTCAGAATGCTGTACCCTACATATATACACACATGCACTCATACACACACTTGTCAGAACTCAGTGGGTATCCCATACCTATCAACCCATTTGTACAACAGTGTTGTGCTGGTACTGCAAGGCCCAGGTAACCCTTAGGGAGAAGAGTGTAACAAGGCACATGTAATGTCCGGTACAGCAGCACCCACATCTAACTATGGCAATGGAGGCTGCGGTGGGTATGAAGGGTCTCAGGATATTCACAACCGCAGGTCTACAAACACACAGACACTGATATTCTCGGTAATGCACACATACACATTTGTCAGTACTGGGGTTGATTGGTGCAGGTGTTCATAGGTGTGTACCAGGCCAGGGATGTGTGTACAGTGGTATCATGCCACCTGCCATGTGCCAGCAGGCCATCTATCAACAGAGACCACTGGGGTGATCCTCAGGGTGAGAGTGACATGCATCAGCCAATCATCTGGGTGCCTCTTTCAGAGGGCCAGTGAGGTGCTCCAGTTGACATGTATGCAACATGCACTACATAACATGGTTAGTGTCTGTCTTGGAGACCTGTACCCAAGCATGTTCTTTTGACTGTGGTAGTGTAGTTGAGGTATCTATGGCATGTGGTGCATACAGGGTGTGGATTCCTATCTCTGTCATTCATAACACAACTGGGCAGACATGTCAGTGTCAGTCAAGCATAGATTGCCTGTAAGTATCCAAGATGGATACCTGATATCTGCACATCTGTGCAGAGGACAGACAGACATCAGCTAGCCAAATAGCTATGCATTAGGATGCATGTGTTGACAGATAGATGTCTGACACCAATAGGTATGCCATTACTACATGACGGCAGCCCTCACTGACATGTGCTATACACACAGTAGTCTACAGTTATTTTTCACATGTCAGATCATTATCCAGTAGGAAATATTTAATGAGACACAGCTCACACACCAGAAACACAACAGTGAGGACTCAGAGTCCATCTTTGCATGCAGGGGTGTTTGTTTCCAGTACTACAATTTGCAATCTACACTTACTTGGGAAAGCACAGTAGTAACATAATGATACACAACACGCCAGTGTGACTGCATATAACCTGGGATACTACCCATGTATGTAACACATGCCAGTGTGACTGCACATAACCTTGGATACTACCCATGTATGTAACACATTCAAACTGAAACGAGTGTTGTACAAGCCGTATATACTCAAGTGTCCCAGACAGTAGACTCACACCCCTTGCTACTGTAATGACAGCACATAGATGCATGTTATGTTCATGGCATTAAATACACTTATTAAAGATGTCATTACCCTGCTATGTTATCAGACCAGAATGTGAGCACTGGTTGCCAGGGCTGAGCCATGCTTAGCAGGTTTCAGCATTGCTGCAATATTACAGCTAAGCACATTTGCACATTGGTAAGCGAAGCCTACACTGTGTAAGCGCCTGTATATTTAACCGTACATTAGCAGTGTTTAGCTTTGTGTAAACCTGCTTAAAGCTGCTCAAAACTGCCTTAACCCCTCTGTATCCAACAGCCCTTGTTCTACCCAGCAACAATATAAACAGCCGTTGCAAGTCTTGAACCCAGGACCCTGTACAATATAGTCACAGCAGTTAACCACTAAGCCATGACAGCTGCAAAGACAACTCTTGTTTTTTCCAATATATCTGTCAGTACACATACTGAATAGTATTGAACAAATGCTGTGACTTCTACAATTGTGTAGTACTTGTTAGTGATATTACTGTTGAATCACGTATGTTGTTATATCTAAATATACACATATCAGATAAATACGGTGTGATACATCTGGGAAGGTATACACAACAGTACTGTATACACTTAACAAGGATATGTATATATATATATATATATATATATATATATATATATATATATATATATATATAGGTGTAATTTACATGGTCAACATTTCAGAAAGTCGAGACCATATGATCAACTTTCAGAAGTAAACATAAACACACAACAAACACTTACCTTAAACTATTAGCAGGGGGGTACCACCACCCTGCACCCCCCATGGGGGGGCTCTACCCCCCACACCCCCCGTAACTTTAATATTCCCATTCCACAGGTCGGCTTTTCAAAAGTAGATCATATGGTCTCGGCCATACAAAAGTCGACTTTATGAAAAGTGAACCATGTGAAGAGGACCTATATATCTATATATATATATATATATATATATATATATATATATATATATATATATATATATATATATGTATATATATATATATATATATATATATACATATATATATATATATATACATATAAATATGTAGATATATCTGTACATGTACATACACATATATATTCATATGTATTTATATACATCTGTATATTGCATTATATATATGGCCATATATAGATCTCTTTGTATATATTTGTATGTGTATATATACATATATATATATATATATATATATATATATATATATATATATATATATATATATTGTTATATATTGTTATATATGGGTCTAGGACTATTCACTGAAAGCATATTTCACTGAAACACATTTGACTGTGCACAATTCACTGAAAGCTCAATTCACTGAAAACACAATTCACTGAAACACATTTCACTGAAAGTTATATATGGCCTTTTCCCCACTGTAGTGCGACCCTGGAGTTAGAATATATAGTACAGGGGTGTGTGGGGGGCATAGCCCCCCACCAGTGGTGGCTGGTGACTTCAAATCAAAGGGGGGCTGCAGGAGATAGCTGAATGGGTGGGGTCAATGGGAATGGGTGTGGCCAACTAGAAAGGGGAGGAGCTATGTTCAAAACCACAAAAACTGTAACTTTAATTAAATACTCTGCCCTGGGTGCCAAACCATCATTATGAGAGTCCAATCAAGACAAAATGAAGTGTAGAAAAAAATATTTCAATCCATTGGCTGCATGACAGCTTACTTAATATGTAGATGGAAACAAAAAGGTTGTGGGGCATGAAAAAATAAATTACTTTTTAAATACATTACTGGAATGCTAGTCAAAATCAAGTATAAGAAAAACAAGCAGCACTCAACTCAAACCACTTCTCCTTGTACTCCAGTTCTAATTATAATTTATATTCAGCTTTATTAAAGTACCAAGTAACATGCTGAAAATAGCAATCTCTGTGATACCCCCACTTGTAAAAATGTTTCTTATCCAAAAAAGACCTGCTGCCTGACAATAACTATCTACTTGTATCATGGGGAAAACATGATCAATGTAAAAAATGAAAAGCAAATAGGAAACAAGGTCAACATACATTGCTTAAAGGATTACTGCACAGGATATGGACCACACATGATAGATTGGCATTCTGTTTAGTTTGCAGGTAAAGCCTGTAATGAGCTCTTAAAATAATGTAATCCTGTCCTTTATTACAAATACTGTCATATGCATTCAATACCCAGGGCTTATATGTTATCTAGTGATGTAAGTATTCTCTGCATGGCAACAACAGAAAGGCTTTCAATGTTGGCAGTTCTTTAACAGTATGTTTATTAAAACTTACTTGCATCTTACAATCTCAGACAAGCTTACCAGATGGTCATTAAAGCACTGCTACTTAAACACACAGCAACAGGCACTTTCTGAGTAATAATAAGTATAAATCAACAGTATAAAAATATGACAGAAACCAGAACATTCTGCAAAATCAAGGACAGATGAAAAGCCATTGTAGTACTTGTGTCTACTTTGGATGGGGGGATATTCTGCACATTTACACTGCATAACTGCTCCTTGCCTTGCTTGGACACATCCAGAGTCACTACATGGGGGAGTGGGGTGCAACAAGTATGTCACAATTTGAAATGTCTCTGGCTGACTGCGATGGTCCTGACACAGTTGTCATACCTCAGAGCAAGAAATCTGGACAAAGCCATACATAGAAGTGGGACAAAGGCCCAAAAATAAGGACAATTTTTAAATATTGCTCTTATAAACTTAGAAAGATAATACAATAGTAGGTCTTGCATTAGTATGAATTTTTGAAGGATATGAAATCTGAAACTGAAATGTCTGTCATTATTTTCTAACTTCAGTCTTTAAGGATTTGCCACTAATTTGCCAAAAAAACCCACAATTTTGTGAAAAATGGACCAAAAATGTGATTCAAAAATATAAAATAGCTGCACAATACAGCTGGGAACCTGTCAAAGAAGGGACACTTTTTAATATTAGTACTGCTAACTTGAGCAGCTGACAAAATAAAAGAATCTACATGCATTTCTGAAATAAAAGTAATCTATAACTGATTATTACAGTTATTTATTAATTGTAAACCCTCCATGTTTTCTTCCAAAATTGCCATTTTGCGGGGGATTATTAGGGAAAGAGCAACATTTTGAGCCAAAATTGGGGACAGTTGAGAGGTTTGGATATGCCTAATTCTATAAAGCAATTTATTTGCATGTACCTCTCAACCTGTTAATGCAGAAAATTTGGACAAGGCCAAATATATGGGGGGAACATACAAACAGTACTAAAAATTGCTCTTGTATAAACTGAGACAGTTGATTGAATAACAGGTCATGCTTTAGCATGCATTTTTCTGAAGGTTATGAAGTCTGAAACTCAGTGTCTGTCATTATTTAGTGACTTCATTCCTAAATGATTTGACAGAAACCAAAAATGTTATGAGGAACAAATGAAAAATAAGAAGCAAAACTCTGGACAGTTGAAAGGTATAGTTCAGCTGGGGCTGTCTTTGAGTTTGCTGCCCTTCCCCCCTCACAAAATCATGGTCAAATGGAGCTTCCCCCCTACAGCCACTCCAATGAACCATTACTTGGCTATTTCACCACATTTACCATAAACACTAATGTGCATACTGCTTTATTTCTGTGATAATTTGGACTTCATTTAAAAGTTTTATTTTTCTTTTACAGCCAAGCACTAATAGATACCATATCTGCTAAACAAAGCAATGCAGTCTCACAATGAGGACAGACTTAGCATTAAAACTTCTCTGCCCTTGAAAACTCACAATCACTGAAACAGCATTGAAACCCACATTCAAAGAAAATACATTTTGCCATTGGCAGGTTAACTTTAGGTTTGGGCTGTTTTCAAATCACAGGCCCCTTGCACACGAAACATACGCATGCTCTTTATACACCTTCCTGATTGTATTAAATTATATTCCTTGAACAATACAGTACAGTTTTAGAGGGTGTTTTAAATTTATTGTTTTGAAATTTTTCCAGTAAACAATGAAACAAAATGCATGCACCAGTAATGACAAAACTGCCCAGTTCAGAACATTTCCATCATAAAAGTCTACTCAAACTTCTACAGTCCACCAGTATCAGTACATATGTACAATCTCAGAAGAAGTAAAAGTCATCTAAATAATTCCACATTAAAGATATCTGTAACTAATGAAGAGGTTGCTGCTAGCAAACAACTTTGTATTTCATTGTTTCATCTACAAATAAAGTGCCTGTTACCCTTGAGGAATAAATTGCCTATCTTACACTAAAAAAATGATAAGCTAGCAATATTGCAATAGGGAATGGATGGCAAACTGATAACAGGTTCATAGTTACTAGGTATCTTCACCAAAAAGGAGTGCAGCATCCACCCCTTTTGCAACACAGTACAGTATCAGCAATGCATCTATCTACTGTGGGAGTAGAACCCACAGCCTTCTGCATCAAAAGCAAGTATACTACCTGTTATGCTATTAACAATGCAAGCAGACTCAGCATAAGCAGCACTAAACTTTTGCTCCCCTGCAGCTCTCAGCTCCTTGTAAAATCTACTCACTCAGTTGTATCTCTGAACTTTGCAGCACAAAGAAATCTGGAAAAAGCCAAAGTTTATCTTGGGGGGGACAAAAGGCCAAAAACCAGGGACACATTTTAAACATTGCTTGTATAATGTTGGAAAGTTGCTAGAATAAAATGCTGTGTTACCACCATACATTTCACTGCCAAGCAGGGGTGGCCCGTGCTATTGGACTGCCAGATTGCAGCCCCCTCAGCTGTAAAAAAAGAAAGAAAGTAAAATAAAATAAAATAAAATACAAAGAAAGAAAATAAAAAAGATCGCAAGTAGCGGACCTTCGCACATGCGCACTAGCAGCATTTCCAATATCCAGAATGCTGCTGAGACAGTCTGGAGCATGCGCAGACTGTCTTAGCAGCAGTCTGGATTAAGAAGCATTCAAGTGCAGAGATCCCAGAAGTCTATGCAGTTGTAACTGCATAGACTGTCACTGGAAAGGGATCGGACTCAGACTGCAACGTCGGCAGGCTCGGTGGGGAAGGACATCTCACGGGCTTGTAATGCTCCAACAAATGAAGTTGTGGAAGGATTTAGTGTGCCAACGAACTATGCTGTGGAAGGATTTAGTGCTGCAATGAACAATGCTGTGGAAGGATTTGGTGCTGCAATGAACAGACCTGCCCCAGGTAGGGTGTGTGTGTGTGTGTGTGTGTGTGTGTGTGTGTGTGTGTGTGTGTGTGTGTGTGTGTGTGTGTGTGTGTGTGTGTGTGTGTGTGTGTGTGTGTGTGTGTGTGTGTGTGTGTGTAATGCCCCAGGTGCTACATGGTGGTGGATGGAGAATAAGGCTTGAGCCCTGTACCTTGGGCCCAGGTAGCAAGAGCCTGAATTCCCTACCCACCACCATTTGTAAAAATGTTGCAGATTTTTCCCTCATACTTGTTCTGTTCCTCATAAAATCTGTGGTTTCTGTATTTCTGTGTCCTTGCAAAGCCACTAGTGCATTGGTGCAGTGGTAGCATTGTTGCCTGACAACTACATGTTTTCTGGTTTGATTCTTGGCTGGGATGCCTTACCTTCTGTGTGGAGTCTGTATGCCCTTCCTGTTTTTGTTTCCTCTAGTGTCCTCCCATCTTACAAAGACATGTGTCTGTCTGGAGTGTTTCTCCCTGGGCCTCTGCTAAAAATTAGCTTTTGTTCCAAGTCAGACTTTCCTGATTAACAAATGTTAAAAATGACACGCATTTGAATATCAGACTTCATATTCTTCAGAAAGTGCATAGTAACACAAAAGTTTTTATTCTAGCAATTTTCTAAGTGTATAAGATGGATATTTGAAATTTGTCCCATTGGGACTGTATTCCCCCATTATTGGCTTCATCCGGGTTTTGTGCTAAGGTTGAGAGCTATGGTAAGAACTGAATTCACTGAATATGTTTGGGGGCTATATTTCCCCATTACTGGCTTTGTCCGGGTGTTTATTGCTAAGAAGTTGAGAGCTATGGTGAGAACTGAATTCACTGAATGTTTGGGGGATGTATTCACCCATTATTGGCTTTGTTCAGGTGTTTTGTGCTAAGAGGTTGACAGCTGTGCTATGGTGAGAACTGAATTCACTAAATGGTAGCCATTTAAGTTTCCGTCTTCCTCTTTCACAAAACAGCTGATTTGGCATAGTGGTATGTTGCTCTGACTGTTTTGCACAGGGTCCTGTGTTTAAGGCTTGGCAGCAGTGGCGGCTGGTGACTTCAAATCAAAGGGGGGCTGCAGGAGACAGCTGAATGGGTGGGGTCAAGGGGAAGGGGTGTGGTCAACTAGAAAGGGGAGGAGCTATGCTCAAAACCACAAAAACTAACTTTAATTAAATACGCTGCCCTGGGTGCCAAACCATCATTATGAGAGTCCAATCAAGGCAAAAATAAGTGTAGAAGAATAAAAATATTTCAATGCATTGGCTGCATGACAGCTTACTTAATATCTAGATAGAAACAAAAGGTTGTGAGGCATGAAAAAATAAATTACTTTTTAAATACATTACTGGAATGCCAGTCAAAATCAAGTATAAGAAAAACAAGAAGCACTCAACTCAAACCACTTCTCCTTGCACTGCAGTTCTAATTATAATTTATATTCAGCTTTATTAAAGTACCAAGTAACATGCTGAAAGTAGAAATCTCTGTGATGCCCCCACTTGTAAAAATGTTTCTTATCCAAAAAAGACCTGCTGCCTGACAACTATCTACTTGTATCATGGGGAAAACATGATCAAAGTAAAAACTGAAAAGCAAACAAGAAACAAGCTCAAGATACATTGCTTAAAGGGTTACTGCACAGGTTATGGACCACACATGATAGATTGGCATTCTGTTTAGTTTACGGGTAAAGTCTGTAGAGATGACTGGAAGTCTCCAACAAGTGTAATGAGCTTTTTAAAATAATGGAATCCTGTCCTTTAATACCCAAGGCTTATACATTATCTAGTCAAGTATTCTCTGCATGGCAACAACAGAAAGGCTTTCACTGTTGGCAATTCTTTAACAGCATGCTTATTAAAGCTTACTTGCATCTTACGATCTCAGACAAGCTTACCTTATGGTCATTAAAGCATTGCCACTTAAACACAGAACAACAGGCACTTTCTGAGTAATAAGCATAAATCTGAGTAATAAGCATAAATCAACAGTACAAAAATATGACAGAAACCAGACCATTCTGCAAAATCAAGGACAGATGAAAAGCCACTGTAGTACTTGTGTCTACCTTGGATGGGGGGACACCCTGCACATTTACACTGCATAACTTCTCCTTGCCTTGCTTGGACACATCCAGAGTCACTACATGGGGGAGTGGGGTGCAACAAGTATGTCACAATTTGAAATGTCTCTGACTGACTGTGATGGCCCTGACACATTTGTCATACCTCTCAACCTCAGAGCAAGAAATCTGGACAAAGCCATACACAGAAGTGGGACAAAGGCCCAAAAATAAGGACAATTTTTAAATATTGCTCTAATAAACTTAGAAAGATAATAGAATAGGTCTTGCATTAGTATGAATTTTCTGAAGGGTATAAAACCTGAAACTCAAATGTTTGTCATTATTTTCTAACTTCAGTCTTTAGTGATTTGTCACTAATTTGCCAAAAAACACAATTTTATGAAAAATGGACCAAAAATGTGATGGCAAAATATAAAATAGCCACACAATACAGCTGGGAACCTGTCAAAGAAGGGACACTTTCATATTAGTACTGTTAACTTGAGCAGCTGACAAAATAAAAGAATCTACATACATTTCAAGTAATCTATAACTTTTGATTATTACAGTTATTTCTTAATTGTAAACCCTCCATGTTTTCTTCCAAAATTGCTATTTTGCGGAGGGATTATTAGGGGGAAGAGCAACATTTTGAGCCAAAATCGGGGACAGTTGAGAGGTTGGCTATGCCTAATTCTATTAAGCAACTTATTTGCATGTACCTCTCAACCTGTTAATGCAGTAAATCTGAACAAGGCCAAATATATTGGGGGAACATATAAACAGTACTAAAAATTGCTCTTGTATAAATTGAGACAGTTGATAGAATAACAGTTCTTACTTTAGCATGCATTTTTCTGAAGGTTATGAAGTCTGAAACTCAGTGTATCATTATTTAGTGACTTAATTCCTAAATGATTTGCCAGAAAACTACAACTTTTATGTAGAACAAACCAAAAATAAGAAGCAAAAATCTATTCATTCTTTGAAAATCTGGACAGTTGGGAGGTATAGTTCAGCTGGGCCTGTCTGAGTTTGCTGCCCTTCTCCCCTGACAAAATCATGGTTGAATGGAGCCTCTGCAGCCATTCCAATGAACCATTACTTGGCTATTTCACTCCACTTACCATAAACACTAATGTGCATACTGCTTTACTTCTATGATGAGTTGGACTTCATTTGAAAGTTTTATTTTGTATTTTACAGCACAAACACTAAGTCATCTGCTAAACAAAGCAATGCAGTCTCACAATGAAAACTTAGCATTAAAACTTCTCTGCCCTTGAAACTCACATTCATTGAAACAGCATTGAAACCCACATTCAAAGAAAATACATTTTGCCAGTGGCAGATAAAGATTAATTTTGGGCTGTTTTCAAATCATAGGCCCCTTGCATATGAAACATACATGTGCTCTTTGATACACCTTCCTCATTGTACTAAATTATATTCCTTGTACAATACAGTACAGTTGTTAGAGGGCATTTTAAATTTGTTTTGAACATTTTTCCAGTAAGCAATGAAACACAACGCATGCACCCATAATGGCAAAACTGCCCAGTTCAGAACATTTATCATAAAAGTCTACTCAGACTTCCACAGTCCACCATTATTAGTAAATATGCACAATTCTACAGTCAACCATTACCAGTAAATATGCACAATTCCACAGTCCACCATTATCAGTAAATATGCACAATTCTACAGTCCATTATCAGTAAATATGCACAATTCTACAGTCCATTATCAGTAAATATGCACAATCTCTGAAGAAGTAAAAGTCATCTAAATAATTCCACATTAAAGAAATATGTAACTAATGAAGAGGTTGCTGCTAGCAAACACCTTTATATTTCATGGTTTCATCAAACAATAAAGTGTCTGTTGCCCCTCAGGAATAAATTGCCTATATTACATTAAAAAAATAAGCTAGTAATATTGCAAGAGGAAATGGATGGCAAACTGATAACAGACTCATAGTTAGTATCTTCACCAAGGAGAACATTCTAAGTACGGCAGCATCCACCCCTTGTGGGAGTAGAACCCACAGCCTTCTGCATCAAAAGCAAGTACACAACCTGTTGTGCTATTAGCAATGTGAGCCGACTTAGCATAATCAGCACTAAACTTCTCTTCCCCTGCAGCTCTCAGCTCCTTGTAAAATCTACTCAATACTCAACTGCATCTCAACTTCGCAGCACAAGAAGTCTGGAAAAAGCCAAATTTATTGGGGTGGGTCAAAAGGGCAAAAACCAGGGACACATTAAACATTGCTTGTATAATCTTGGAAAGCTGCTAGAATAAAATGCTGTGTTACCACCATACATTTTACTGCCAAGGTCCCCGTGCAAAAGAGTCAGAACAACATACCACTATGCCAAATCACCTGCTTTGTGAAAGAAAAATGCTGTGTTACCACTGTACATTTTACTGCCAAGGTCCCTGTGCAAAACAGTCAAGAGCAACATACCACTATGCCAAATCAGCTGCTTTGTGAAAGAGAGGAAGACTGAAACTTAAATGGCTATCATTTATTGAATTCAGCTCTCACCATAGCTGTCAACCTCTTAGCCCAAAACACCTGGACAAGCCAGGTAATGAGGGAATACAGCCCTCAAACATATTCAGTGAATTTAGTTCTTGCCATAGCTGTCAACCTTAGCACAAAAAACCTGGACAAAGCCAATAACAGGGTATTACAGTCCACAAAATAAGGACAAATGTCAAATAGTCATCTTATAAACTTAAAAAATTGCTATAATAAAAGGTTGTGTTACTATATATTTATTGCTAGAATAAAAAGTTGTTTTACTATGTATTTTCTGAAGAATATGAAGTCTGAAATTCAAATGCCTGTTAATTTTACTTCTGATGGAACAAAAACAATTTTCAGCAGAGGCCCAGGGAGAAATACTGTAGACACATGTCTTTGTAACATGGGCAAAGTTAAAATTCCTCACTACCACAGCTCCAGCCAGCACAAAATGCGTGTAACCCTTGAGGGCATTATATTAAAGACAGGTCAGGTGGCATCTTAAAGAGTTGCAGGAAGGAAATTACCCACTATAATGCTTGAAATTGTCTAAATTGCACTTAGTAATTTCAAAGTTTTAAACACAAAACAGAGGGGAAGCTGGCAGGAACTTAGTAAAGCATATAATATGAATCATTTGTTTTTACAAGTATCAGACAGTGCAAAGAATTTAAAATGAAAACACCCTGAGAGCCATGAATTGTTTATTTTGACAGGTCAGAGGATTGCTGTAAAATGTAATGAACTGTCTAAATTGCAGCACAGACAAAATACAGCTGAAAGAATGATAAAACAACTTAACAAGAAATAAATATTTTCTGAAAAAAAAAAAAAAAACAGTTGGCAAAGATTTCCATAATGACTGTCTATACATACTTGTGAGTTTAATGCCAAGGTCATCCCCATCCATCCATTTTTTAATGTCAAAATAGAAGGTGTATGCCAAGTCACAATCTATATACGGTTTCCCTGCCGTTTAGCTTACCCTTCCTACTTACCTGCTATACTTCTGCACCTTCACTCTGTTCTTCTTCTTCTTCTAACTTCTTTCTTCTACTACTTCTTTCTTCAGTTCTTCTTCTGTTCTTCTGAGCCGCCCAAAAAAAAATAAAAAATAAAAATCCAATGGCAAATAGCAAATTAAAATGATAAATAATAAATCCAGGTTAGGTAAATCCTTCCCGTGTGACTGAGTACTGACTCAGTCACGAATCAATCCACAACTGACTTACTGTTTGATTCTCGCTCTTTTCCCAGCACATAAAGCCCGGGAAGAGAGCGACAACCAATCAGCAGCATTTAGCCCAGCAAGCATGTCATGTACGTGCCTGCAGACGTCGCAGTCCGAGCCCCTTTTAATTTTATGCGGTTTGGAACCACATAGACTGCTGGGCATCACAATGATGCCTTAATTAGTCCACCGGGCTGCAAACAAAACAAAAAAAAATCTTTATTTTAAACCGCCGCAACCCGAGGCGGTTGACGTGCACATGCGCGTACTTACCGAGTCGCGGACTCGGAGACCAACAAAGTAAACCAAAAAAATAATAGTCTCACTCCATGTCACACTGTACACAAAAAGGTAATTTTTCTTTTTTTTGGCTGAGGGGGCTGCAGTCCAGCAGTTCGATGCCACGAGCCGCCCTTACGGTAATGTCTATAGGTGTTGGTGTCAGTGAGACAGAGTACAAGATAGCCACCCCACCACCTTTTTTGGATGTCCTATCAGACCTATAGATATTGTATTAAGGTGGCAGAAATTCAGAGGACTTGATATGCGGTTTTAGCCAGGATGTGAGGTTTATGCTGGGCCCAACCATGCATGAAGTTCAGACATTTTGCTGTTTAGGCTTTGGATGTTCATTGCAGAGATAGAGAGATGCTCGAGGCCGGAGATATTTGAGGATGTTTTTGGGGGGACAGCAGATGAAGGTGGAGGGGAGTGGAGAGAGGGGGGGAGGGACCAGGACTAGGATGGATGTCACCAGAAACCAGAAGAGCAAAGACAAGATGGAAAAGGTGAGGGTGGTCAGTAAGGGGAATGGGGTACTTGAGGTTGGGCTTAGTAGTAAGAGTGGGGTAGGCCATGAGTTTAAATTTAAGACATTGAAAGGGGGAGAGACAGAAAAGAGAGGGGGCGATAGTCACTGGAGCTTGGTTATATGTTGGAAGAGGTCTGGGAAAGGTGGGGGAAGAGGGGAAGATATGGAGCTCAGTGTGGTAGGAAGTGCTTAGGGCTAGTGAGATTAGAAGTGGGAGAAATAGCAGTAAAGATAGCATTGTGTGATGGAAAAAGGAGGGGAAGAGTTATAGGGACAAATGTAAAGAAATATATTAGGGAAGGGTGGGGGCTAGAAATAAGCAGTGTGAAGAAAGGAACAGTATTGAGGGGTGGAAATAGTGAGTATGTTAGGAGATAGTAGGTGTACTGCTAGGGAGTGAAAGAGTTAAATGTGAGAGAGGCAAGCCACAGAGCAGGCAGCCCAAGGTGGGCGGGGAAAAGAGGAAGATTGGAGACAAGGTGGGAGGAGTGAAAGGGTGAGAACACAAGTTATGCTGGTGGGAGGAGGCTGTGGGATTGACCAGACAACGAGGTGAAAGTATAAATGTGAGGATATTTGGGGGGTGGGATTTGGGGGCATGAGGGGAGTGAAGCGAGGGGGGATTGGAGTGGGCAAAACCACACCACAAGTAAGTTGAATGTAAGGGCCTAAAGCCTGCACTCAGCACTTTAATGTTACTTACTTTTAGCAGGAAAGACAGACCAACAGTATACAATTTTGAGGTTTTTATTAGGGTTACTTGTTCAAATGTCCGACAAATAAGTAAAACTTAATCTATGTGTGAAATTTAGAAAGCCATAAAGGTACAAGGTATAGCTGCAAAAATTAGGATCAGAGAGACAAATGTATGAATCAGTTTACTTTAGTTACAGGGGAAAAGAGGCAAAAATAGAGCAGAAAGAGCCCTATGACTGACCAAAATGGTGACTCGCTTTGTTACACAGCACAGTAAAAGAGAGCTTAACAAATGTTTTTTATGTTTATAATCTACACTGTTTAATTGTTGGGAGAGAAAAAGTTGTTATTAGAGACTGTGATGGTCAATTGAAATCCCATAGACACCGTTTTGCAGGAGCTGCAGTACGCTAGTGTGGGTAAATGCAGAGTTTGACTAGAAAAAAAGAGAAAAGCAGAGACTCTAGGGTAAGCATTAAGGCAACAACAGGCATCCTGCCTAGAATTTCTTATTGTAATGATATACTAAAGATTGTCATCATCTGTGAGGTTAGATGTTTTTCTATTTAATGTTAAATAGGCACTAGCAACTTTTGTTCTCATAAAGCTATGTACTGATCTATGCAAGATGGATAATTTCCACTCAAGTTCTAGCATACCATTCATCAGAAAGTTTATTGACAAAGTGGTGTATGTTCAGCTCTATCCACATTTTACATTGCATGTCCTCCTATCCCCGTCAGTGTGATATTACATCTCATCACAGCACTGAGGTTATTCTCACTTCCATAGTTAATAACCTCTGAAAGGTGAAGGATCACTTTTTTATTCTGTCTTGGACTACTTTGATCTTTTGACACTATATACAACCCTATAACCAGCATATTGATTGGTATCTGAAGGTTTACTCATGCTTTTGTTGTGCTGCATGGTCCAAAATGGCTGATAGGCACTTTAAGTCAGCCTTTAAGATGCTAAATATTCTAACCTTCTACGCACTAAATAGTCCTGGTCCTGCATACTTGTCGGAACCCTTGATGTCCTATGCCCTTTCAAGAAAGTTATGACTGTCATGTGATGTACTCTTAGTTGTTTTTCCCCTTAAGACCCATCTTGAAACCTTAGTTAGCCATTTATTTACAAATCCGGCACTAGCCTATTAAATTCGCTATGTTCCTTGAAATGAGTCTGCAAGTCTGAGGCCTCATTTCAGAAAAGGCTTAACTATTATCATTTTCAGAAAGTATTTTACAATCCTTACAGTTTTTGTGTTAGCCAGTTTTCTTATTTGACATCACTTTTCAGACGGTTTCATTTTATTGTATTGTATCATCTCAGCTTTAATTGTTCAATTTCTGGATTTTATTCTTGGTGATTAGCTGTCAAGCACTTTAATAAATTACCATAATACAGAAAAAAATAACTCATGTAGTTCAAGGGCCTTTTTAGCCATAACCCAGGACACGGGAAGATAAAACATAATGTGGTAAAAACAAAGAAACAAAAAAAACATAATTTTTTTTAGAAAGAACTCAAAAGTGAAGAAAGATAGCAGAAGGGTAAATTCACAACAATGACTGAATGCCATTTCTTTTCATTCACCCAGTACCATATCTGCAAAGACATGATGAATAACACTAAAACTGTGTCATGTGTGTGCAAAATAATTATATTAACAATAAGATAATTATTATAATTACAGTACTGCAGCACTAAGGTAATTGAAAAAGACTGTGGATAACACTATATGAACCTACAGTGAATAGAAAAGTAGAATCCTTTTGCCATGCAAGTATCACAAGTATGACAGAAAATTGTATGAATTCAGTGAGATGGGTAATAAACAAAGGGAAGGACAGAATATTTTAAGAAGATTGTTAACTTGGATAGTAAATATTTGGGAAAGTAGCATAATGGTGTAAAATAAAAAAAAACCTGATGAGTTTTAAGAGAGAATATCAATAGTGACTGTAATATCCTGAGTTTGTGTTGAAGTGTATTATTTTAAGTAGACAACTACAGAGGTATAAATCAGTATGTTTGAAGCTGATGTCCTGAAATTAGTTAAAAAATGCTTGCAGTTTTTTGGCTTGGAAATACTTTACACCAGAAAGTTTCCTTAAATAAGTAGGAAGAGAGGCACAAGTAGCTGGGCCTGCAGCTATAAATGACTTTTCTACACAATAAAAATGAACAGATGCATAGTATGAGTGACTGTGTTGTAAAGTTGGTTGCAAAGGTCAGAGTCAGAGAGAGAGAAAGGGATAGGGATAGAGATAGGTGCTCAAAGTGACCTTTTGCCTAATACAATGAACAGTTAGACATGAGTAATAGGGAAGCACAATCCAATGTAGGCATAAGTGCATTTTTCCTTTTTGCAGGGCATGCTTCAGGACCTTATTAGTCTATATGCCAGACTGAGTGTAGAGGAACACTAAAAGCTGGTGTGGTGAGTATGAGACAGTGAAGGACATAATCACAACTCAAAATATTTGAAATGAGATGCATGCATTATTAAATTGTGTGGAAAGGATCTTTTCAACACAGATGGGTACAAATTAGAAGACACGGTTTGATGACAAGCATCATGTTATGTAGCTTACTGTTGGTGTCTGTGAACTTTGTACAGAAGTATCGTTTCTGAAGTTGAATAAAATTAGGATTGTGTTCAGTAGTGGAACTAGAATCACTGGATCTAAAAAGTGTCAGGTCACCAGCATGTAAGGTAAATGCAGGGTGGGACATATTGTTTATAAGATTATTAACACTCACTATAAGGATAAAACCTGCCATACCACAAAACCCTTCTGTCTTTAGAGACTACTGTAAGGCAATCCTGATCCAGCTAACTGAGGACCTGGTGAATTTTAAATACCTTGCTTACCTTGATGACCCCATCTTGCAATCTACCACATTTGTATATGATTTCTATGCCTACCTCAAAATATGCATCAAGGCCTTTGTCACCATAAGACATAAATACAATGCTAAATTCAGGACTCAATCCCAGTGGTGGAACCTAATATAAAATAATTATACAATAAGAGGAAGAACTTCATAGTCCAAAAAATAAACATAATATCCAATCATCTAGAGATGAACTCAAAAAGCTCAACAAAGAACTCAGAAACAAAGTCAAAACCTACAAAAGTAACACAAATTGAGAACTAATACCTCTGCTGAGGACAACCTCAAAGCCTTGTTCAGGTATGTAAGAAAACTTAGAGGTAATGCTTGGCAATGCTCAGAGTTAATACATAACAATGGCACTTACTTGTCCCCCTGAGGATATAGCCAACATATTGGCCACCAAATTAAAGTCTAACTTTCCTCTCTTATATCCCAGTAACTTTCTCAAACTTATTACCACAACCACACCACCCCCTATAATTGCCCCCAAGCAAGTTATAAAAGCTCTCTCCAAGGCCCAAAACATTTGCTCCATGGATCCTGATAATGTGCTAGGCCACCTTCTTGTTAGCACAAGAAACACTGTCTGAAAGCCACACTACTAAGTCAATTTAAGTTCAACCTTTCCACTGGATTTATGCAACAAGAATGGTGAATTACTGTAGTCATTCTGCACCACAAAGTGGGAAGGGGGCTCCACTAATGTTTCAGGAAACTACAGACCTATAAACCTCACCAGCCTGATCTGAAAAGCAATGGGTTGCATCATTATGAAACTTATTAAAGGGACATAAGCAGTCTACAATAAAGTCAGTTTGGGTTTATTAAAGGCATATTCTGCCGCCTGAACCTGGGGGACTTCTTTGAACATGTCACTAATGCATTAGATTCAGTCAAATCACTTCTCTATGCCTACCTATACCTAGTCAAGGCCTTTGATACCATCCAAAATTTTGGAATTATCAACAAGCTAATCAAACTAAATGTATACGCCTATGTTACTGTTGGATAACAAACTGGTTAACTGACAGAACCCATTTGATTAGTGTGTGTTAGGCATGTTCTCTTTGAAAAGAGTAGTTACCAGCAGTCTCCCAAGGGATTGGTCTTTGGAGAATTTCTATATGGCATTTACTTCTTTGATATTGAAGCTGACATTAAGGACCTGTGGCTGACCAAGTCTGCAGATGACTGCAAACTTGGAGCTGTCACAACCTGCATACTTGACTTACAAATTCTTCAGCAGGGATTAACGTGCATCATATTATTGGTATCTAGACCACAGCCTAAAACTAAATACCAGGAAATGTTGCATTATGTCATTTGGCAAAACTGAGTACTGATGTACCTACCACATAGGTAACACCGCTTAGCAAGCTGAGTCAACCATTAGGGACCTAGACACTTTAATTGACAAGAAACTATCCTTTCATCACCACGTAACCACTATTGCTAGAAAATCCTTTTACTTTGCCAGACTTGCCAGACCAAGCATCAGGGATATTTCTTCCAGATCTAAAAACCATATCATTCCTCTCTACTCCTCCCTCATGAAGCTTATAAAATAGTATAGTGGTCCTTTGGTATGTATCTGTCTAAGCATGAGAATCAGCATGAGAAACTGCAGTGTTTCCTCACTAAGATAATCAAGGGCATGTCTTCCTTGAGGTACCAAGACCACCTTAAGTTGTGCTGTCCTTTTCTGTTTCCTACAGACTCTTTAGAGGCACCCTCTGTCTAGCTTACAGAGCCTCAAAGAATCCAGTTTTATGTGATCACTTGCACATTCACAAAACTAGTAATACCCTCAACACCCTCTCAAGAAACCTTAACTTCCACCAAAACATAAATTTGGCTTCCTGGTGAGACTGATAGATATCCCATAGAATCCCTCTTTTATGGAATAGACTTCTTTTGTATGTAATGTAAAGTAACTCCTATACCCTCTTTAAGTATAACCTGGACAAATGGCTGGGCAATTGTAAATACACTCAAGGTCTGGCCCCTCAGGCCCTCATTGAAAGGGGTCACAACTAGGTATACATTAGTCGTGTCAATGGGTACTTACGATTTGGGACATTGTGACTAGGCTACAAGTGGTCATTTGGATCAACAGCTTAGTATTGACTTAGAACTTATGAACCATAAGGAAAACAGGAGACCCAAGAAACATTCTTATGGGCACATCTATGTTTAGGCATATAGAATCAGAGAGAGTAGAATCAATAACTGACAAAATTGAATTCTTAGAGAAGTAACACTTATACCATGATAATACGGTCTAGTGCTCAAGCTGGAAGTGAGTGATGTCCAAAATAAACTGCCTTCTGAAATCTACAAAAAAAGATCTAGTGAAGGTGCATTCATCCATATTTATGGAGACAGACTATGTAACAGAATGTAAGGAAGTTAGACCACTATACCTTGCCTTAAAACCATGTTGTATTTGAAACAGGGTACCATATTCATTGATATAGTTGAAACTTTGTTTTATGCACCAACTTTCAAGCAGATCTACGGAGGAAGTAAGACTGCAATATTTTGGGAGTTGGAAGACATTTGCATGCTTCTAGGTACCTGGCATTCATGCCTGAGATAAAAGATGACAAAGGCAAAAAAACTTAGGTGATTAGAGATATAATAGCAAACCCATAGGGATGCATGAAGCTCAGTAACAGTCATTCTGAATGGAGGCAACCTCTGTGTAAGTTTCTTTAGACTTTATTACAAGAGAGGTGATGAAAATGAACAGTATAAGTGAAGGCCAAATCTAAGAAGTTTGTAGAGGTTATGCATGGAGGACATATAGTTGAAATGGCATTACTGCCTGATGAGGAACAAATTTGTTGGAAAAGGTATTGTACTGGAAATATGCAACATCACATAATGAGAAGTTAGGATTTTTGAGTAGAGACAGTGCAGTCTTTAGTATGACCCTGTGATTTTTTTATTTATTTTTTTTTAATTTGATTCCAGAATGCTTTGGCATTACTGAATAATGCTCTTTTTTTGTGCTTTGAAGTACTTTTATGTATGCATTTTATATCAGTGCTACATTATCTTCTAGTAGAATTAAAGACTTAAGTTAAATGATGTTTTCTTTACCCACATTTCTTGGAGGTTACCTGTTAGGTTCTGCTTAGTTTTAAAGGACTGATTTAGCTGGGAGCAACTTATACCTTTGTGGTTATAGCAAAGTTAGAATTTTGAATGTCTATCAGCACTGTGTTGAAATGAGCACAGGCATATTGACCTTCAGTAACTGAGTAAATGAGAAATCAAGCCTAGCTGTACTAGAGTATTTAGTATTAATGGTGCCACACTGGGGCCATTGGATGACCAGTAACTATGATGCAATGGAACCCTATATGTCTAAAGCACCAAAATGAAAAGTTAGAAAAGTGATCAGCAATAATTTTAGGAAAAGTAGAAACAGAATGGCATCTATGAGGGGACATGGAAGCGAGCAATTCAGTGAGCATATGATTTAAGACTGGGTTAAATCGTGTAAAGAGCTGAAGAACACAAGCGAGATTAAAGCAAACCTAAAGACGACACAGAAGGAGATTGTCAGGACCATTAACATTTAGACTTGGATCACCTAAAAAATAACATTTTATTTTAAGGGCTAAGTCATTTTTAAACTGAAGATAACTGAGAAGGACAAACAGGAGAAGTGGAAAGGGAAATGATGTCTAGGTTAACATAACCATCACAAATTGCCTGCACAACTAACCAGTTTGAGTAACTTTCACTAAAGTGAGGAAACAATATTAATAAATTTAACTGGCTATGTTACCCAAAGGCTTCTATTTATTTTGTTAAGTTTAGTAAATGAGGGAAGTCTCCAGGAAAACAAAAGGAAAGAAAGTGACACAGACAAGTCGTTCAGTAAAACCTGCAAGAGAGACTTACCCAAGCTAGAGTGTTTACTGTGTAATACTTTAAACCTATTTTGTGGGGGCACATGGGATACCTCTTAAGAATATACTAGTGTTTCAGCTGCATGGCTTTTAAACACCTTTTAACCTCTTCAATAAATCATAAATGTTGGGGTTAGCTATGTTTCAGAAACGCAGAGCTTAAAATCACATCTAATGCCCAGAAACATCAGGGTGCTTGCAAAGTATACAAAATAACATCCAAACCAGAGTTTGAAAATGTCACACAGAAAAAACATTCATTAAATTGCACGAAATACCAAGCCAAGCTAGAGATTTCATTATGTAATACCTTAAACCTCCTTTAGTGGAGACTCATGGGATATATGCACATTAATCCTTAAAGGTATATCAATGTTTTAACTACATAGCCCCTGAATACACTTGACATTTTACTTTTTTAAGTCTGTATGGGTATATTCGGACAAATAAAGCCAAACTCCATTAGCTGTTGACATGCATATTTCAGCATTTTTTTTTATCTTGTTAGTACAGCATAAGTGAATTGTCTGGCTACACTTTAGAAACAAGTAGCTTATTGCTTAACATGAAAAAATATCTGGAAAGTGGGCAAACCAATAACAGTCAAAAAATCATGTTTATTTTTGCACAAATAACAAATAAAACACTAAAAGATAAGCACTTTCATTTTTTAATTTTTAAATAAATGTCTTCAGATAACAACATCCTTTCACTACTATTCATTTATATGAATAAACGAATACATCACAATAATGGAAAAAGCACTCCCCCAAAAATGACCAGTCAAACTTATTTATTTTATTTCCCACACCCCCTAATTCAGAAATGTCTAAATACAATGTAAAACCTTGTAAAAACACATTAAAATAATTATCATTTTAAAAAAAAATCATCTCTCTAAAGCCTTTAATTTTAAAATACATGACTGATACATTTTTATTTAAACCTGGCCAATGGTTAGCATTCAGATTCATCTGCCAAAAAAAGTTCATGTTTTTTCAACATCAATGGCCATGCCCCATCTCTTTTATCTATTTTTAATGCTTCCAAAATTATAAACCTAAATTAATGTCCTTGTTTTTCCATGCAATGTTTAGAAAGGGCATTAGTCTCCCTTTGTAGTCTAATGTCCCTTAAATGTTTGCATATTCTATTAACATCCTTTCTGTTTTGCTGATGTAAAAACATGGACAATATAAACAAAGAGGACATTCATTTAGGTTTACAATTTTGGAAGCATTGAAAATAAATGAAAAGGGGAGGGGGCTTGGCCATCGCTGTTGGCAAAACATGAACATTTTGACAGATGCATTTAAATGCTAACCATCAATCATGTGTATTTTGAAATTAAAGGCTTTGGATAGATGATTTTTTTTATAGGGATAATTATTTTAATGTGTTTTTACAAGGGTTTACATTGTATTTAGATGTTTCTGAATTAGGGAGCATGGTAAATAAAATGAACAAGTTTGATTGGTCATTTTTTGGGGAGTGCCTTTTCCATTATTGTGACGTATTACTTTATTCGGGTCTATATCACCACATCGAATAGTGATAAGTTTGAATGCACTTTGTTTGAACTGAAAAGTCTGAAAACCCTAAACAGCAAACTCACGGAACAGCGATTTTTTTTTTCCCAGGAAAAAAAATCACTGTTCTGTGAAAAAAAATAAATAACAACTTTAAAACAAACTGAAGTGGGGGGCTTCACCCCCCACACACCCCAACGTGGGGGGCTGTGCCTCCCAAACCACTCCACTTAAATATACCAACTCCGAGATTGCACTACAAAGCCCTAAAGATGGCTCACTGATTTTTTTCCCTGGGAAAAAAATCGATGTTCCTTAACTTCACGGTTTAGGGCTTTTGGACTTTTTGGTTCAAACAAAGGGCGTTCAAACTTATCAGCATTCGATGTGGTGATATAGAACCACTTTATTCATATAAATGAATAGTAGTGAAAGGCTCTCGTTATCTGAAGGAGTTTCTTTAAGAAATTAGAAACAACAGCACTTATCTTTTAGTGTTTCATTTATGTGCATAAAAATAAATGTGATTCTTTGAGGATTATTGGTTTGCCGACTTTGAAAGATATTTTTTCCTTTCTTTTGGTTTGCAGCTTCTGTTTAGTTTAGTTGGTGGTGTGATGGCTACCAGAACACAAGTGGGCTCTCCACAGCCTTCTTCCTCACAGACTCTTGAGCTATTCTGAAATTTGGCTACTTTAATTCAACAACTTTCTCAATGCATGGACCAGTTGGAGAAGCTTTCCCAATCCCATGTCCCAGTGAATACTGTTACGAGTGTGAATGAACGATGAATGCCAGTGGGGCCAGTTAATGATTCCAGTATGAATTCTGATTTACAGCAATGCCCAATTAGCACTCCTAATCTCATGTCAGGAGAGGTTTGTGCCAAAACTAGTCGCAGCTTATTTAATTCTAGCATTTTGGATCAAGGTTGTACTTTACCCTTGCTGAATGAATGGTTACGATTTAACACCAATTTTAACAGTGTATCTGGTACTGTGACTTCAAACTTAACAGATAAGATACTTGAGTTTGACCAGATCTTGTTAAAAATTAAGAAATTATAAATGGCTAATTTATATTTTTCAGAATGTTCAAAAATGAGGGTTGTCCTAAAGAGTCTACGTCTTTGGTGGTTTTCCACAGTCCTTGTTGTTGACTCTGTTTCACAAAGACCTTTTACAACTGTTTGATAGACATGGTTTTGAATATATGGAGCTTGTTATTCACCATAACAAGAGAACTATTGAAGAACTAAGTAGAGATGTTATGGCTTTGGATAAATCCATAGTACATGATCCATTTTTTAATAATAATAAATTTGAATACACGTGTATTTTTAAGAGCACTGACAAAGAGTTAGCTGTTATCAAAAATAAAAAAATGAAAACAACTTTTAAGGAACAAAAAGGATTACAATAACAACAATGCATACCCCCCACCCCCTCAGTCACAGGTGTGAGTGAGTAGGTTGTGGATGGTCAACTTGGAACAGCTAGCATGGAAAGTAATAATGCACCCACTTGTTACTCTGATGATTTTTTTAGACAAACATGAATATCCAACACACAGGGGGTTGGAGTGCCTAAAGAACAGGTATCAAGTGGATATCAATCAGCATAGAGTACAGCAATTAAATCATCCTCATTTGAGGGGAGATCCAATTCATGGTGGGGCAATATGCAGGGAACTTACAGAGGCAGGCGATAACCAGTTTGCCTGTACAGTTAATGAGGGTGATTTCTTATTACCACTGGTGGATATAAGCACAAATAGTGCAAGGGATTATAATGTCTATAATTTTTTCTTCAATTGCTATGGATACTGCTGACTGTGACCTTTTTTCAAAAGGTTTTATGTTTATTCATGAAAGACCAATTAATATTGCCAACACCCTCATTGACTTCAAACAATATGTATGGAAATTTAATTTTAATATAATTTTCTGTAATATGAATACTGCAGTAAATCCATTAAATTAATCCATTAAATTACCCCACAATTCATCCTACTCTTGAGGTGTTTGAAAGGATATGTGAGTTGGATATTTGTTATTTGGATATCCAAGTGAATAAGTGGAAAAGTAACTTGAGCAAGGATGAATTAATGAGTTTGAACTGGCTTAAAGGGAATGCAGATATTAGAATAATGAAGCCAGATAAGGAGGATGGGCTTGTTATAATGAACAAGTCAGATTATGTAATAAAAATGAAGACAATTCTCCATAGTGACACCTATGTGAGAAGTTCAGTCAATGAATTCAATGGTGCGTACAGAAAATAAAAGGATTTTTGCAAGATTTATTTATTGATGTATATATAACTATTGAAGAATATAACTATCTTAATATCCCTTATCCAGTTACTTCTGTTATTTTTGGGGTACCTAAGTTACATAAAAATGTGAGTTAACCACCAGTGTGCCCCATAGTAGATGATAGAGGTTCCATCACTTACTCCTTAGCTAAATTTTTGGGCATCAAACTAAAAAAAATATGTGATGAGTGACCCAAGCATATTTATTTATTTTATTTATTTAAGTTTGATGACTGGGGAACTCCACTGGGCCAAGAAGAACCTGTTTGCAATGGAGGTCCAGGGAAAAAAGCTCCACAATGATTGCAAGTTATATTTCAAATGTTTTCTTGTTCTAACATAATTCTAATGTAAATTTCCTAGCCCTGTCAAACCTGTTTTCTCACAGCTTTCTCCAAGCCCTGGCTCTAAACCCCTCCCCTTCTCTCGGTCTCCAAACATAATCTTATTGTAAGCTTCCCAGCCCTGTCAATCATGTTTATTCCCTCCATCTTCCTCTTGAGAGTTTACTTATTCCTCCCTAGAGCTGCAGCACCATCTTTAAATACTGAAAACCTCTGCCTGATGACACTCTGTTTCTGTCTGTCCCACGGGAATTCCTCAGTAGTGTGCACTTACTGCATGTCCATTTCTAAAAACCCCTGGCGACACTCTGTTTCTGTCTGTCCCACGGGAATCCCTCAGTAGTGTGCACTTACTGCATGTCCCTTTCTAAACCCCTGGCGTAACTACATTATTTTCCTACTTCGCAGTGAACTGCAGCTCCCCATTGGTGCATAAATAATAAAAACAAACAGAAAGGTAACATTCAAACCAAAATGATAGGCTGCCCTATTTCTGTAGTTGTTAACCTTCTTACTGATTGTTTTCAGTTTGGAGGCTGCTGCTCCTCCTGGAAGGTGTAACCCACTCTGTTCGCCCTTCAGGCTCACTCTGCTCCCCTACCCTGCCCTCAAATCCCACCTGACCCCACTGCCTGTACTTTTATACATCCCCTGACTCCTCCCCAACCAACACCTCTCTAATCACAGTACACCTAATCAAAACCCCACCCACCTGTAGATCTACAGCACCCCAAACATCCACCCCTCCTACAATGCTCTACTTAATATCTCTCCCTATAACCCCATTTGCCCTACTAATTGCTCTCTCTTTTCTTACTTATCTCACAATTTTCCCAACCCTTGTCATAACTCTCACACACACACTCCACTGCATCTTACCATCAACCTCACTTCCCATCCTACTCAGCCATCTCACATAAACTCTTTACCTCTATTCCAATCTATTTTTTCAAACCAAAACTGCTACCAGACCAACCCCCCCGTACTCCCCTCTTAAATGTGGAACCAGAAAATCACTACTCTCACACAACTCAAGCTGTCCTTGCCCAACACACTGCCTCACTCTTCTACTCCACCACATCTCTCTCTCACTAGCCAGTGGCATCCACTCCAACCCGGACCCATCTCTAGCATCAATCTCACTAAACCCGCCACTCAACCCACAAACTCAAAGTCCATTCGCCTAACAACACAATGCACAAAGCCTAAAAAACAAAATCATTAACTGCCAAGCCTGGCTCTCCCATAACCACCCCGACATTACAGCAGTGTCTGAAACCTGGCTGAAAACCTATATAAAAGATAGCGAAATCCTACCACCAGGTTTCCAAATCATTTGCAATGACAGAACCCACAAAAAAGGAGGTGGAATAGCAATAATCTACCCCACCTCCCATACCATAACTCCCTACTACAATAAAATACCAACGTTTGCCAACACTGAAATTATAATAGGTTTACTAAAAATAAACAAACACAAGTCCATATGTATCGCTGCCCTCTATATTCCCCCTGGTGATAATATCAAAACTCTTGAAAACATCCTGTTCTGATTCTCCTCCAATATAAAAAAATGAAACCTATATACTCAGTGATACCATCACCAACTGAAATACTATTAACTCTGAATCCCCATCCCACACAATCAACCTGTACAACTTCTCCCAACTAATACAATCTCCAACCAGACCAAATAAAGATGGTACCTCTGATACCATCATTGACTGGATCCTAACAAGTCACCTAAACCTTATCACCAAAGCCGGAACATTACCTGATCCTCTCAGCGATCACCTACCAGCCTTCGCCGATCATCCCTCATCTCCACTGCATAAACAACACCACTACATCCAAACCTGCAACCTCTCTGATTTCAGCCCTCTAACTTTCTCTGAATGCTTAAAGCATACTGACTGGTCCCCTCTAAAAACCCTTCCTCAAGACAATGCCGTTTCCTACATTAATCACTCATTCTTAACCCTTCTCAATCAGCAAGCCCCCCCTCAAACCAAATGCATCAAAACCAATCCCTGACCATGGTTATCAAAAGATACTAAACTAGCTTTGCACCAAAGGGACAAAAAATGGAAACAATATCAAAAACATAAAAACAGTAACAATCTCCTAGAGTATAAGCAACTATGAAACTCCACAAAAAAACTAATAATTAAAGACAGCAAAGCCCACTACTCCAAAAGTCCAGTCCTTGCACTCAACAAATCCCCAAAAATTCTGGGACTCCATCTCATCCATGCTGCATCCTGGCAACAAATAAAACCCCTGCCCAGATCCCAACCTCTCCAACCTTGAAACAGCCAGCCAGTTCAACTCATTCTTCATAGACTGCATAGCTAAACTATTAGCCTCCTACCCACCCCCCTCCTCCATCACCACCCCTCCTGCCTCAATCACCACCCCAATCATCAACCTCCCTCCACATCCTTCTACTACAAGCCCATCCCCACAAACACTATAAAAAGACTTCTCAAACTCAAACCTTCCACCCACCTTCCTCAAACAATCTGCACACAGCATTGCCTATTCCATCTCTATTGTTATAAATAGATCTATACAGGAATCATACATCCCTTCTATCTGGCACCATGCTTATATCATCCCCCTCCACAAAGGTGGCAAAATACTGATACCACCAACTTCAGGCCTATTGACATCCTTTCCCCTCTTTCTAAAATACTAGAGAAAACAATACAAGCACAACTCATGGCACACCTAACACTAAACAATCTCCTCTCCCCTACCCAACACAGCTTCCACCCTGGCCACAGCACCATGACTGCCCTTCTTTCCTTTCTTTAAACCATAAACCTTGAAAGTGACTCAGACAAGTTCATATCCACACTATTCCTAGAGCTGTCAAAGGCTTTTGACACCATCTCACACACCCTACTTATATCCCAACTCTCCACCTGACAGCTCTCTCCCACCACCATCGCCTGGTTATCCAGCTACCTGTCCAACCATCAACAAGCTGTCCAATGGAAAACTTCAACTTCCCCCTTCCTTCCCACACCCACAGGTGTCCCACAAGGTTTTGTTTTTGGCTCTCTTCTCTTCAACCTATTCATTAACAACTTTCGCCAATCCATCTCAGACTCATTTATCATCCAATATGCATATGACTCAACAATCATCTGCTCAGCTTTTTCCTTTCTGAGCTCCTAGCAAAAACCCAGCTAGCCTTCTCCAAAACAGAAACCTGGATGCAGTCTAACCATCTGGCACTAAATGCAAATAAAACCAAACTAATGTTTTTTCCCCTACCAAAACTCAATTGACAAATCCACATTCACCATACAGAGCCAAAACAACACCCTCCTTGAAATCGTTCCCAACATCAAGCTTCTTGGCACCATTATTGATGAAGAACTAAAATTTGACACCCACATCTGCCCCGCAGTCAAGAGAACCCACCAAAGGTTAGGTCTCCTCTACAGCCACAACCACTTCCTAAGCCCCTCTACCCATCAAACTCTTGCATCCACCTTCCTACTCCCCTCTCTTATGTATGGTGCCCCTCTTTTCACCAATCTCCATCTTGGCCTTCAGTCCAAACTTGAATCCTGCTACCACAAGATCTCCAAATTTGTAACCAATTCAAATAACTCATCTCAACACTGCCACTCCCTCCTCACCCTCAACTGGCTTGAACTACCCAACTACCTCAGTTACCTACAACTCACCATTGCCCACAAGCTGATCTTTAAGTCTGCCAACTGCCCTGCTCTCGCTATGTCCTTAAAACCTTACATTCCCAACTGCTCAGTCAGATCCAGAAACCAAGATATCCTTCAGGTCCACAAACCTGCATGACCTACTGGCCATCTACTGGTGTCCCACTCCTTAGCTAAACAGTGGAACTCTCTCCCCACACACCTACACGACCTACCTAACCATAAACATTTCAAATCTCAGCTACTCTCTCATCTTTCTTCCAAATGTGAATGCCCTTGCCACGCTCCAACTTAAACCCCTCCCCCCTCATTCCACCTTGCACTGACTCATCCAACTACCTCTACTATTACTTCATCCCACCCAAAACAATCTCTTCCCTACCAAAAACTAATTTTCTCTCTAATATCTATTGCACTATACTCTCCAATCTCAAATATACTACTACCCTCTCCATGCATAATATTTTCCTCACCTACTAATGGCTAGTAGCTATATATTTTGAAATGTTAAACCTACAACTGAGTTTATAACAAAAATATTCACTTTATGTAAATGTTGAAATGTCTGTATTGAATTATGTCTTTTCATTTTTGTAACATTGTGACAAGCCTATTGCAAATATCATGGAGCTTATCTATAAATGTTTAATTAGCTATGTCCTTTTGTGGGGATGTATGCAGGGAATCTTTGGATTTTCTTTAAAGAGTAAATGCCACAAATTTCGATGAAAATTTTGTATTTATAACAGTGAACATTAGAGATCTATACACTGTTATTCCTATGATGTGGGTGTGATTTGGTTTTGTAAACACTTGTATGGGAAGGGGTACCACAGACTGCTATTAACATGTATGAGCAGTTGTGGTTTTAAGGAATGATTTTATTTTGTTTGAGAATTAACTATATTTACAAACAGAAGGAGTAGCTATGGGGTCTTCATGTGTTGGGTTATATGCTAATATTATTATGCTGGAATAGGAGAAAAATATTTATTTAATTCTACGTTTTTTCTTTTTGTGAGTTTTACACCTGTTTTTTTGGATGACATTTTTATTTTATGGAAGGCCCAAGACATCAAATTGAAACCTTTGTGGAAAAAACATGTTCAACAGTATATAAAATGATTCTTTATTCCAATAAATAAATATTAATAACTTTAAACAGTTATTGTTCTATGTGTAGATATATGTCAGAAAAAAGCCTGTATTTTACAATCATGAGACCTGACAAAAGTACACAGTGCTCCAGAATTCTTCACTTGTACATCAAAATCTGGGGTTTACTTTAGAATGACGAAAACGCAAAGTCTCGAACGCTCACATGAGCGAATAATCATAAACTTGAAATTGGTATTTTGGGATTGCAGTACAGTGAATATTAGAGTATTTGCCCTTTCCTCACTGTAGTCGATCTCAGAGTAGGAATATATATTTAGTGGGGGGGGGGTGTGGAGGGGTGCAGCCCCTCACAATACCAATTTCGAGTTTTTGATTATTCGCTCATGTGAGCATTCAAGAGTTTGCATTTTTGGTTTTATGACAGAGACCCAAAATCTGTGGTGTATTTAGCCAAGTGCGTCACTTGTGAGTCATGTTATATAGGAAAAAACAAAAGAAAGTTGAAAGAAATGGGTATATAAACATCATTATGCTGTTAAGACTAAAAATGCAGATCATGGCATAGGAAAACATTCTATTGGATGTAAAAATATTGAGTTTCTTGTTTTACATAATAGATTACACAAATGAATGTCAATAACAGCATCTGCCACTGTTGCTATTATGATTTTCAAGTGTTTATCTTTTACTCTTGCTCGTCTCTGGAATTCACTTCCACCATCCATTCGTACCTCCTCTAACCAGTACATGTTCAAAAAATCTCTTCATTCATACCTAAGATCCCAATGGGATTGTTCTTGCTCCCTCCCCTCATAATTCTATGTTATCCCATTCTTCTTCCCATTCTTCTTCCCATATACGTTACATAACTCTTCCTATCTAAGCTTACGTTCCCTTAGAATACCTACCCTGTAATGCAAGTCTATACAACTTTTTTGAATGATAAAACATTACTCTTTTAACTTATTCCCCTGACATTTATTCCACATCAGATTGTATTGTTTTGAATGCTTCTTGAATTTTTGAACCTAAATGTATTAAATGTTTTTATCTTTTACTCTGTATACGTATTATTGTAATTTTTGCATGTACCTGTTTTTGTCTGTATTTGGAGCTTTTCTCCCCAGGACTCCATTGAAAACGGGTTCTTTTGGCCCAATGGACTATCCTGGTAAACCAACTGCAAATAAATAAATAAATAAATAAATTTTCAGTGGATTTCCATCCAGTGGATGTTGTCTTGGGTGCTGTTTTTGCAGTCATGGGGAATGGAATGAAGGATCAGGGAGTTTCATTGTTTCTGTGGTGGTTTGAACTGCAAGTGACATTTAACTAGATAGTTTTGAACAACAGAATTCCGGGAGATAAGGATTTTTGCTTTTACCATAGTGTATGTTTTTTCTCCATAGCTGTGTGATCACAGAGTCAGTTTGTTGAATTAAGGGATATTCCACATGGGTATGCAGAGGGTATTGTACCCTACAAAAAACAGTTTTTGTGTTTTCGTTTTAGTTTCTATGTAAGCAGCTGTGGGGGTGTGTTTTAGCATTTCAGATGTCTTTGATGCAGTGTAGGAGGATTTGATCATCTTGGCTTCTGTAGTGTTTTTGAATGATTCAGAAACAAGGCTTGCATGCTTCGCTGTGCACAAGATGCAGATGAGGATGTATACACACCTACATTGGTGGTCTGCATCCCTGTTTTATGGATAGGGCTCTCCTGTCTATTGCAGACCTAATAAGTGTGTGTGTGTCTGTGTGTACAGAAGGCGAGAGACTGAGAAATATAGATACATATCCCTAAGTCTGTTGGTTGTCAGTGAAACACAGATTCTGCAGAGGATACCTCCATCAGTAGAGAAAGTACATAGCACAAATACATTATATCCTTGCTTTAGTGTGGCTGCTTATTCACTTCTTCATCTTTATGCATCCTTGAATACTACTTGCACCCACTCTCTTTCAGGATGGTATGCCATTCTTGCTCCTAGAGTTTCATTGCTGCCTTCCCACATGAGCTCCTCCTTGGCAATCTTTGGATTTCCTTTGATGAACATTGTACACTGACAGATACATACTGAGATGCAGTTACACGGTATGTTTTAAAATCACATTATGTAAGCCCAGTGATGTGGAAGTATCCCATGCAGTGAAGACAATGACTGACTATGTTGCAGTACTGGACCTACTCCCTCTTTCATCCTTCCTTACATGATTGGGTGACTATGTACTCAGTTGGAGGCAGTGCTCCAATTGCAATGAAGGGGCTTTTCTGTACTAATACACTTCTATTGGCACTCATTCTAGAATAATTTTTTGTCATGTTTGTTAGCAAATTATTATTGATAACTTAAAAAGATAAATACATTATAGCAGAAGCATGTAAGTTATTTAATATTTAGTTGTCCATGATAAAAGTGGTAATTTTTATAGTTGTAGCATGTAATTTTTCTACTAATGGAAAAAACATGCAAAAAATCTAAATAGTCATAGTTAAAACAAAGCTGATAGCATGCTAATATTAGGTCAAAAGTTGGCAGCTTCCATCTAGCAACAGAATCTTGATTTACAATAAATTTTAATTTTTTTTTTTTTTAATTTAAAAAGACAGCAATAAATGAGATCATATGCTTTGTATTTGCTGATATTTCTCAAATGCAATATCTTCTTAAATGTTTCTAAAACTAGATCTCTCCAAAGGCAATAAATTGGGTAAATGTGATATGTGTTATTTTGATACGTAAACTACATGCAACTGATTTCATATATTTCGGTCATAATTTTGTTATGGATTTTATGACAATAGTTCTCATTTACCTGATGAGGTAATATTGATTTTATTTTATTTACATTTTGGTTGATAATGAGGATGTCCATCAAGCAGGCCTGTCTCCCAAAGAGTGGATGGTTTCTGTCAGATCTTTGCCCCATCCCCAGCCCAGGGAGAGATTTGCAGGTTATACATCTTCATTCGTCATTGGTTCATAGAAGTGTACCAAGCTAATGAACACTGGACCTTTTTAAGCCTAGCCATGCATCCCAAATCTCTGACAAGTTCTGGCACTCTTGGTGGTATAAGCAGGAGTTTGGGAGATGAAACATTTACAAGCAGGGGCCCGGGAGATGAGCCATTTACAGAGTGCCTATGTCCATTAGAGATGTAGGTGCCAAACCAATGGTGAATTTCAGGTTCCCCATCCAGTTGTCCAAATTACACTTGAATTAGGTTAGGGAGGAACTTTGCTTCACATGGATGGGGACCCTGTTTTAGAGAAGTGCTAGTCTCTGGGATACATACCTGTCTCTCCAATAGGTTCTCTTTGTATTACAGGCAAGGTTTAAGCCTTTAGAATAGGTAATTCTGGTGCTGTTTGTTTTATGGATATGAAGGAGATCTACCAGAGTGGGGTCCCAAGATGCCTTGTATGCCAGCCGTAGATCTCCAATTAACAGCCTGTAGAAGACAGAATATAGGGATAGGGCTTTGAGGTGGTCTGCATAGGATATGCTATATATGACCTATATTCTTCTTTTAATGAGGAACCTCATTGGCTGTTCCAGTTGTTGGATGTGCCTGGTTAGGTTGTCTTTCCCCAACCAGTTCCTCTAGTGCTGGACTGCCTGGGTCCCAATGATGGCTCCTTACCATGGAGATGAAAGCATTATTCCTTGGTAATGTTACATAGTAGTAGTTCTGCAATAATCTAAAATGATATCAGCTTTGTATAATCTGACACCTAGTCCTGCAGCAGGGGTTCAATCCAAATTATAATTTAATGCCTAATGCTTGCAAGAAATTAAGTCTAATATGATATAAAATTCATCAATGCAGCCTAAATTAAATGGCATTCTCTTAGTTTCATAAGTGTACAAATTATTTGCTGTTTAATTTACATGTTTTCCAAAAGCTATACAACGTAACACATTGCAATAATGTTAAAGTATTTTGTGGAATATGACCATTAATAGTGCACTTCAAACAGGTAACTGAAAACTGACAACTTTCTGCTTAGAAACTTTTGAAAATAATGTATATACAAGAAAGCATCAGGAAATTATTGGGGATTAAGTTACTGAAAATCCCCTGGGTGAGATTAAAAGAGTATTCTTTACAACACAGAGTTCTTATAAAGGCTGTTCATCGGAGAAGCATACTATTCTGAGCACTAACCAGTCTTACTGGATAAGAAGTTGTTATCCCGAGTCTGGAGAGACTTACTGAAAGCAGCATCAGATTATAGCTGTGAGGTATATCAAGGCAGGCTGAGCACAGATACAGTTATGCTAAAAGTAAGTTGTCATCATGATGTAAAACTGTAAACAATTGTTAAGTGGAGAAACAAATTACCAAACCTTTTTCATAATTTTCATATGTACCTTCCAAAAGAGCTTTATAGGAAACTATACATTACCATTAGGCATCATATTGCATTGTTTCATATGTAATGATTGATAATTACAAGGTTTTCTGCTCGTAGTTTGCTGCAGGTGATTAGTATGCGCATTTCTTGCAGTGCTGTGAAATAGTGATCTTTTAATGGTAATTTATGCTTCTTAATTTTTCACAGAATATTCAGTTTTGCATAAGGTATAATACAATGTGTGTATATCACTAAATCTAAAATGCACAATATTAAACGGCAACTGATTGACCACAATTGGTTGAATAACAGCAGATAAAAAAAATAATTATTTATAACAAATCTGAGATGACACTACAGTAGGGAAAGGGCAAACTCCCTGATCTTCTCTGTACCATGATCTTGAACAGGAAAAGTAGCCGGTACTTGTGATCAGCTGTAACATCATTCTTTTTCATTACACTAGTTGCCTTTTGACAACTAGAACGTAACCTAATAAAAGCGATGTTTTATATAATTGCGTGACACTTTCCATATTTGCAGCTATGAAAATAAGAAAGCAAATCATGAAGACTATGTATTTCTAATAAAGCATAAAGATAATTATATTTTAATGCAAATGCTGCAAGTGCTAAAAAAAGTTACTGCAGTATTGACTTTAGATAGTGTACTATTAACTTTCCCAAACACTGACTAGTCATAATTTTTTAATCAGACGTGTTCTTTTCTTTTTATTGTTCATATTCATAGGCATACTTTTGGTATTTTAATGTTTATTATTATTATTATTATTATTATTATTATTAATATTATTATTATTATAAATCTATATTTATTTATTTATTTTATTTTAATCTATATGCTATTTTTGAAAAGGATACTTTAATTCAAATAGTTTCCAAACACAAAAGTGAAAAGAAAATGATCACATAAATAATGCAGTAACATAGAATATGAAAATATTTATAGAATACTTTTAAAGTAAATGTGGCTCTTGACAATGTTATTTAACTGATTTTTTACAGTTGTCAGCCCAGTAATAATTTAATTGAGGTAGTATTTTGATTTAGCGAAGATTGGTTTACTAACACTACTGCTACTAATACTAACAGCATCAAAAATACTGTCTATTATGTTAAAGATAACATTTTTGTTGAAGATTTATGTGGCTTTGAACTTAATTTTAATGAGCATACAACTCTGGAGATACTTATAATAAAGTTTGGAGTGGGGGTTGTGAGCTACATTGCACACGATAAGGATGTATTTAGTGCTTTGCTGAGTTGTTTAGGAAACTGTCAGTGTATCAGTGGGTCAGATGTTGTTAATCAGTTTGTCAAAGAACTGCCATGCATTAGTAGCTGTGCCACTTCAAATACATAAATATGGCCTTAAAGCCATGTTACTGTCTCATACTGCAGTCATACCTGAGTTTTTAACATGCTTCATATATCTTTACCAGGGAAAACTCAGATAAGAGAAACTTTTAATGGGAATTGTTTCAAGAACTCACATTTAACAGTCTGAGGGAAATGTGTGAAATTTAGAAAAGTGAAAATAAGAAAGTGAACAGTTCTGAGTGAAACAAGAGTTACCATATCAATATGACACATTTAGCATTTTCTCTACATGCAGTCTAAAGATTCAGCCTATATGCTTAAAATACTAAAATACTAAGGAAAAAAATCATATTTGTAGAGGGTGGTACAGTGTTACAGAAGTTAACACTGCTGTTCAGCAGTGTTTGGTTCTCTAGTTTGCTTCCAGGCTGGGGTTCCTTTTGTGTGGAGTCTAAATATATTCTCTTTGGGTGCTCATGAATTTTTTTTCAGTAATGTGGTTTCACCTTACATCTCAAAGGCATGCACAGGTGACTTGGCAATGAACCAATTTGACAGAATATGTGAATACCTGGAGTGGATGAAGTATACATTAACCAACAGGTATCAATTACATAGACAGGTCTAGAGATCACAAGTAAGCTATTACAGAGCCTTCAAGCCAATCAAATGTGCAAAAAAAGAGTGTTTTGCAAGGCGTTAAACCTCCTGTGCTCCCCACTGGGAAGACTGTACCCCAATACTCCACATTCATTTATATACTACATCTGAAATCACACAACTGATGTATCCCATCTGTTACATGATCTTACACAAACCCAGTACACTGTTTCAGTGTCCCCAGTGGTTAAGCAAAAGAAAAAAAAAGAGATTTTGTTTTGTCAACTAGCAGGTACTTGAACTTAAGAAATAATTCAGATTGAGTGCCTATTATGTGGTGGGGCAGAGTAGACCAGGTATATCGCAAAGAAGGAATAAATCAGTGTATTTGTAAATTAGTAGCATATCTGTGCAATAAAATTTGTAATATTTCCTTGAATGCCATGAATTGTCTAAAAAAAAAAGTTTAGAAAATGCCAAAAAAGAAAATAATTAGCATTTTAGTGCTAAATATAAAGTGCTACTAACAAATGCATGTGAATACAGACACAGTTTCTGATAGCAACAGCAGCATTAATACTAGGACACTATATACCCAAGATGTAATACATAAACAAAAGTGACATGCGAAGGCACAACAGAGGGATTAAAACACAAATGCTGAAAAATGGATGCAGAGGCTCCTGATAAGCGCTAGTTGAACTCATTTGATTCCCACCTCATTATCAACAGATACAATACAAAATCTGCAGTCTTCCAAATCCTTCCACCACATTTTCAATATAGTTTCCTTAAATCATTTCCTGTGCAGTTTTTTGAGATACATCTCTGCTTTCACTCCCATCTGTTTTGAAGCAGTTTAGAAATACACACTCTTTCTTTGAATAAGTACTTTCTCATTCTCTTAAATCTTCTGTCTTAGATTCATAAACAGGCCCTTAATTCTGACCTTCTTTTCTGAAGAAATGTGATTCCACTTTTTTGTCACTTAGGAATAACAAGAGTAAAAGCATGATATTTGACTCTGAGGGAAGGTTTAAAAGCTGCTAATTTATTAACAAAATAACATTGGAATCTTTTAAAAACTCTCATGCTGTCATGAACTTATAAGTTCATAGGTTAGTACTAGGCTATCGGCCCTAGGGCCTATATAAGCCTAGCCATAACAATTCCCTGGCTATTTCTTCCCACAATATTTATTTCCCTGGACCCCTGTCTAGCAGGGCGACTGACGTGATCCCCGGGGTGAATTTCCTATCTCACATCCAATCGTCAAGGTTCCTTTTGAAGAGGGCCAATGAGGCGCTCTGCTTGACATGTATGGGCAGTCTATTCCAGAGTCTGGGGAGTCTCTGGGTCAGGAACCTATTCCTCCAGCATGCTTTGTTCATTGTGATGACAAGGTTTAGATCCCTGGAGTGTGTGGCTCTGAGGGATTGAGATTTCTTTAAGTGTAGCATGTCCAACAACTCAGGGATTGACATGGCCTTGTATGTTAAGCAGAGATCGCCTCTGAGTAGACGATATGTGACAGAGTGTAGCTGGAGTTTTTTAAGGTGGTCAGCGTAGGGCATCTGCTTTAGGCCTGTGATTCTTTTAGTGAGGTATTTCTACAGCCTTTCCAGTTGTTGCAGATGTCTTGAGAGGTACATACCAATTGGGGCGTTGTATTCTATAATGGGTCTAATGAGGGATGAGTACAGTGTGACAATGACCTCCTTTTTTCTAGATGAAAAGCCCTTAGTGATGAGGTGTGCCACATAGAAGGATTTCCTGACTGTTGTGGCAATGTGGTTATTGAAGGTGAGACCACTGTCCACCTGTCTCCCTAAGTCTCCTATCACACTTTTGGTGCTTAGTGTACTGCTACCCATGTGGTAATTCATGGGTACATGTTTTTTTCCTAAGGGGATAACAATACATTTTTTGGCATTGAGCTTGAGCCCATGGCTCTGGCACCAAGCATCTGTTTCTGTAAGGCCTTTTTGTAGAATGTAGAATATCCACATCATTTGGGGATTCAATAATGGCTCCCAGTTTGCAGTCATCTGCGAACTTTGCTAGCTAGAGTCCCTTACTGTTGGCCTGTACTTCAGAGAAGTAGATGCCAAACAACAGCGGTCCCAGGACTGAACCCTGAGGTACTCCACTTGTCACTTGTCTGGAGCTGGATTTGGAGTCGGTTACTTTTACAGTGTGGGTTTTTGTCAGTAAGCCAGTTGGCAACCCAATGAGTGATATAGGGATTAATGCCCAGCTTAGTAAGTTTATCTATGATTACAGAGTGGGGGATGGTGTCAAAAGTCTTGGTGAGGTCCAGATAGGCTGCGTGGACTGCCTTACTCTCGTCCACAGCTCTGGAGACTGATTCAAAGAAGTCAATCAGGTTCAGGAGACAAGATCGGCCCTTCACGAACCCAAACTGCATGGGGTCCAGTGTTTGAAGGTTTCCAATGTCTTTGTTTATAAGTTCCATGATAATACATTCCATGGGCTTGCAGATCAGGCTTATCAGACTGATGGGGCAGTAGTTCCCAGGATCCAAGGTGAATACCCCCTTGTGGAGTGGGGTAATTGTAGTTGTGCACCACTCAGTGGGCATGAAGCCTGAGGTGAGGCTATGATTAAACATGACACTTAGGTGAGATGCCAGTTCATTTTGTAGTCCAAGTAGTACACAGGCTGGGATGTCATCTGGTCCCATGGATGCTGTATTCTTAGCTTTGGAGAGTGCGGGTTTTACCTGTGTGGCTGTTATTACCAGAATTTGGCAATCTTTTTGTATTGAGATGGGCACTGTAGGGGGTGAGAGGGGGGTAAAGTTAGCACTGAATCGATCTGCCAGGTAATTGACAATATCCTTGGGATCAGTATATTTAATGGCATTGTGTTGTAGCTCAGAACAGATCTGAGCATTGCCATTTAGATTCTTGACATAGCTATAGAATGCCTTGTGGTTGTCTTTGGAATCTTTGGCAATTTTATTTTCGTAACTAGCTTTGGAGGATTTTATGAGGGATTTCAGCTTCTTACTGAGACTGTTAAGGGAGTTTTTTGCATCCTGGGATTTTCCTCTTTTCTGCAACAGTTTCTTCCTTTTGTTGTAAAGTTTGTTTAAAGCAGGGGCCACCAAGTTGGCTTCCTTTTTTTGGAGGAGAGCATCTTGGTTCTATTTGGGATGGCTCGATTCATGCATGAGTAGATGTGCTGGTACAGTGCTTTAGTGTAGGAGTCAGCAGTTGAACTTTCAGTTCCCGTCTGCATGGGTGCCATGAAGTTTGTCACGTCTGACTTGAGTAGCATGAAGTTGGCTTTGGAGAAGTTTTTTACAGATGTTTTCTTACTGGGGGGTGGGGGAGGGATGTGGTTGTCAAGGGTGATTAGCTTATGGTCGGACCTGACCAACGAGGGGGTGACCATGGGTGTGGAGCATCAATTTCTCATGTTGGTAATGACCAGGTCTAGGATGTTAGAGCCCCTGGTGGGACTATGGATTAGTTTATCCAGGGCATTGGAATTTATGAATTCCAAGAACCGTTGGGCAAAGGTGTTGGTACACCAGTAGTTTTCCCAATTAATGGCAGGGTAGTTGAAATCACCCAGTATTAGGGTGTTTGGTTCTATCTTAATATTTTCCAGTATGTTTAGAAAAGTGTAGTGAGAATCTTGGAGCATGGTGGGGGATCTGTAGCAAGCTACAATTTAGATTGCAGTCTTACCTAGTGTTAGTTGTACCTGGAGAATTTCAGACGCATTGTGTTGGGCAACTAGGCTGGTGGTGTGAATATCCTTGGTGAGTATGGACACTCCTCCACGTTTAGTGTTTCAATCTTGGTTTGGTGGCCGAAAAGTGTGGTAAGAGTTGTAGCCTGGTATTGCAGGGATGCTCTCTGGAGCCGTGAACCACGTCTCAGTTACTGCACAGATATTGATGTTCTCCATTTTTAGGAGTGCCTCGACAGAGTGCATTTTGAGGTTTAGACCTCTAGCATTGAGTAGCATTACCTTCAGATTTTGCATGCTTGTACCTGTTACAGTGGTGGTTTGGTCCTTTGAACTTTGCCTAAAAAAGGCACTCTAGGGGTGACAAAAGCCTTAGCCAGTAACCTGAATCCCAGGGCAACAGGTGCAGACCATCTCTGGCAAAGCATCACGGTCTGTTGGTCATGTCGTCCCAGGCAGACAGATACTGGATCCCCTTTTAATGACACCAGAAGCTTAGCCAATTGTTGAAGTCAATCATTTTGTCCTTATACTGTGGTATCATTCTGGGTGAAGGTAGGATGCTACGCAGGGCTAGGGTCATATCTGCCTGGGCCACATGATCTGAGAGCTCTTCCATGTCTCTTTTCATGTAGTCCAGGGAGGTACGTCTCAAGTCATTCACTCCAACATGGAGAATGACAGAGGCATATTTGTACTTGTTGTGGAGTGATTTGAATGCATGCATTACCATGTATGTTACCTCACCAGAGCGAGAAATAAATACATACCTGAAACCCAGAAATAAATACATACCTGAAAGCCACAAATAAATACATACCTGAAAGCCACAAATAAATACATACCTGCATCATCAGAAGCACTGAGAATAAGTGTGACTTTATCAGATGCATGTAAGTTTGATACAACATTCATTGGCAAGGCATGAAAGGCAGGACATTCTACAAGAAATTGTGATAACTCCAAGGGCAGCAGATTTAATCAGTTTTCAAGAAATGTAAGTTATGGAACACAAAGAATTTACCATATAAAGAAAAAATAGAGCAGGAAAAAAGCTAAAAAAAGATGAAATAAGGGAAAGAACCACGTAAAAGTACACAGATATCAGTGTATCAGGTATAAAAAGTGGACATTAGAGAAGAATAGTATAACAAAAAAAGAAACAGAAAGGATCATTCACAGCACTTATTTACAGGGGATTCTCATCTTACAAAATACAGACCATTTATTTACTGTATATATGACCAGCTTATTAAATAGGTGGATAACCTGTAAAGGTACATACAGACTTAATAGAAAAGAGGCATATAGGAACCAAGGTATAGGAAAAAAATGTCATTTATAGATGGCTCCTAGTTGAGAAGCACAAATATGTTCTGAACTGTTTAGATAGTCAGAAACAAATCTCCACAGGAACAATATCACAAACGTATTAAGCACAAAGCCTGCAGTTAAGGGTATGAACTGCACGTGGTATGTTTTCTAAACTGGTGACTTACTTCCAATGGCAAAAATGAGAAGTCTGTAGAAAACAATGAGAAAAACTCTACATCAGAATACCAGAACTGAGGTAGTAACAATACATGACACAATACACAACATTTTTAAAGAACAAGAATTATATGGAGGAAATTTTGACAGATGTTTAGCAGAGTTAATGGAGGTATACATAAAGTGTTTGTGTTTTTTATATTTACACACATAGATTGCAAAAATGAAAAGACTTGTCCTGACTTATAATAAGTCAAATGGCAAAAAATATATAGTTAATCCTGCATTTTTATACATTTATTAATTGGGTAAAACCACTGGATATGTACCCCTTTTCAGGAGTGACCCAATAGTACTGCCTGGTTTAGTGACTTCCAAGATTCTCACAGTAGGAAAATTTGAGGTGGAAGGAATCAAACCATGTATACTGGATACAGGAAGCAGATTATTAGCAGGTCAGAACCTCAGTCCTCTTCAGTAACTGCCATACAGTTTTGAATGAAAAAAACATGTTTATAATGATAACTTATATCTAAAAGAAGCAGGAACAAGAGTGTTTATGAGTAATTTAAAAAGTAAAATGGGTACTTTTCCGTTAAACCCCTACCACGCCTCTCACCATTTTCGTCGAGGCCAACGAAGACTGAAAGGTCCGTGACAGGACCACAAAATGGTATGCTGATAATTTGCGCAAATATGTTTTTATGTTACCTTCACAGAGGTGAACTGCATTGCAAAGTCTACAGAGCCGAAAACATTGGTGTAAATTACAACATTGTCTTTGGGCTTTTGTTTAAACCGCCTAAATATATCGTGCCATCTAGAAAAGCTTCCCCATGTTAGAAGTGCCCTAGGAACTTTATGGGAGGGTGACTTGAGTTGAACAGATACACACATTTACATATGGGTAGGGAAGCTGGGTGTGGGAGAGTGCGGATTGGGGCATTTTGATTTTAAAAAGCTGTGTAGTATATATGATTCATGGCATAGTGCTCAACTTGTCCCTAATTTTGCTTCATATATTTCCTCTTCCCTTGTGAAATGATCATTTTTCTGGTAAATCCATGAGGGTTACAGTCAGCCAATAATGCCAAACATTAGAGTTTCATACTTTTGTTGTTAAGAAAATGCACGTTGAAGCAAAACAAGTTGCTTGATTAACGCTATGCTTTTCAGGAAAACGGCAAGACGCATGGTAGGGGTTTAATGGAAAAGTACTGTAAAATGATAGATAAACTAGATAGTAAAAATTATTTGGAGTTATACCACAGAATCCTTAAGACCATCATTCTTAAATGTAACTCATCATACCCATCTATCAACCACTGAATTTATGAATTGCCAACACTTGAAATCCCTAAACAAGAACAAGCCTAACAATAAAGCTCACGGTAAAAAATTAAAAATGTATACCTAATTCTGTATACAGGCAGTGAGGGGAGCTGTATCCTCTATTCCACCTCATTTATGTTTTAACTTCAAGGTCATACAGTAACATCAGTATCTGCCACATCAGAAACAAGAGTGACTTAGGACAGAAACATGTCTTCAGCTATCTCTAGATATATGCATTTCATACAGTTTCAGCATAATTTAGTTTTTTACAACCTTTACATTAGTTTGTATGCAAATCCTGTACCCATATGACACTAAGTAAAGACTATACTGATCCAACCTTTATATATGTATTTAAAATGACTGCAATAATCTTACCCCATATAACCTCACTACCTACATTTGGCAAAGTAATTGTTCTATCCCTTTGTCTTCAAACATCTTGGCTCTCGGTCAGTCTACAGATAAAACATCTTAAAGCAGCAACTGTTGATAATCAGTGTTGGTCCCTTTGGTTACAAATGAAGACAGAAAGACTAAGAAACAACGATTTAATGCAAATCTCACTTAATTTTATATTAACATTAGAAGAAATATGAAAGATTTAGAATATGAGCTGAGAAGGAGAGAAGACCATGTACATTATGAAACAAGGATGCTATTTTACTACACTTAACCCCCTGAAACAGATTTAAGAAGCTGACATTATATATGACTGCAAGACATATCTGCTGACTATATTTATTTCAGTTTTGTTTGTGGGGGAATGGTGTCTCCTTAATCTGTCCCTCTTCAAAGTAGCCCCTCCCCTTTAGAACTAGCCCCTCCTCTTTAGAACCAGCTTGGCAGGGATTTGGGGAAGGGTGCTAGCTCCCCTTACAGAGTGAATGCAAAATGCCATCTGCTGATTTAATTGCTGGGAGATACACATCTTGAAGAATAAGTAATGTATTCTGAAAGTTACACAGCTAATGTGACTATCCTAGTCAAAAACAGTTCAGGTAAAGGGAGTAGTTACAGTTAAGTTATGTAGAAACATGGCTGGAGGAAATGTAGTAAGGAATTAATATGAAAAAGGTATAAGAATGAAAAGGTAGATAGGGTGTTATTCTGTATAAAAATAACCTAAGATATTAAGAGTGGAAGAGATGGCATCTGATAACATTCAAAATTAACTTTTTATTATCTGGTTTGGGAGAAGTATTGGGGGTATGTATAAAAGTTCTTGTATAGACCTCAGACACATTACCTGATGAAATAGAAATTATAAATTTTTCTAGGGAGCCATACCCTGTAATAACACATATTATGTGGACATTTCATTTTAATTTGCTCATTATTAATTTGGTGGATGATGTAAACAAATTGCTGTATAGTTCATTTAATTCCAGTGGTACTTTACTGAGAAATAGTTGAAACAAGTCATATTATAACTCAAAAATTAGACAAATATTTTAGTTCTTGCATTTTTATCTGATAGTCATTCAGCATAATTTCTCTTTCTTCCACTATTAGTAAACTTGATCTACCAAGTAAAAGAACTTGAAGTAGCAATTAAAAAAAACTTATGGGGATAACTCAAATATAGCAATAAGCTTAGACCAGGAAATACAATTTTTGTATAGTAGGAGTTATAACAATATTAGAGGAATCAGTACAGACTGGAACATGGGTTAGTATTACTCCAGAACTGAGGTTGTAAATTGTAGTCCATGAAATAAGTAGTAAATCAGTATAATGATAATAAGAACTAATAGCAATAAAAGCATTTAGAGTTAAGAGAGAAGTAAATAAAGAGTAATAAGATGCATAAACATTCAAGATTCATTAGCACATTATTAACATAATAATGCATAAACATGGGGAATTAAAAAGAAAGCATTAGATCTACATATATCAAATGAGGATGTCTAGTTTGTAGATGATTGTAAGCTGGGAGTCATTGTGAAGTCCCCTTAACTGGTCAGTAGCTGATGTACAAAAAATGAGCTCAAGCCCAATGCCAAAAAGTACAACATTGTTACATTTGGTAAGCAACTCCTAGAACCAGTTTATAGTATAGAAAACACACTAGTTTGAAAGGAAAAGGTAGTGAGAGACCTGAGTACTTGGGTGGATAGCTCCCTCACAATTAACCTTCATGTTGCAATGGTGGTTAGGAAATTCTTTTACTTTGTACAGCTAATGGCAAATGGTGCTTCCTCTAAATTAAAAGTTCTCACATCCTTTAACTCTGCTCTGATTAGACCAATCATTGCGTGCAATGCCCATTTATGGATGTACTAGATAGTAAGTGATAAGAAAGACCCCAGAGGTTCTTAACTAAAAAAAAATATAGACCTAAAAGGCCTGAGCCGGTAAGAGAGACTGAAGGTAATAGTTCTATATTCAGTGTAATATAGACTCCTTAGTGGCAATCTGTGCCTTGCTTACAAGGGCGTAAGAGATCCAGTAGTCTAAGAACTCTTATTCTTCCAAAATGGCAAACAGTCCTACCAACAGTAAGGCCACAGGCCTAAATCTAGTCCAACAAGTAAATAAGACAAGGTGGAGGGATAGATTTGTCATACAGCACCTACCCTTCTAAATGGAACCAATGTTTGAATGGTCATAATTCATTGTATCATATAATTAGTTTTCTATGTGTTGGAACATTAGAAATAAAATAAAGCAAACAAATAAATAAATAAATGGAACAAATTTCTTGCCCAAGTTAAGCAGCATGACACACTATCTGCCTTTAAAAAGAGCTGGACAACTGGGTGGATATTTGTAAATTCACTCCTGGTTGTGACTGGCCTGGCCATCCTTTAAATGGGAGGCAACATCCAAGGGTGGGTACTGACTAGGCAGAAATGGCTCAGTTGCCTTGTTAACTCCTATGATTCTAGGATTTTATGATCCTAAATAAATCAAGGTAGAAGGAGGGAATTACATTTAGCAGGAGCTTAGAAGCAAGAATTTAGATGAAAGAGCGCTTTCTTTAAGGACGTAATTGAAGCATGGAAAGACATAAATCTGTAATCATATCCTTAATTATAGATAGAAAAAGTCTTAGCAACAGCATGGAATATATTAGAAACTTCCACAATACAGTTTAGTAAGACACTGGGAGTCACATTTTTAGGTCTGCTCCTGTACTTCTTTAGCAAAAGGTCACAATCTTTTGTAGCAAATGATAACTTGTTAAATATTCATATGGTGGCATTAAAATTAGACAATGCTCCAGGAACTAATGGAATCTGTAAAATGAAAATTTACACTACTGCTAACCAGTTCTTAAAAAAAAAAAAAAAAAAAAAAACAGAAAACTTATTCTTTACAATGGGAAGACAACTTAGTTAAGCCGATGGACAAAAAAATTGTCAGATAACAAAATAATTGTCAGAGTTATATGCCACTTAGCCTTTTGTCTGAAGTAGGAAACTATAAGAAATGCCTAGCAGATAATTTTATTGGATACTCTGTGAAAATGAAAAAATACATTATTGAACATCAGTTTGTCTCTTCAGAAAAAAAAGGTCCAAGTTTGCAGCTATATATCATTTTATACACTGAATAATCGCTGATTTTTTTTTAATTGTACAATAATTTTATTGAGGATTTTGACACTTTAAACCATCTCATGTTGATGCCAAAATTAAGGGTGTTAGGTAAAAATTGCTATGAAGTAGCACAGACTGATGAATCATTAATGGTCTCACACTCTCGCTACTAACATATACTAATTTGAAGGTTACTGCTCTGCAGAAAATAAGAAATACTCTGAAATGCAATAATTTGGAACATAATATATGTTTCCTTGTGTTTGCACTCTCAGTTCAGATGATCACATTTATAGTCTGAAAATATACAAAGATCCTTTTTGTTGACTGAAAAGCATATTCTGTTCAGTACTTATTGTATCCTTCATCTGTGCCTTGCAGCATAAGAAATGGTCAAAAAGTATTATTTCACCAGTCCATTCACCCAGTTAACAAATGTAAAACAAACAAATAAATAAACTAAAAATCTAAAATGCCCAAAACGGATGAAACAACTAAAACAAGCTACAAAATCACCCACAGGTGAAGCAAATTGAGGAAAGGAGACAATATTTTTAGTAGTTTTATTAATCAGATTCTGATGAAGTCCTGTGTTAGATGAAAGAGTTTAATACAACTCTAAAAATATTGTCTCATTTCCTCCAATAAATAAACTAACAAACAAAGAAATAAATAAATTGGAAAATCAGAGTGAGCAGGCATTATGGAAGTACATATTTTATGGAGATAGGCATGCTACAAGGCTTACCATTATGCCTCTAATTATTAGAAAATTAAAAGTAGAGGGAATACAGCAAATCTGAATACAACAAGAACGAAGTCAGAAGGAAAAGAAGGACAGACAGACAGACAGATGAAATGACTGATCAGCGAAAGCAGACCATAGAACTGGAAGGTTGAAATATGGTAAGTAGAGTTAAGAGTAAGACAGGAGACAGCCCAGAAGATTGCAAAAGGGGAACAAGATAGACCTGAAGATCAGAAGTTAGGGAAAGGGAATCAAAGCACGACATTAGAGAAATGGAGGTAAAATCAGAGCAAAGGAGGTGCCCCAAAGAGAGACCAAAATGGAGAACATGGGAGCCCAAAAGAAAGAAAGAAAGAAAGAAAGAAATTCCAAGAAACAAAAGAAAGGAAAAAATACAAAGAGATACATAATGAAAATGACAAAACATTACCAAAAGAGCTAAATAAGAAAGGAAAAAATGAATAGAGTGAAACATACCAGGATTCTGCAACTAAAAGGTCAAATAGCACAGCATGAAGGTTCACAGTAGGCTATATTAGTGAACATTGACAGATGGAAACTTCACTGAAGATACAAGTTCTGTATAATAAAAAGCCTTTGCTGGTACCATCACCGCAACAGGACAAATGGACAGCACATATATAAACATATGAAAAAGCAGTGTTGATGAGGGGTAACAGGATGATGTCTATGCCTATGTGCTTCTTAGCTTGGTGATAGTCAAACAAGGGTTTTGGAAATGTCAATAAACTCCATAGATGAGAGTGACATCACTTGAAAATGTAGTCACTGAAGCAGATGCAATCCACTCTCCTGGGACAATTGGACAGGTGTACAGTTGGAATCACCACGGAATACCAACATTTCACAATCCCAAGACTCTGAATCCAGAGGACCAGAATCTCGAGATTATGGAATCTCAAAACTTAAACAAACAAAAAAGTAAAACATACAACAAATTATTCTAATGTGTATGCAGGGGGGCAAGCCCCCCCCCTGCCCCCCCCCACCCCCCTGCAACTTAAATATACCAACTCCGAGGTCGCACTACAGTGGAGTGAATGGCAAAGTTCCCATTCCGCACTGTACGGCAATCCCCATTCACTACGTTCGAGATTCCACAATCTCGAGATTCTGGTCCTTGAAATTCAGAATTTCAGGATTGTGGAATTTCGGTAGTCTGTAGTCATCCCGTGCAGTTATCTGGACTGTTAAATGGGGAAGAAAGTGTTGCACATACTGGGTTATGTATACATATGAGAAAATGAGTTGAAATTGAGAAATTACTGGGCTTGCAAATATAAGTGTAAACAAAGCTGTCATGGAAGGGCTGTGACAACATCCACAGAAGACAGAGAGGAGCTGCTATGCTCCACATGCTACCAATTCCTCCCAGGTGCAGCAGAGGTGGAAATGTATGCAGTGGCTGAAAGAACCTATATGAGGGCTATAGGAAGTAGGGCTCCACCATACCAGGTTCTGAAAGATGTCTGCGACACAATGGACAGTGACCTAATGAACAGCATACCAAGTAGACATGCATTGTATGCAGAATCAGTTGTTTTAAAAGAGAAGCCATTGTACTTCAGCAGGACAAAGTGGATACAATTAATAATATTACCACAAGATAGTGCCACTCAAAAAGTCTTCTTCATCAGGAAATACACCTGTGATAAGGAGTCCATTGTGGAAGTGTTGTTACACACCACTGTGGGCATGTACAATTTCAGCCAAATGGTACAGTAGGTGATGGATGGTACATTTGTGGCAAAGGGGCATGCCATGCACAAACTATATACCAAACTTGTCATATAAGGCCTCAAGAGCAGTACAAAGTATCAGTGTGTGGTCATGTTAGGGTCCTTTAGAGGGGCAGCAGTGCCTCTTTGTTTCTGGTGTCTATCTCTCTGGGGATACAGTCCAGCATGCTGTTTACTGCACCCACTGACCTCCCATTCTGCTTCTGTTTATACAAGGTCATATACCTTCTCCAGGTCCACAAAGACAAGTAAATGATACAGGCACACTGCCACCCCCTCAATAATTATGCAACAATAAAGACTGACTCTGTCTGCAACAGTCCTCCAAAATATGAGACTCATGTACTGAATGAAGTCACCTTTCTACCACCTTAACATAGGATTTCCACAGAAAGGTTGAAAGCATTAATCTGTATAACTGAAACACAATTTTCTGTCCCCCTTTTTAAAAATGGGAACCACCATTCTGGTTTTGTGTATTCACCAATATTTTCCTTACCTTCTGCAGCATTGTAAAGGCACACTAGCCATGTCACCCTAAGAATACCCAGCTGTTTCAACATTTGTGCCCGAATTTCATTTACTTTTGCAATCTTCATTTAGCAGAAGTGTCAAACCACTGCAGTGACCTCATCTACAGAAATGACATAATCCAACTTGTTGTTCAAACTGCTTTTTGCTTTACCTCCTTAAAGAAGGCAACACACCACAAGTTGAGTCCAAGACGCCATAGCAAACTTTTATGTCAAAAAAAAAAAAAAAAAAGAAAAACACTACATATAAGAATCATCAGGCAGTGGGATACATTATGATTTCATCAATACATTGAGCCTTCCACAGACATATATAAATCACAACACCTCATGTTTAAATACGCATATTTAATTTCATGACAATCCAGATAAACAATTCAAAACCTACATAAACGCATTCACTTTTGCATGATATTATAGAAGACAGAAATATAATTACATATGTATCTCTTAGTGATTATATGATGATTAGAGGACTTACCATTGCTTCGACAAGCAATACGTTTACTGATAATCACAGCCAACCTCTGCACTGTCTTCTACATAAGTCAGACAGTTCTACCAATACTATTTACTAATTGAAAAGTGTAATATACAAGTCAGCGTTTTTTTTTCAGGAGCAAGCCCCTGCACTTTTTATGTGGTGGATTGCATTCCTCACATTTGCCATAACTATAAAACAACTCAGTCAGCAAAATTGGCTAATAGTCAGTTTCAGTGAAGGACCGTTTAATCAGATTCAAAATAAATGAAACATTTTACAGTCAGAAATACCCAAGACGAGGGGGCATGGTCAAGATGGAGTCAAGCTAGCAGCACTCTTCCTTTGCTCTCCTATCTTAAATATATTTCTGACAAGAATTTTATTCTACTCAAGATTCTGGACACTAATTTTGTGATATACTTCATCTACTAAAGATTCTTGAAGTAAATATTTAGTTTTCAAACTGTTTTTTCATCAAATTCCTGTCATTTACAAGTTAAAAGATTCTGTCAGTACTTCATTATGAGCTATTCTGAAAACAACGCTAAAAACTTGTCCTTCAAGAAAGAAATGCAATCTTTACTCAGCACTATACATGATCTGTTAATAAAATAGACAAAATGGACAACAAACTACACACCTTTAAAGAAGAGTGCAAGAAACAGATGGAAGAACTTTAGGAGATTGTCTTACATTAGAAAACTCAAATCAACAGCATTGAAGAATCACTGAATGATATAGAGGGAAGAGTTACTGAAAAAGAACAGCAGGTAGAATTTTCTGTTAAAACAAAATACTTTCTTGTTACAGAAAATTGATGATCTTGAAAACAGATCTTGAAGAAATAATATTTGCATCTATCATTTTCCAAAGAAATCTGAGGGAGATAACATGGTGACATTTCTTACAACATGGATTCCTGACATCTTGAAGTTACCTGAATCCTTCTAGTTTGGGATCGAAAGAGCACACAGGTCCCTAGCTGTTCCTATATCTTTCACCAAACCAAACAGTAAACCAAGATCTGTAATAGTAAAAATGTTTCTCTTCTCAAGATAAAAAACTTGTATTAAGTACAGCTTGGTCAAATTCCCCTGTCAAATGCAAGGATCACTTAATAAGATTTGACAATGATTATTCCTCTGCAGTTATTTTGAGAAGAAAATAATTCATACTATAATAAAGGAACTAAAAAGAATTTACTATTCCCAGCAAGATTTAAGACTTTTCTTCCTGAATGAACTAATATATTTTATACATTAGATTCAGCTATTTCCTTTTTAATATCTAGCAACATTTTAGAACAGTCAGAAAGTATGGATTGGAGCTCCAGCACAATGAAGAGACAGGCAGAAAAAAATGACTGGAAAACTGTTGAAGCAAAGAAAAAGAGGAAATTGAAGGATAACATTTTTGATATGTCCTCATATACCTTTAAATAACTTAAAATATATTTTTATACCATTAACCCCTCTAGCAAGAAATGAATACTGTTAATATATATATATATATATATATATATATATATATATATATATATATATATATATACAACTGATATTTCACAGTGAAGCACATGCTCAGACGATAAATAAGGTAAATTTTAATTTAATTTTCTTTAGTTTGTGTACTTTATTGATTTTGATATGTTGTCTAGATTCCACAGATATAGCTTTTTAAATTATGATGCTTTAGCTATAAAAATGAAAAAAGGATGGAAGGGGATTGTGACACTGCCAGCCCAACTATCTGGAATTTTATAAATAATTCTATGTCATTTGTGAATAGTGATATGACTTATACAGAAATATGTGTTGAACAGGGTTTGTACAGTACTGAGCTTCAAGAATGTAACTAGAGCATACCATGCTGGAACATAGAATATTAACTTGCAAAACTTCAAGAAAATAAGTTGAAATTAAATTGTTTTATTATTGTACTATAAAAGTTAGTTTTAATGCAGCAAGGAGACAGGATATCTAGAACTAGGGTGCCTTCTGCATTGTTTTGTAAGTGTTTTATTGTTTTATGTGTGGTCTGCATTGCTTTGAATATCACTCATATCTGCATTTAATTTTGATTTGAAGCTCTTTATTTAAGGTTTGATCACTTCTATTTTGTATCTTATTCTAGTATTACAGTGTCTGTTTTATTTTAAGTTTTCTGTTCTGTTGGAGTTTTAAGAGTTCTTGGCTAGGGTCAGATAAAAACATTATCAAGAATTTCTTTGTAAAGAATTCCTTTGCAAACTGTGAACAGCATCAGTTAATTGCATCTATATTACATAATCGCACTTTTAAAAGTTTGAACATCATATGGTCGACAACATATGATAGAACTTTTATAAGTTTGAAAATGTAACAAAAAAAAGCAAAGAAATAACCCACCTGAACAGTTTAATCAGGGGGGCAAGCACCCCTGCACCCCCCACACCCCCACTGTTTAAATATACCAACTCTGAGATCACACTACAGTGCAGAAAAGGGAAATTTTCCCATTCTGTACTGTACGAAGATCTCCATTGAAACGTTCAAACTTTTAAAAGTTCAATCATATGGTGTAAAAGTTCAACAATGTGATATAGACCCAGTTAATTAGTGGGAGAATCTGAGAGACAGCATTGTTCTTTTATTTAGAAATATCTGTAGTTATCTGAAGTGCTTGTGCGGTCTGCATTGCTCTGAGTATCACTCATCTCTGCATTTAATTTTGATTTGAAGCTCTTTAAGGTTTGATCACTTCTATTTTGTATCTTATCCTAGTATTGCATTGTCTGTTTTGTTTCTGTACTGTTGCAGTTTTAAGAGTTCTTGGCTAGGGTCAGTTAAAAAAAAGTTACAAAGAATTCCTTTGCAAACTGTGAATAACATCAGTTAATTAGTGGGAGGAGCTGAGAGACAGCATTGCTCTTTTATTTATAAATATCTGTAGTTATCTGAAGTGTTTGTGTGGTCTGCATTACTCTGTGTATCACTCATCTCTGCATTTAATTTTAATTTAAAGCTCTTTATTTAAGGTTTGATCACTTCTATGTTGTATCTTATTCTAGTATCACCACCCCTACTATAAATCTCATTTTGGACACTCCTCCCAGTCCCATCTCATCAGCTTATTCTAGAGTAGAGAGAGATATTTTGGGAAGGCCCACACCCTTAGTTTATCAACCTTAAATTGTCGTGTTTCATCCCTTCCCACTTAACTAAAAAAATGCACTTTATTCATCTGCTTTTACTGTATTTATGGTTCTTCCTACTTTTTACTTTATTTTGCTTTTGCTGCCTGTTCTTAAAAGTACTCAAGTGCATTTATTGTGCTGCATTTATTACTGCTTGTTAGTAGCCTGATTAAATTGTAACTATTATTCTAAGCCTTTTGGTTTAATCACTTGGGCTTCAGGCCAGTTGTTTTACATTAAGAAGGTTTGTGGTCTGGACTCTTGTGGCAGGACAGGTAGCTTACATCCTTCTAAGTTGGGAGTTGCTGAGTGAAGGATTAGTGTCTGTTATTCTAAAAGTGTCTTAGTCTGGTTTAAGCACTTGGGCTTCAGGCCAGTTATTTTACATTAAGAAGGTTTGTGGTCTGTACTCTTGTAGGAGGAGAGGGTATATTCTGCCCTTCTGCGCTGGGAATTTCTGGTTAAAGGCTTATTGTGCCTGCTTATTTTAACTGTTTCATTCTGAAATTGGTGTGCCTTGTTTGCTGTAGCATAGACTAGATTCAGACCTGCTGAATCTAGCTTTGTTTGTATCTAATCCAGGCCATTTTTTGGAGAAGTTTGCCCTACACCCTAGTGGCAGGAGTGTGCAACTAGAACTTGTCTGATTGAAGACTGCTGGAAGTTTGCTCATTTGCTACTGTTATATTGTAAAAAAAAAGTTCTAGCTTGTTTTCCTGCCTTTCCTTTTAATAGAATAGTCCAGATAAAGATTTGCTATATTCAGGACTGTATTGTAGTTTCTGAGTTCCCCAGACCTTTCTGTGTTAGAGGGAAGCCTCTCAGCTTCTCAGTGGGAGTGATAAGCACTAGGTAGCCTATCTACCACAAGAGGAGTAGTTTCTAGCTCCCTTTCAACTTTCTGCTTTAAAAGCCTGTGTTTGTGTGGGTTTGTATGCCGTACAGCACCACTAAACTAGGGTAAACTATTATCGGTGCCAGAAAGTCTGCTCTTCAATTTTTCTCTTAGATCTTGCTAGTTCTCTTCTCTCTTGTATTTAACTAGCTTATTGACCTAGCACTTCATCTGGCTTATTGTAGCAATTATTATAGCACACATAGCAATTATTATAGCACACATAAGTGCTAACAGCACTTAATGTCCTATAAGGAAACAGCTCCAGCTCTTATTAATAATGGCTATCCCTCCTGTTATGTCTAAAGGTCATTTTCCTGTGCTTTCTCCTATTAACCTGATGAACTTGGGCATTCTGAGGCAGTGTAGAAACTGCCTCATGTACACAGACATCCCTCTCCTCTTACCTCCCAACACTCAGACTTGTGAAAGATGTACTTATATATTCAAACTAGAAGACATGCACTCTGCAGCCAAGACCGGAATAGCTGGTCAAGAGGAGAAGGTCAACACCTGCACTATACCACTGTGGTCAAAACGTTATTCTATGTGGCACATCTCATTACCAAGGGTTTTGCATCCAAGAAGAAAGAGGTCATCATCTCTCTCTACTCTTCCCTCATTAGACCAATCATCAAGTATAATGCTCCATTTGGCATGTACCTCACTAAACTCCTGCAACAGCTGAAAAGGCCACAAAAGTACATCACAAAGAGGATCCAAGGCCTTAAACACATGCCCTACATGGACAGACTCAAAAAACTCCATTTTTTCTCTGTCTCATATTGTCTATTAAGAGGCTATCTCTGCTTGACTTAACAAAGCCATGTCTGACTCAGACATGTTAGAAATGTTACATCTAAAGAAATCCCAATCCCTCCCCACCACATGCTCCAGGAAACTCAACCTCATTATCACAATCAACAGAACATGCTGGAGAGACAGGTTCATAACCCAGAGAATGCCCATGCTCTGGAATAGACTTCCCATACATGTCAAGCAGAGCACCTCACTGGCCCTTTTCAAGAGAAATCTTGATGAGTGGATGGAAAATAAAAAGTTCACCCTAGGGATCACTCCAGTGGCTCTGCTTGATAGAGGCACCGGGAACTAATGGTGGCATGATGCCAAGGCAATTCTATGGGCTAGGCTTGTAAAGGTTCCAGGGCTGTTGGTCTAGTACACACCTATGAACCTATGTTCTGTGAACTTCTGAGATATATGTATTTTTAACACAGAGATGTTAACTTCTGTCAATTTCTGTTTTAGCCTGGGAACTGAAGTCAGGTGACAAAAAGTGATGTCTTCCAAGCTAACCAAGCAGTAATATTTGATATTAATTTGAAGAACTCTCTCAGAGAGAGGCTGGGCATTTTGTATTTTGTCTTGACCTGGAAACATCCACTCATCATCATCACCATCTGCACTTGCTTTGCTCTGTAAGTAAGATTTAGGGCATAGTATCTCATTCAAATATAGATAGGAATATAGTAAAGATTAGTTTAGATGTTTTCAGTATTTATTTGAGACTGTCCTGAAATGTTGTTTTAAAATATTTCCTGTGATTTTAAATGCTGAAGTTACTGTGTTGATTGACTGCATATTGTCTTGTTCTTTTATTATTTATTATTAAATATATTTAAACCTATCTTTGTGGCTAATATTTTTGAGACATATTTAAGTTCATAGAGTACTTGCATATGTATTTGGTGACACTGTACAGGCCACTCCTAAATTGCCTTACTTGGTCAGACTACCATTTGGATTACTAGTAACATTACACAGTTGGATTGGACACCCTTTGTAAGGGTCTTATAGTAGCTGATAAGTAGAGGTTGGTGGCAGTGGAAACTAACTTATAATCTGGGCAGAAGGGGGCATAGTTAGTAAAGCTGTGCAACCTTCCCCAGGTGTGTGTGTGTGTTTATTTAAATCTCAAAGTTTGTGTATGTCGACTACTTGGGCAGGACACTAAGCACTGGTTGGACAGAGAGGGCGCTGAAGGTCTTGGCTTGGCCCTTCATCTGAGATCTTAGTCCTATAGCTGTACCAGTGAGGAGTTTTATTGGGAATCTGGAGAAAGTGAGAGAGAGAGAAACCAGCCCAAGACTGACTGTGATCACTGTGTGCCCTTAAGGGAAATTGCACTTTATTGTGTGTGCACTTGTAATCCTCCTAGTGTGTACATCACTCATTGTTGCCAGTGATGAGGATTGAGGCTCCTTGATTACTCAGCCAGTGCAGGAGCATCACAGGGATAATGGGAAGTAATATCATGTTTAGAAGGTCCTTCTCCCTCTCTGAAGGACTGTTTGACAGAGATGGGCAATTTGTATTATATGGGCTTTTTAGTGGTGAGGTATCTGGTGCTGTGTTCTAGAGATGCAGCTGTGGTTTGTTTGAAATGAACATATTATTAATATGTTTTTTAGTTATTGGGAGAACATAGGGGTGTTTTTGAAGCCCTGGAAATCATTTGAGGCTAACTGATTTTTATAGATGTTGTATTTTCTCATTGAACATCAGTGTGGTTTCCTTTTTTTTGGTAAAACAAGACATTTATACTGTTTTGTCTTGTTTCTGTTCATTTAAGAGGGATGTAAATGAGGAATCTAATGTGGTATTCTGATGTAGTTGTCAGTAATAAACAGTTTTTGTAGGTAAAAGATTTCCCATTTTTCTGACTGAAAAAGACGTTTCATTTAACATATGCTTGAGCTATTCAGTTAAAAGTTTTTAAAAAAAGCTCACTCATATTGTCCTTGGCTTCCTGCTGAGATCATGAGCACTTTAGATTCTCTTGGCTTCATTTCATTAGTGTTTTTTTTTGTTTTCCTTTTTTTTTCTGAACTCTCAAATGTGCGACAATATGCAATGCGGCTCTGGTCAGTTGTAGCTTTTAGGGTCAAAGATTATTCATGAGCCATAACTGCTTCTCTCTTTTTAAAGAGATAAGAACTCAGTTAAGATAGTTCACTAACACTTGGAAGCTCATAGGTTTATTTATATGCACAAATATTTTAAAAGCAGTTATCTAAATATTTTACAAGCCTTTCAACTGTGAGGATTATTGCTGAATTTATGGAGTCTTCTCCCAAGTTTTCTGGAATGTTTTTAGTTATATTGTGGCTCCCTGGCATGTCGTTAGTAGAGCATTGGGAGATGATGCCAGTAAATGAAGACTGACAACTGTTAGCTGATGTTTGGACATTAGATTATATACCCTTTTGAGGGTTCATGCTAATACTGAATATATTGAATCTTTTTATTTTGTGATATATAGAAAATTTTAAATCAGTGGGGCTTAACAAACTAAAGATATCTGTTACTGCATTTAATCTTTAGCTCAAGATTTAAATTTTATTTAATATAATTTGAGAGATTAGAAGGGTTTTGCTTCTATACATTTGAGGGCTTGATACAGTAAAACAAAAGCATATTAAGTTTCTATGATACTTATACTGGATCTATATTACAAACCTAAAAAGGCTAAATCTCGAATGTGCTTACCTGTGTGGTGCATTTTAATTATGAAACACATTTGGCGTTTTGATTTTCGCCGTTTACATATTTTGCTTTGTATGTACATCGACCATTATGTGTCGACGTACATACAGTTGAGATTTGGCCTTTTCAGGTTTGTAATATAGACCCACTTATACTCTTAAGTTTAAGTAGCACTGGGGTTTGAAGACTACTGACTTGGCTGAATCCACATTTTTAATCTCCAAGAATTGAAAGAATATTCATACATATGCAGACTGCAGCCTGACAAAATGGCTAGATCAAGATGAAAAACATGTACCAGTATCTTAGGACAGGGATCCAATTATTTGATGGGTAAAAATGAGGATGTGTTTGACATACACATATCCGCTAGTTGTAGCAGAGCTTTAAGACTATAAACTGTAGTTCCTGTAATACAGGGCTTGATTCCTCAGCTGTCATTTGCCTACTGTGTGACCTTAAGCAAAACACTTAACTAGACATTGCTCCTGAATCATCCTTGAAAATAGAAACCATGTATATCCAGTGGGTTTACCTGGTTATCAAATGGACATTTTTATTTTATTACACATGCTTTGATAATCTTCTTTTGACATTTGCATGTTTTCTCCTTTTGGTAAAGTATAGCCACATGCATTTATGCAACAATCAGTTGCATGTGGGGGTTTTACAGGGTCCCCATTTATCCATTCTACTCAACCACACTACTAAGTGTCATTCTTCACTTGGTACTAGAACTTGACTAGAAGAACAAATTCTGCTTCCTCTGAGAGAACTGCACCTCCTTCAAGTGCTTTATGCTCTCTAATCCCAACTAATCTTTAGCTCATTTTCTATCTGAGCAGAGGTTCTTGGTATGGTAGGAGATAAAACAAGGTTCTCACAGTTCCCTGGTGGTCTTCGATATGAAGACGGTAACTTGGCCAGTTTCTGAAAGGAAATGTTGTGTGATTATTAATGGTAAAACATGGATGTGTACCAGTAGGAAAACTTGGGAGAGTCACTGTTGTGCACTGCTAAAGATTTTTACAATATTTTAATGCCTATTCACTTCAGACAGGAGTGCTACAATGTATGCCTTTTTATCCATGTAACACAAATGCATTCATCTTGTTAGCTCTCATCTGTCTCTGATTTTGTATAACATACTTGATTTTGCCTAATATTTTCACTCTGTCCCTCATAAAATATTTGTTTTTTCTTGCAAAATTAGTTAGTCAGTAATGATAACAATAAGAGTTTTATGCTTATCCTATAGAGAATGCATTTTGATTCAAAATTAGTTATTCAATTAGCATTCTAAATGAATGTAAGCAATATTTAAAATCTATCCTTGATTTCAGCCCTTTGCATCTCATTATTTTTTGGTTCAGCCCCTGATTCTTGAGCAAAAAGTTCAGACCCTGGCCTCACTGTGTTACCTGAGTATAACAAGTAAATACATTAACAGAGGCTGTTTAAGTGAGCAACCTGAATTAATATATAAACATATACAAATGTTTGCTAGAAACACTGTACAACAGTATATATTTGGGAAGAGTCATCTTTAGCACTTGATAATTATGTCAAACTCACTTCCTATGAGATGACACACAACTCACATCTGTATTATGATTACAAACTTGCAATTTCATTAGTTTATACAAACACAAAAATGCTATACCCCAGCACTTCACTTTGTACTGAAAAGAAGAATGAACAGCTTGGATTACAATTTACAAATAATGGATTATGAAAGAGTAACATTTACTTTGCATGTATAGTGCATACTTCAGAGCACTTAGTCACTTGCAGCATATTTTATAAATAATGTTATTTTTATGCAGATAGTTATGTCTTTTATCAACCAGGTATTTGCCAATGCAAAGGTTTGACTGTAGTTTATGTAACCTAAAACATTGCAAAGTAAAACAGTAAAATATTGGTATTTTTTAGTGGAATTCTTATATACTTAACTAGTCATTTGGCATAGAAATGGAAGTATCTGGAGTGATTGATGTGTCTAGAAGCTTTGGTATGGCTCACTAGTGAATCTTGATTGAAATGTTATGTGGATTTGTTAGTGACATTAAGTTTATATTACATACAAAACCTTCTGAAGACAATGAGATACATGCACTGATGTATTAATTTTAATTGTTACAGTTCATTTTTGATAAACATAGGACTAAAATTAGATACAATTATTTATATGGCACACAAAGAGATGGAAGTATTTTAAATATGGAGCACAGCTCTCATTTTATGATACCAACAGGCAAGTACAAAATTAAAAATAAAGACCAACAGAGATTTCTGCTTTAATCAATTAATAGAACATATTTATTTGACAATTTATATTTCCTAAATAGTAGCCCTGAAACTCTCACCAGGCATTAACTGGAAACCGGGTTAATTTTTGATAAACTCAAAATCAATACTTAAATAGTAAACAAAACTTATAGACATTTCTGCAAATTTAAGTAATGGACAATTCTAATAAGTACTTAAGGTTATTACTACCTTTTAAAAAGAGTATACTATCTCTGTTCTTCAAAATAATAATTTTGTATCTTCAAAGTTACTATATACCTAGATGGCATAAAATCTGTTAGTAAATGACTAAAATGTGAGACAAAATTAATCTTATCAAAGAGTTTAAAATAGATATCAGCAGTCATAAACTCTTCATTTTCTTATATGCTCACTGTTGTTCTTACTGCTCTTGACTTGTTAGTTGAATGATGTTTAAACTTTTATCTATGCGTTAGCTAGAAATCACTTGTAAAGGTACACTAAGGTACTTGTAAAGGTACACTAAGGAAGCATTTTATATCCAAGTACTTAAATTTTTATCTTTATGAGACCCTAAATTTGAAGCTATAAAAATCTCTAATTTTCTTATTCCCATTCATCCTTATTGATTGTTATTATAACTAGTGTATACAGTTATATAATATATGATGTTAAGATTTGTCGATATATAAATCACTATTATTAATTAATTATGTTTTTTCATAGCTCTTTGTTATATCCTAGCCTTAGCAAAATGTTTGTAGGAAGAAGACATACATCTATACATAGTTCTTTCTCTCTTTAATATTTAAGTTAAACCTGGACAGTTTACGTATTGCAGCTTAATAGATAAGAGAATTTCTAATAATTTTCTTAATATACTTTTTCTATAAGTTTCCTATTTTATTCCTACAGTTTATTTCTTATGTTATAATTATAATACATTCATTTCTGAAAATATATCTACAATTATTAGTACAGACATAATATTTCAAGATAGTTAGAGCAGAGAATGTGTTCTGCAATTGAGTTAGAAGGTACACTTGAATGTTATCCCAATTTAAGTATGGGGTCTTATACCCCATGACAGGCATAATTTGTTATTGTATACTATTTTTAATGATTGATGAATCTAGCAGGTATTTATGGGTGCCCAAAAAGAGTCTATATTACATCAACAAATGCTTAAAAAAGCGAACAGTGATTAATTGACTCTCTGTAAGTGAAAGCTTACAATGTCGAACTGTCAGAACAGTGATGTTTTTTCCCCAAAGCACCGTTCCAAAAAAAAAAAGAAAACACTTTAAAACATTACATTAAGTGGGGGGCTTCACCCCCCTAATTAAATATACCAACTCTGAGACCACACTACAGTGCCAAAAATGGCAAAGTAATGAAGCGGCCAAACAAAGGGAAAGAATTTGCTTAAAACCACTTTGATATTTTGTCTTTTCAGTTTTTAATGTTTGACCAAGATGCATTCAAAAGAATGCGTCTTCGGTCTCGTAATAGGAACCCCCCCAAAAATTGATAACCTTAGCATATTAGCAAAAAAACATAATTTGTTTTACTCATTTAAGATATTAACAATTTTAGTTTGTAAAAGAATAATAGACATTTATTTTGAAATATTCTGCTAAACACAATATATACCGTAAATGTATCTCCATTAATGTCAACAGCTTAAAAAATAATAGTGAAAGGGAAAGTCTTTTTAAATACTTAATTATTTAATGCACAAATTGTTTTTCTTCAAAAAACACATTTATTGGAAGAAGATATAGACAAACTTAATTCGAACAAATACACTGTTTTAATAAGCCCACATCATAAACAAAAAAGAGGGGTAGCAATTTTATGGAGAAACTCTGCTTTAATGCCTAAAATTATGAACTCATATCATGACAATTCTGGTATGTTATGATTAGTATCTCTGAATACAAATGGTAAACTATACACATTAATTAACATTTACTGGATCCCTGGATTAGGCTTAAAAATAGTCAAGCAACATTTGGAAGATATACAATATTCTAAAGGGACTATAGTATTTGCAGGAGTCTCCAATTGCATTTTATTGGATGAAGATAGTAATTCTATGAATACATGTAGGAAAACTGTCACATCAAAAGTATTATTAGACTTTATTAATTCATTTAATATTGTAGATATTAATGACTTTCCTAACCCCAACTCACTATTTTTTACTCATTATTCAAACCTGCATAATACTCAATCAGGAATAGATAGGGTATATATTTCAAGAAACATTTCCTCTAAACTTAATAGAGTTAAAGTAGTTGCTTGCCTCCTATCTGATCATAATACAATTACTTTTGATTTAATAATGAGTCCAAACAAAGTGTAAACATAACAAGAATCCTAGCTTATATATAAAAAATAAAATATTTTAAGGAATTTTATATCAAGGAAATTCAAACTTTTTTGAAGATAAATTATACAGATGATATGTTGGAAATAATTGTATTGGATTCATTGAAGTCTTATATGTATGGTAAAATTCTAAATTGGTATATAAATAAGAAAAAATTGGGAAAATGAACTTTAAGATTCACAAATAAAAGTATATAATATTACACTTCAAATACAAAAGGGAAATAATAATTTCCAAAGGAATATGATGAAATAAATAAAAAATATATATTTACAGCTACTGCACTATAAAACTATGATTAGTTTAGAAAAAAATCAAACTAATTCCTTATTCCATGAACTCTAATAATCAAAGATGAATAGCAAATAGAACAAAGAAGATTATATACTGCAATTATATTCCCCTGGTACTATGTAAAAAGTACATGATTTAGAAGGTATTTTAGAAGCTTTTAGAAAACACCTCACCTTAATCAATACTAATACCATAGAAAACCAATCACAAATGGTATTAAAATCCTTTTTTAAAAATATACATCAAAAATAGACTAACAGAACAACATATTAAGCTAATATGCTATTAAGCTAATAGATAAATCAATTACAATATCTGATATTAAATCACAAATTAACAAATTAAAAATGAATAAGGCTCCAGGAATTGATAATATAATACCAGAAATGTACAAATTTTACCTATAAAACCTATGGATGCCTTAAGCTTACTTTTAAAAGTATATAACCTAGTTAAACAAAATAATAATATTCCCCCTTTAGATAACCATTTAAAATTGGGAAGCAGGAGGAATAAATCTTCAAGACCAGGACATATATACTTTATCATATACTCAAAATAATATATTTATGATTAAACTTCTCATATACAGCAAAATGGAAACAAATTCAAGAGCAAATATATTTACAATCACATATCTAAATATACAGATATTCTGACTAATAGATTATTTTGGATGGTGAAAGATTTTACTTTAGGTAATAAAAATAAATATATTCCTTCTAAATTTAAAGCTAAAACTCTATCTCATTTTAAAACTTAATAGCTTAGTCAGCAAATGTATTAGACACTTTTAATACTAATATGATTTTGCTCAGAAAGAAAAAATAATTTTAGGCATCAATTCATGGAATCTGGGACAACTCCTAATCTAAAACAACTAATGAGTAAATTTAATATAGAAAATGAAATGTGGTTGTATTGCATTAAGTAAGGAATTATCTTATAACTAGAATTAACTTGATATATATATGCTTAATAGACAGAACATAGCAAAACTTATTGAGTATTTGATTATTACAAATAGTCAGATAGTTCAGAGGAAAGACTATCTCTCTAAATTGTATAAATTAATTTAAAATACAAAATTGTATTTTAAAGAAAGTTATTGGAATTATTATAAGAACATTAATAAGCACCCTCCCTCAGATGAAGATAAAAAAACTCATTTTAAGTTCCTCATTGTGAACTTCCTTGTTATTACAATGGAATTTATTTCAAAGAAGTATATTCATCTAATTTATTTTACTCCACATAAAATGGAACTAATAACCAGTCAAGAAATAGGATGTTGGAAATGCAAACAAAAGGTGATTGCTAATTGGCAGCACATGTTTTATAAATATATTATACTAAAATCTTTCTGGGAGAAAATTAACAATTTTTTGCAAACTATTTTTAATGATAATTTTCAGTTGACCAAACCTTTAATTTTAATCAATACTCCAATTCCTAATTATGTTTCTAAATCTAAATACTCATTAATTTGGACTCTATTGGCAATTGTTCGTAAAACTATTACCACTAACTGGAAAGAGAGACTTCTCCTACCTTTATAGATTTCAAAAACATCACTTTTAATGTTTTGAGAATGGAAATGGCTACAATCAAAACAAGAACTGAAAGAATTACTTCATACTACAATGCACAGATAAAAGCTATGGAGATACTTGGAAAAATTGACTGAAATAACATTTGATTCATATCTCTAAATTGTAATTCTAAAATACTAATTATCTGGGCACCCTTGTAAATAGTTTGATTTTTTTTGTTGCTTTTTTGTTGTTTCAAATATTTCAACTATTTATTATGTATATAGGATTAATTTAATAGGGTGGCCATGGTGGTGCAGTGGTTAGCATTGTCTCCTCACAGCAAGAGGTTCTCTGGTTCAATCCTTGGCTGGGGTGGCTTCTGTGTGGAGTCTGCATTTCCTCCCTGTTGTCGTGTGGGTTTCCTCTGGGTGCTCCAGTTTCCTCCCACATCCCAAAGACATGCTGTAGGTGAATTGGACACTCTAAATTGGCTCTAGGCATGAGTGTGTGCATGTGTGTCCCTTCTATGGAAGGTCGGGCGCTGGGCTGGCAGCTTGCCACTGTAAAACTCCATTGCCAATTATGAGCAGACAGGTGATCCACTGTGGCGTCCCCTAACCAGGAAAAGCTGAAAGAAAAAGATCAGTGTTTCTTAATTTCATCTGAATGGACAGAATAAATAATGAGGCACGGTGAGTGATATACTTTTCAGATCATAAATTTAGTATAATTTTTTTCTCTTCTTTTGTTTAGCAGAGTATGGGCAAAAATGAAGAAATCTTTTGTTCTTCACATATGTCAGAACATTGTTTACGGATGAACTGATGCAGTCAGTTTTGACAGCCTGATCACTTATAAGTGGGAATACTTCCTGCTGAGTGCTACAAGATTTCTGGCAAAATGTTTTGTTTCATTCCAAGCGACAATTCAAAGAAATGCTATCATCTCATAAACTATAAAAGATATATACAGTTTTATAAAAATCAATATATTTATTAGAAGCTTCTTGTTGCAGTATTAATAATATTGAAGTTCTGAGACATAATTTTGATTTTCTAGTTTAGATTGAATGCAAAAATGCCATGAAGGGGAAGAAAGGGGGAGAAATTAAAACAAAGGGAGAAGAGCAAGCAAAGGGAATCATGCAAGGGTAACCAAAAGGAACAAGTGAGAGGGAAAGAATGGCATTTTGTTTTACTTTCTGTCAGGCCATAGCAGATGGATGTCAAGCACCCATAGCAACTTTATTCATCCTTGTTGGACATCAGACCTTCATAGCATTTTCATCATATTCATGCAAATTTGCAAAAAATAAATAAATAAATAAAATAATATTCACAACTACTGTTATAAATAATACACTTAATGGGATCAGGTGGGAAATCTCATATAAAAATAATACTCTAGTGGGAATAAAAGAAATCTGTGGTAAATTTATGAATCAGACATGGCAACCTTAAAGAAAATATTCACAACTTGAAATATTATTAGACACTCTTGTGGCAATGCTGGAGAGGAAGGGTGAGAAAGTAGACCATTTAAAATCTCTTTTCTTTTTTAGTGGTGAAATCAAAGCGAAATATGTTATACAATCAGATTTCAATCAAAGTAATACATAATCTTTGAAATATATTTGTATGTAGACAATGTTACTCTTGCCTTGATGAGTTAAGCCACCTTATGGTCCATTACAAAAAGGTACTGTGGTTGTGTTACTTCTTGTAGTGCACACAGCAATTATTTTATTAGTTTTTTTTCTGTTCAAAAATACATATTATTATACAAAATTCTTCTCCATGTACATAATATAGTATTCAGAAAATTAAACTCAGTAATACATTGCATAAACTATCATAGTTAATAATGTGTTCATGTCTACATCTATTAAAAGACCACAAATAACCTATGTAAAGTATATGTATATACTGTTAGGTGAAATCTTGCTGGAACATTTTCCTTTCACGTATTCACTTCAGATTGCCTCTGCCCAATAAAGTTTCCTAGTCAACAAAATACAATTAAATACAAACAGACAGACAGGCAGTGCACATGCGAGTACACACACACACACACACACACACACACACACACGCACACACACACACACACACACACACACACACACACACACACACACAGATGTGGATACATAAATATATATTAACATACCTACATACACACATACATCTATAAATAAATAACTAAACATATACATAAGCAAAAGAAGCTCTCTCTCTCTCACACCTGTGACAAAAAGTTTGACATATCTTCTAGTCTGCCAGCTCATTACAGCTTCTCATCTTATAAGACATAGTTATTTTAAGGCATCAACTGACTACCAGGCCGCCTTTCATATTATACTGCTATATTAATAGAAATTGATAGACATGGTAAGATCAATGAAAAAAAATAAGACTACAGAAAGTCAATAAAACCCAAATAGTTAGAAGTCTGATAAAACAAATGAACACAATAATTAGGAATGTCCATAGACATTTATGTGATACAAGAGAAGTAAATAGGATACACTACTGTGTGGCTAACTTAATAACCGATAAAGTCTTACCACAAAAACATAGGGTAGTAAAGGAAAGGAAGGGGAGAAATCTTATGCCATCATGGAAGAATCAATTAGAGAAAATTAGAAAGCAATTAAGACAAGAAGTGTCACTGTTGGAAGAGTATAGAGGAGGGAACAGATCAACAAAAATAGTCAAAAAGATAGATGTGATAAAAGCAATGTGTAGTATCAGAACAGATCAGGATCTATCATGCACTATTGCAAATAATAAACTCTAAATATCAGCACAAGCAGCAAAACTTAGAAGATCTGCAGAATAATATGTTGGAAAAGTACAAAATAAACAATTTACTGATGACCCAAAAAAGTTTTATAGAGAATTGGGAAACAAGGCAAAAGGAATTGAAACACCACCAAAAAACGAGGAATATATACATTTTGGAGAAATATCTATGAAGATCCTGTGGAACATAACAAAGATGATAAATGGATAGAAGAAGTAAAAGAAAGAATAAGAAGTTCAAATGTACAGGATATCAAATGGGATGAAGTAACGGCCAGAGAGATTGAAACAAAATTAAGAAAAGCTCCTAAGTGGAAAACTCCAGGCCCAGATGCAGTAAGTAACTAATGGCTAAAAGTATTAATATCTTTACATGAAGATTTAGCCATGAGTAAGAAATATTTACATGCTCACCCCAAACAGACACCAGCATGGTTAACAACAGGAAAAACAATACTTTTTCTTAAGAGTAAACTGGCAAGCTATGCTAAAAACTATAGACCAATAACTTGCCTTCCAACGACATATAAACTATACACTGGAATTGATGCCAACAGAGTTCATAGTAATTTAGAAGAAAACTCAATCATGGCAGTAGAACAAAATTGTAATAAAAGAAAGTAATGTTGAACAAAGGGTCATTTGTTGTTAAATAACGTCATAATGGAGAACTATAAAAAGGAGAAGAATCTAAGTATGGCATGGATAGACTATAAAAACGCATTTGATAGTATCTCACATTCATGGATAAAAGAGTGCTTAAAAATGTATATGATACACCCTACACTGATTGATTACATTACAGTGCCCATGAAACAGTGGCAGACCACTTTGCAGTTAAGCCACGATAAAGGACAAATTATTATTCCAGGGATAAAAGTTCAAATTATTATTCCAGGTATAAAAGTTTGAAGGGAGATATTCAAGGGTGACTGTCTGTCACCATCGCTAGATAAAATTGAGGCAGCAGCTGAATGTGCCAAAAAACAAAAGAAGGAATATAAGATGAAGGATCAGACGAGAAGGCAAGAAATGTAGAAAATGCATAAATGTAGTTGCAAGCATAGAAAACTAACAACCTCATGTTGATCAGGATTGAACAGAGGAATGGCTAAGGAAAGGTGAATTTAAACCAAAAGACGAAAGATTAATATTTATGGCCCAAGATAGTCGACTATGTACACTTTGGTTTACAAAGTCCATTGAACATGTGGGAGAAACAGACACATGTAGGTTTTGTAAAACAGAACTGGAGACAGTCACACATTCTGTTGCTAGTTGCAATATACTAATGGCAGAAGGACTGTATATTGAAAGGCATAATAATGTGGCAAGGCTGTTGAACTGGGGACTGTGCAAACATTATATTGAAGTAGCTAAGACACTGGAAACATGAGCCACAAAGTATCATAGAAACTGATAAAGTTTATATCACATGGGATCATCCTTTACCAACAGTTAAAAAAATAGATGTGAGAAAAGCAGATATAGTAGTCCATGAAAAGAAGACAAAAGTAGCATTGATCACTGAAATTGCTATACCTAGTGACTACAGTGTCTTATGTACAGAGAGACACAAAATCGCCAAATACCAGGATTTGCAGGCAAAAATGAGGGCAATGTGGAGGCAGGATATCCAGACAGTTCCAGTAGTAATAGGAGCAATGTGTCTTATAAAAAAATAATTTACAGTCATACTTAGATATGTTATTGATGAACCCGCAGTAGTGGTGCTGCGGTAGCATTGTCACCTCACAGCAAGACATTGTCCCATTCGATTCTCAGCTAGAACGTCTTCTGTGTGGAGGCATACATGAATGGGCGTGCCTTTGTTGAAGGTTGTGTGTCAGGGCTGGTAACTCGGCACATAAAAATCCACTACCAAACATTAGCGGACCGGAGTTCCGCTGTGGCGACCCCTAACTGGGATAAGCCAAAAGACACAACAACAACAACAACTTAGATATGTTATTGATACATGTAACTCCATATGAATTGCAGAACGCATCATTACTGAGCACATTGTGGGTGGTGCGAATACAATACTAATTACATGAACTTTAATTGTACTTTGACTTAGGAATGGGGTCCACTCCCATCATGGTATTAGGCACAAAAAAAGATTTGGAGAGATTAAAAAAAGTGAGAAACTATATTCACTGCCTTTAGAGGAGGAAATACAGAAGGAGTTATAAAAGAAATTGTAACATCAAACATCTCCTCTGTTATGATAATCCATCCATCCATAACCCTTTTTCCCATTTTGCACATGGGGTCAGGGTGTCACTTCAACAATGGCAGTCATCTAGAACCAAGGTTTACCTAAACTATATCAAATTTTCATTTAGTCAAGAGCTTTTTTGCCAACTTACTTTTGAAGACAAAAAGCTGCTGACAATTTGTACAAGATCACTATGACACCAGGGTTGGGGACTATGCTCTTTCCCGGATATTGTGTAATCTCAGATTTGGTGTATTTTAAGAAGCTGGGGGTATTGAAGGGTGAAGGAGGGCTAACCCCCCTGAAAACATTGCTTTTTTATGTGCATGCTCAGAGATTGTGTCATTTCCATTCTCCTTCTGGTACACTAATCAGTCTAAGGTCATTTGGATTGTAGGTCACCATCCCTCTAAGCCAAGGAGTTGGAAACCATATTATTAACTGCCAACATGAAAGTAATCATCCTAAAAAGTAATATTAGCAACTTAATCTGTCTTTCATAGTCTAGGAGCCATTTACCTGAAAGACCTGATACAGACTTGCCAACTCTCTTCAGCCAGATATCAGGATTCCTAATACCTGATTGAGATCTGCAAGGTTGAAAGCTTTTTCTTGTAAGTGTTGTTGTGAGACTCTACCACATTGGTTGTGAGACTGCTTTGTATTCTTAGCATTTTGGAAGACAATTGACCTAATGTGATTGAACTTACTCAATGGCGTAATTAATACTACTGTCATATTTTAAACTTAATATTTTTATTATATTTATTACTTGTTATGTTTCAAATTTTAATAGAGTGATTAAACTTTTGAGAAGAGCCTTTGAATTGAACTTTGATTGACTGACTGTTTAAGTAATGATAATTGTATTGTTGCTAGAGATCTTGTCTGCAAACTGGAATTCATGACAAATGTATCTTGTAAGTTATTAACGACTCACTAGGGGCATGTTTGTATCATTTATGTTAAGCTACTTTAAAAATACTTTGGCTGCTATTCTTTTAACAAATACACAATGCATATTTGCACAGGTAGTGGCAACATGCAGGGTGTGGGTGATTCATAGACACAGATAGTCGAGCAATGTGAAAAACGGCATGGTATGCAGTACATGGACATGAATAAATAATGATATATAAATGAGGGATTCCATGCAAATAAGGCACATGAATTATGCAAATGACAATATTAAACATGGCTGGCTAAATTATTTTTTTAAACATAACAATTTCATTTTTATTCTGTACTGAAAAAGGTATGCTCTCCAGAAACATCCACTGTCTAGGGTGGAGGGCTACAGTTAGGTTGATAGTGGTGTTGGTGGTAGAGTGGAGGCTACATTCTAGAAGGTGGTGTACAATTCCAAAATTCTGGCTACACCCATGCCAGTCAACATGATTCCTTGATATGTTTATTTTGAGTAGTGTTCTTCAAATAATGGCATTACCTTTAGCAGGCAAAACCAAAGATTTGCACTGTTGTTCTTGAATGAGTGAGATGATAGTGCTTTTCCTCAGGAAGAGCTGAGTAGGAAGGAGAAACCATATTTCATATGCAATTGATTGTAGGATGGCCATAAAAGGTCATAGCATGAAAATTATTTCTCCACGTGTGTGAATTCAAAGTATGCAAGTGTTGCTTTTCAGTGGAATTCAAATTCTTTTTTTTTTTGTAGTGGAGGTTTTAGAAGTATTTGCAAAGCAACTGATACTGAATCTTTATACTAAGTTGCAAAACTAGGAAGCATTGTAGCTATATAAAAAGCACACTTAGTTTTTCTTAAATCCAGTGTCCATGAGCGTATGTGTGTGTGTGTGTGTGTGTGTGTGTGGTGGGGATGGGTGTGTGTATGCAGACTTGCTATGTAGAGAAACTCTTAAGCTGGATGTAATTCTTCAGAGTAATCCAAGAGGCTCATGTGACCAACATTCAGGAAAAATGCTTGTTTTCTGTTCAGGAGTCTGTTTTCAGTTAATCATAAAAGAGCTGTCAGCCACAAAACAGGTTTACTTTTCAAAAAATTCAGCAGCGTCTGAGAAACTTGAGGTCAGGCCAGTATTTTATTTTATCAGTGATTTTAAAGTTAGAAATTAAAATACCTGTTTGGATAGGCAAGTTGACTCAACATTTTTTTCAATCAACTTTGTTTTGATTCTCAGTAATCAGCTATTACTTCATAATTTCTCTTGAATGTTTCTTTTGTAAATGGATTGCTTCTTTCTTATGTATTTCTGAATATTTGTTGCCAACTCTGCTTGAAATTTAAATTACTCATATAGCCTGAGCTCTGACTGACTTGTCACAGTGATACCTCATAATGTTTAACAGCATCATTAGACAGCATAGATATATTAGTGGGAAGGTAACATTTTTCAGTTTATAGATGTCATACTATGATGTGTAATCTGCTTGAATTTTGTGGTAGTACAACTGTGTATAAGGAATGGATAGTGGAAAATATTCATCATGCCAAATCACTATTTAGAGACAGTATTAACAAACATAGTAACAAAACAGAGACTGATAGTATATGCAACATCTGTATACAAGAATCTTGTAGTAAATTTACACATTATCTTGTGCGTACAAATTAGAGCTGCACGGGCGAAATGACAGAGCTGTCAGAAGTAATCAAGCATTGCTGATTTGCTACTATTGGCCTTAGGGCTATAGTTTAGAACTTTTTGGTTGTCCTCTGCTGTTAAAGTGGTGGAGTGGACCATGGTTCTGCTGTTACAGGAAGGTAGGATTCTAGATCATATTCTGGGAAAGCTCATTTAGTTGCCAGTTAGTGTTTTAGACTACATACCTGTAATGTGTATGTTGACATACTATGATGTAACTAACTTGGCTGTTTCTAACAAATTTGGGGGTTTGAACTACTTTATGTCACACAAACATTTTTGTCAATAAGTTTTGGTTAAAATATTTTTTTTGTAAAGCACACAGAGGTTTCTATAGACATCATCGTATCATAACAGAAGTATTTTACTCTATGGGTTCTGGTTTCTGAATTTTAAGCACATATTAACTACCAATGATGAATGAGCAAATAAACCATTTAAGGAGCAAATGAAAAATCTTCCCAAGTGACTTTGTAAATAAACTCCGCTATACAGGCGTACATAAGTATAAAGTACACTGCAAAAGTCTGATTGTCTAAATATTAAGAGGACTTGGCTTAAAAGGAGCAATATTGGAGCAACTCAGATACTACACTTTGTCAGAGGGTGCAATGAAACTAAAATGTGAAGACATTCTAAAGCAGTCATTTTGCTGCTGAGTTGGAGCATTTAAAATAAAAACACAGTGCACCAAAAATTAATAGAATATATATTGATTTAAATCAACCATTCCTGTTGTGATCTCAGTACTACACATCTCTCAAAGAGAACAATCATACTGAGGTTAGTTGGCTTCAGATCTTGTTTTGTTTGCTGTGTCAAAGACAAATGTCCTGTAACATTGTTATTTAGTGATATTGCTATAACGATAAGCATGTGCATATATTTTTCAGGAGCCAAACTGTAAACTAAAATGGAAATACATTAATCTCTTTTTATTTATTTATTTATTTAAATGACACATAACACATTTAATTCCTTTGTTTTCTAATAACTAGAAGTATCCTTCTACAGAGTTATAAGGACAATGGAGCCTATTCTGGCAACCAGTTAGTGAAAGGTATTGAACCCTGCTCTGGATAGGGTGCCAGTCTATTGCAGAATGTACACAAGCACTATTTCATACACTCATGCATACCTATGGGCAATTTGAAGAATGCTAGTTTACGTGCCTTATGTATAATGAGATGTAGAGGGAAACTGGAACACCCACAGAAATCTTACATAGCTACAGTGAGGACAACTGCACAGAAAAATGCACCAAAGTCATATTTTCCAGTGGGTGACTATGATCTTAAGTTTAATTAAAATATTCTTAGGAGTACTCAATACACTACTGATAAATGAGAAAATTAGACATGTATGTAGGAAGAAGCTTGTTAGCAGACTTTAACTGTCTGTGCTATACTGCTAAGTAAAACTGGCACCCAATGTCTGTTGTTGATTGCAAACAGGATGTATATCAAGATTCTGTTGTCATTATTGGCAGACGTCAGAAAGGAACGAAGGACAGATTGAATGAATTTTGCTGCATCAAAACCACTGAAACAAACAAATAACAAAGGTACATTAGAATGACAACATATATAACACGTGCATTTATAAGAACCCACGCTGTCATCCAGCAAACAAGAAAAAATATCTCTTTCTAGCATACTGTGTTTTGTCCCAGCGTTGTTGGGCAAATAACTCATACAACCACTTACTATTATATTTCACTGGTAATCTTTAATGCATCCTTTTGGGTGGAAATACTAAAGTAATAGAGTGGTGCTAAAGCCCTCACCTAACATTAAATAGTGCATGAATTACAAACCGCCACTGAATTTTGACTGTAGGCTGATTTCTTTATTGATTTGCATTATGTTTAGGGTTACAGGAGGCAGTGTTTCAGTTCTTAATCCAACAATACTCATTGCAGTTATTAGAATTCCTACCGTAGATTAAAAGTAGATTATATGTAAGTATGAGAACAAAGTTTTTACATGCTATTTAGTTTTAGAAATATGATTTATGATGGCATTACGTCAATTCACCAAGACAAGTATAATATGTTTTTCACTTTCAAACATTTTCTGCATTTAATACTGTTCTGGATATGATAACTTGACAATCTATATTTACTCAGTACTTTCATTTTGTAGAATCTGGGCAACTGTCACAGACTATAAACAACTGTTTCTGGAGGAAAAGCTTGCTTCACGAATGTCCCCATGTCTGCAAATAGTATAAGCCCGCATTGTTATGCAGAAAAATAAAGTTCCGACAGTAATCTAGATGAACCAGGATCTGCAGGTGACTAAGGTGCTTGGGGGAGCCAGCCGGTGATGCTGTGAGGGTAGGAGTCAATGAGCAATGCTGGCATACCCATCCTTGGGGGGGGCAGCCTGATTGGCAGTACTGCTGACACCTGGAGTACAGTTTCAAACCATTTTGGGAGCAAAGCATGCCTGGGCACTCACATGTACCAAAATGTACTGCAGTCCCCACTTCAGTTAGGTTTAGGCCAGACTGCTGTGAGTAGAGAGGGTTTTGGCTAGCAGTCAAGGAAACACATCCAGTGACTGCTGCCTGGATGATAAACCCAAGGAAAAATGAGTGCTGTGTGTCACAGAACAGCATAAAAAATCTGACAGTAACAAGACAAAAGTATTAAAATACAACATAATGTTTAGTTTTTGGATGGTAACTGCGCATTTAAGTGTCAGAAGGCATGAGCTCAAAGGACAGTACTTTTCCACATGTTGACATGCAGTTATCATATAGCAAACAACACCCTGAAATACATAAACGTGTGTATAAATGGAATTATTTCTACAGTTTTGCACGTGCAAATTTTGATGGCAAGTTTCACATTAATATCTGAAGTAGCATTGGAAAATGAAAAGCTAATATTTGCAGACAGGAAATTAGTTCCCTGATAAATGAATTCAGTGTAGGTAATATATGGTAACACATTTTCTTTAGATTTGTTTACTTTATTCTATTTTTTTTGTATGTTTATTTGTTTGATTGCTTATTTGGAATGGTGATTAATTTAGTGATTAACAACTTTACACTGCTATAGAGCTGCATACCTGTATTTTGTGAATATATCTGTTGTTCTTAAATTAAACCTTCATGTACTATGCTTAAACTATGCATTTAATATGCACGTGAGTTTAATATCAGTAGGATATGTGGTAGAGAAATAAAAACCAAAACACAGACTAGGAACCAGTAAACTGAATCATTGCCTTAAAAAAATAAATCTTGTGTCATAAGTCACAAGTGTTTTTTTTTTACACTGAAAAAATATACTGTTTTAGCATTATAATTTGCTGAGTCACAGTGACATCTAGCAATACTACAATGCATTAAATACAAACAGTTTAAAAATAAAATGTAGTGTGGACTATTTCTTAAGTGACCATTTCAGCAATCAAACATTGTATAGAATTGTGCAATAAGAGTATATACTAATTTATGCTGCATATGAAAATACATAATAACCATTGTTTAGAATGGTATATTGATTATGCAATATTTGTGTTTTACTGAAAGTATTGCTTGTTATTAAGGTCACTTTGCATGTCAAATCTCTTGAACTATTTTTCTGCTCCCTCTTTCAAATACCAAACCAGCTGACCATCAACTGCATGGTGTTCTCTAACTACTCCCACTTCAGTTGTCCCCAGTATTAGCCCTTAGGGCTATGACTGCCATGGCCGTCTGTGGGCTGGGAAGTAAAAAGAGAAAAGTGGAGTGGAAAAAACAAGTAGTGTCAAATAGTATTATATGCCAGAAGATTCTTTTTTTATTCCCTAAATGGCACTATAGAAATATTTTAATGAAAATATATTTAGGTTTTATAATTCTTAACCTGTCTTTTTTAATGTGGTGACAGAATTCTGCTGGCTGCGCTCAGAGAACTTTAACTAGACCTGTCATGTGCTCGATGCTTCCACTATGGGTCATCAAACACCACAAGCCAACCAGTCTCAATAACAAAAAATCTAATGCCCGAAGCACAAATCATTGAATATATAAATTTCAGTGGGTTTTGCAGTGGGTAAGCCCCCTGCACCTCCTAAAGTGAGGGGTAAGCCTCCATTTTCCAAAGTTATATATACCAACTCTACTTTTGCACCAACTCGAAAAAGGGAGAAATCTCTCAAAAAAGGGCATCACTGCCATTACGTACTTAGAAATATCACCAGCAATGATTTCTTATGAAAAACAGCATTTGGTGATCTAATCCTTGACAACTTGAGCCTCAGGCAACTGACACTGTCAGACTCACACTTCATCCACCAGTAGGGTAACTTTACCTGCTAAAGTAACTGTATTTCACTTGTTTTCTTTGTTAAAACAAAAAAACACCCAAAAATATATGTGGAGGACTCAGATTCAGAGTTTTTAGCATAGTCAAAGTTTAATATTCGCTATTTGTCTAACAGACTTCTTCAGAAAAAAAAGAAGTCGATTAGCGAATATTAAACTTTGACTACACTCTTCTTCCGGCTTTTTCCAGTTAGGGGTCGCCACAGTGGATCACTGTCTGCTCATGATTGGCAGTGGAGTTTTACAGTGTCTAGTTGCCAGTCCAGCACCCAACCTTCCACAGAAGGCACACACATGCACACACTCACACCTAGGGCCAATTTAGTGTGTCCAATCCACCTACAGCATGTCTTTGGGATGAAACCAGAACACACCCACGCAACCACAGGGAGGACATGCAGACTCCGCACAGAAGGCACCCCAGCCGAGGATTGAACTGGAGAACCTCTTGCTGTGAGGCGGCAACGCTAACCGCTGCACCACCGTGGCAGCCTAAACTTTGACTACACTAAAAACTGTAAATCAGAGTCCTCCTTGTGCATTTTTGGGTGCTTTTTTGTTTTATGGTTTTTCAGTTGCCTGGTATTGCTGTGTTGTTTCAGTTGTGTTTTCTTTGTTACTGTAAAGCCTCATTGCTGTTTGACATCCTATTCCATGTTTCTCCACATTAAAAGAATGGAAAGCTACCCATGGAATATTTGCTTTGAAGGCACACAAGTTAAAATTCTTCAGAAGTTTTGCTGGTATGAATAATAACCTTTCTTGTGGCACAAGAGTTCAATTTTGTTTATTTGCTGTCAGGGAAGGCTGGGCAACTATCCCTGAGAAAAGCTATAGTATACTTCAGGAAATAAAACAAAACAAAACAAAAAAAAATGTATTCAAATCTTTGAGCATTGTTTAACTTTCTTAGTACTTTTGTACAAGAAAATGGTATGAGAATCTTAGATGCAATATTTAACTATTTCAATTATGTTTTGGTTTAGATATAACTTTAGTACCTACATGAATTGTTTTACTCAGAATAAAGGCAGAAAAAGGCAGAAGATATTATATAGCTCAACTTCTAATTGCAAGAAATCTGGACAAAGTCAAGAATATTGGGGTACAAAGATACAAAATCAGGGACAGATTTTACATGTTGCTCTTACAAACGTATACAGTTATTAGAATAACATTTTATGTCAGTATGCATTTTCTGAATGTTACTCTATTACAAATCCAACTTAGGTTTTGGTAACAGGAGGATTTTGTAACTTGTTTTGTCAGACCAGAATGGCTGTATATCAATTACAACATAAATACATGTTTAGGGTACAGGTTTTGATATAATATACTAATGATTGCTGATGCCTGCCAGAGAGCAAACACTGAAGAAAGTATATTTAATTTCATATCCTATTCCATAACCATGCATTAATGCTATTGTAGTATGGTTGGGATGTTTTGGATGTTATGTTTCTGTACAGCACTGGAATTTAACCTACAATGTAATTCAGTTTGTTCCTTAGTGAATGCCAGCTTATCAAACAGGATCAAGGCCATGAGCTGTTAATTAACTTCATAATGTAGTACTCCTTCATGGAGGCCAGGGTTTGATTTCTTCAGTCTAAATAGCCAGCTGCTTGCCCCTGAACAAAACAGTGCTCCTGGCACACCCATGAGAAGATTTCTTAGTGGCTATATTCATTTATCACATAAAATAACTGCAGTTTTATTTTATTTATGCAGATATATACTTCAGAATGACCAGCACAAAATTCAGAGTTTCTTTCAGAAGTCTAAGACCTGATCATGCAAGTCCCAACATTTCAAATAAACATGATTTAAACAAATAACACTCCATTCTGAAACTTACTGTTACAACTTTAAAACATTTTCTGAAGGATCAATGCACCCCATAATGTGGCTAGGTATATATATATATATATATATATATATATATGGTTTACTATCAATATGTCGAACGAGAAAATAATTTGTGTCCTACATATCGAAAGTAAACCTCGCAATTCAAAAACTAAAACGTCACAATGTCAAATCCGCTGATCAAATTCAGCCGATTCAACATTGTTTTTGAACACATCACGTGATGTCCGCATAGGAGCTCATGTAAAGTAAACTCCTATAACGAACATCCTGTTTTTGCAAGGGAGGGCAAGCCCCCCCTGCACCCCCCACACCCCCTGCTAACTATATATTGCAAGTCCGAGACCTCACTATAGTGAGGAAAGGGATGAATTTCCCTAAACGCACTGTACCATGATCACTGTACAATTCTTTGAATTTATATTAGCGAATGCATACTTCATTCGCTAATATAAACTTTCCAACATTGAGATGTTCACTCATATGAAAAGTCTGTACTTCAAAGTTTTCATAGGGGTACATCTCAACTAAAGATTGTAATAGTAAACCTAAATATATCTGCACCTCCAGTTTTCAGAAAGTTGGACATATGGTCTCAACCATATGAAGTTTGAGTTTCCAAAAACTTGATCATCTGACATGAACCCATAAATATATATATATATATATATATATATATATATATACATATATATATATATATATATATATATATATATATATATATATATATATATATATATATATATATATATACACATATAGACACACACACACACACACACACACATATATAAATATATATATATATATATATATATATATATATATATATATATATATATATTCCTACAGCCAGAACACACACCTCTTCTCCTTTTAACCTGTTCCCACTTCCTACATTAAATCTCTTCTTCTGAGGCGTAAACCCCGCTCTCCCTCCACAGATAATCTTCCTGTTACTTTCCTAAAACTAGCTGCTGAATCTATAGCCTATCCCGTATCCATACTAATCAACAGATACATTCAAGAGGCAACAGTCCCTCTCATCTGGAAATCCTTCTTCCCCATCCCCCTGCACAAAGGGGGAAGCTCTACCGACTCTTCCAAATATCGACCCATCAACATCCTATCCCCTCTATCTAAAATACTCAAAAAATGTATTCACTCTCCGCTTCTCAACTATCTACTCTAACAAAACCTCCTTACTCCCACTCAACATGGTTTTCTGCCAAGCCATAACACAGCTACTGCCCTCCTATCATTTACTCACACTATCACTGAGGCCTGTGATAATAACCAACTTATATCCTGTCTCTTCTTTGATCTCTCCAAAGTTTTTGACACTGTGTCTCACTCTTTACTGCTGTCCAAACTATCCAATTTCAATCTATCTCCTGCCTCCCTAACCTTGTTCTCTAGCTACCTCTCTGGTAGGCTACAATCTGTCAGATGGCTCTCATCCTGCTCTCCCTCCATTCCAGTCACATCAGGTGTTTCACAGGGTTCTATCTTGGGCCCCCTACTATTTAACATTTTTACTAATGAACTATACACATCCTGCACAAACAATTATCCCTAATCCAATACACTGACAACTCAACTCTCATCTCCATCTCTAGCAATATCTCTGAACTCCATGCCCAAACACAGGACACCTTTCTATTAATTGAAAAGTGGCTGTCTGACAATCTACTCATCCTAACCCCCCCACAAAAAAACTAACTCTTGCTTTTTCTCCCCCGTTCTCTCTCCCATCATAAGTCCACCTTTGTTATCACATCCTCCAATAACACCATCATACAACCTGAACCCCACAAAAAGCAAGTAGGAGCCATCATTGACAATGAACTCAAATTTAACTTACATATACTCCAATGTATTAAAAAAACTCACCAGAAACTAGGCTTGCTTTATTGTAACAGAAATTTTTTTACGTCCAATGTTAGACTCTGCCTGGCACAGGCACTCCCCTCCCTTCTATATGCTGCCCTAATCCTACCCAGCATCCAGTCTACAACCTTGTCCAAACTTCAACAAACATACCATAAAATAGCTAGATTTATCACTAAATCCCCTTACAATTTACACCATTACCTTGCACTCAACTCCCTCCAATGGCTTGAACTTCCCCAACAACTCCTTCTATCGCAATTTCAAATAATACACTCTATACTATTCAAACCATCTTCCTGCCAAGCTCTTTCCTCCCTGGTATCCCCCTAGTCTCCCGCTAGGACCCTCCGTACCTCAAACCAGCAACTCCTGGATATCTACCAACCAAAGAAAAATGTGGGCAAACTACTCTATAAATGCTTCATGGCCCAAGCTTGGAACAAACTTCCTATACACATATGCGCATGTCAGGACCCTACCTAACTCCTCCACACTGTTGTATTTCACTCCCATCATAAGTGTATTCACACTAGTTTAAACCTTCCTCACTGTTTAACCTAACTGGTACTTATTCTGGTAAATGCAATCTCTAAATACTGAAAGCTTAATTTTTACTGTTGATCTTGCTTATTTATCTGTAGTGCTTCTTGTATGTTATCATGTGTATGTTGCTCACTACGTTTTATTTTTGACCTGCTGTATTTGTAATTGTACTATCTTAGGGTGTGAAATTTTATTATACTGTAAACTGTTTTGTAGCTGGAGTTTTTCTCCTTGGGTCTTAACTGAAAATGGGCTACTCACCCAGCTGGACTAACCCGGTTAACAAACATGGGGAAAGGGCATATTTCCACCCCTGGGAATGTGCCCTTGCCCCATGGCATATTCCTAATCCTGGGAATTGAGTGATATCACATGCCTGTCGATAAGCTGCTTAGTCAATCATATGCCGTCGACTGAACAGCTGTTGACCACATACACACACACACACACACACACACACACACACACACACACACACACACACACACACACACACACACACACACACACATATCTATTTTATATATATGTTATACAATTATACATTTATATGAGTTTGCTGTACCTCTTGTAGGGGAAATACTCTGAGATAGTTTTGCATTTTCAGTTACTCTATTCTAAGTAAAAGAACAGTCCTCAGAATATCAAAAGCAACAAATCTAGGCAGTCATACATTTCAGTCATGCAGCAAAACCTGTCAATGTATTTTTGATAGGCTTACCAAAGATTAGCGCACTACCTTAGTTTGGAACCATGCCATCTGAAGGCAAGGATAAAATCTCTAGGTCTTTTAAATTAATTTACATTTTCAATTGAATGTACTGACAATGCCTAGGAGATTCATCTTAACTGAAACACCCCTGAATATGAATGAATCTGATGAACATGTGATACATTTTCAGCAAACTGCAGCAGCACACTAAAAGTTTCAGAGCTACCTGCTTTCATTGCTAAATGAACCGTCCTGCAACAGGCCGTTAGCATAGCTTTTGGGTTACAGCAGTGAAAGTGATTTCTGGCTCCTTACGCCATGATTTATAGACAGCAACATTATTTATAAATGACCTAGCAACATATTGAGGTTATACAGATTCTATAAGAAACGTATTTGAGCTACTGCTACAAAACATTCAGATTAAACAGAAATCGAAATTTACATGGCCTACTATTTAAAGATGATTGATGCCATCTGAAGTCAGAATCTATCTATTCTTCCCTCCTAAAAGACATGCAATTAAGATTTTTATCACTTGCCCATTAACAGAAAGCAGCAGCATAACGTACTGTGGTACTATCTGATTTTAATTTGAAGTATGATATACCATGGTGCTAATACACTGACTCATGTATCGATATGCATGCACAGGGCCCTCTAGTACTTTCTACTCATTCAGTGTTATAGATTTGGTCAGGTGTGAAAGACTTGTCGTGATCAGGCTTTTGGAGGGTGTTCTATGTGTATTTTATTTTATTTTGAAAAGTTGTAATCTATTTAAACAGTATACCATATAGTGAGGGAAATTCATGGCACCAGTTTCTTTTCATCATTAAGAAATTGTCAGGGCTACAGCAAAAATGAGTCTAAAAGCATAGATAAGCTTTAAGGCATGTAGTAATATTCATATCTCTATATGATATCTGATTGATTCAGTTTTAATAATTAACACAGTCATATAATAGGGATTAATGCATAGTCACACCCCATGCTTTACTCAAAGAGAAGTCCTTTGCTTATATGCCAATTTTTAATCTGATTTAATGTCAGTAAAGTGCTTTTCAGTACAGAAGCTTGAATGTTTCTAATTGTGCAATTATAAACATATTACTGTATTACTTTATCTATTTGTACCTGTTATACAATTATACCACAATTTGGGTCTATATTAGAATCTCGAAGGTTTAATGCTTCGAATCACTAAATATTGAACTTTAGTGATCGAAACATTAAACCATCAAAATTCTAGTAGACCCCGTAAAACAAAAAACAAAAAAAAAACAAGTAAAGGGTGTTTAGGCAGGTGGGCAAGCCTCCCTGCACCCCCCACGTGGGGGACAAGCTCCCCACACCCCCCGCTACTTAAATATACCAACAACGAGATTTCACTTTAACAGAGTATGGTGTGGAAAGGGAAGATTTCCCTTTCCTACACTGTAGCCCAATCTTGGAGTTGGTATATTTAAGTAGTGGGGGTGTGGGGGGTGCAGGGGGGCTTGCCCCCCTACCTACACTCATTATATTTTTTGGTCCTAAAAATATTTTTATAGGTGTTCGATCGATTAATAGTTCGATGCATACAGTTCAATGTTTATGCATTCAAACTATTAAACTTTCATGATTATAATATAGACCCCACAATTTATAGGATAAAAATACCTTACAAAAGTAATAGAAGGTCCTGGTATGAAGTAAGAAATAATATGTCCATGATTTCAAGAAAGATATACATCTTATCAGATCAAAAAACTTTGTGTGTTGAATATAAGACTTATAGACAGAAATTGTCGCTAAATTAAAAAGGATATGTTTGTTTTACATTATTTGTGTTTGTTTTTTTGTTTTTCTGCAGATGCATACTATAGTTCCCTGGACATGCTTCCTACTAGCTTGTTGTCCACTGTATGCTCATGGTTATGGAAATGGACAAGTTCAACCTGCATGCGTTACAATGACCCCACAGCATGGTGTTACAGAACAGACTGGACCATCACCCTACTCTATCACTGCTGATCAATCTACATATACTCCAGGGGCTAAGGTTAAAGGTAAAGCAATCATCTTAAAGTCAAGCTTTTGAGATATAATTTTATACCCTTGTTTACTATTTTGGAGAGTCGCAAGAGGTTTAGTATGTGTTGGCAATATCATCTTAAGGATAAGAAAGTCGGGTTAGACATACATTTACAGAGGAAAATAAACACACATGAAGTCAATCAATCTGGTTAAAAATGGAAGAGGGGAACAACCCTCGCTTCCTCTTTTATTATAAAGCACATGGTCATGTGACCTCTCTTGACCTCTCCACACCAACGACGTCAGTGTAAGAGCACACATATGATCATTCACTCTCTTTTATTATTATCAGCCAACACCCCCACTTGCTCTTACGCTGTATACAAATACATTTTAAGAACATATTTTGGATAACTTTTCCTTCACATTCCAAATATGTAATACATGAACTTTTCAGTCTTCGACTTTGTAGCAAGTTTAGTAAAGACATCTGCAGCCATGTCCATTGTCGGGCATTATTCAATGCTTATTTTGTCATCATTAAGTGCTGACCTGACAAAAATGATAATGTCAACATGTTTACATCTCTGTCGGCTTACTGGATTCTTCGACAAAGCGATTGCTCCTTGATTGTCCTCAGATATTGTTACTGGCACATACTTGCACTCTCCATCCATTCCACTCAACAACTGCACAAGGTACAAACTCTCCTGTGTTGTCGCTGCTAATGCCATGTACTCTGCCTCACATGTAGATAAAGCCACCGTTTGTTGCTTCTTTGATTTGTATGAAATAATAGGCCCATCTCTATTGAGGCTAAAGCAATAACCTGTTGTACTACGTCTATCGTTTTGATCTGTTGCCCAATCTGCTTCACTGTATGCTATAAGCTGAAGTTTCCCTTCACTTTTCTTGTAACACAGCTCTCTGTCCAATGTACCTTTTAAGTATCTTAACACATGTTTGGCTAGTGTTAAATGAGATTCACTCGGTTGTGACAAATATTGTGAAAGTTTACTTACAATCCAGCTAAGATCAGGCCTCGTGCTTGTTATAACATATATCAAACTACCAACAAGCTCACGATATTTTTTTGGATCTGTAGATTCACTGTCACATTCAAAGTTTGTTTTTTGTTCGGAAGGGGGTACTTCTTATTTTACAATTAGACATACCAAATTTCTCAAGAATTTTTGTAATGTACCTCTTTTGGTTCATCTTTGCTTCACCTCTATTCTGGGTAAAGTCAATGCCTAGAAAATGTCTTAGCTTTCCCAGATCTTTCATTTTAAATTTAGCTTTGAGCATTTCCTTTACATCGTTTAGTGATTCATTGTCACTAGCTGCTATAATGAGATCGTCAACCGATATAATTCGGACTGTTTTCTCATTTTCAGCTTGTCTAGTGTATACACAATGGTCTGCAAACTATTCTCACAAAGATAATCGTGCAACATTTTGTTCCAGTTACACCCTGATTGTTTCAATCCGTACAATGACTTATTCAGTTTACAAATCATCATTATTTGATTTCTTTTCAAAACTTTCAGGTTGCTCCATATATACCTCACCGTCAATAGGAGCATGTAAATAGGGCATTTGTACATTCATCTGGAGCAATTCTAAATCGTACTGAGCTGCCATCTGCATTAGACTTCATACAGATGTCATACTTGCATTTAAATGTTTCTTTAAAATCTATACCAGCGACTTGACTGTAGCCTTTAGCGACATATCTAGCTTTGTAAGTATCAGTATTATCTGCATTGTCTTTTACAGTGAAAACCCACCTACCCCCCACTGCATTTTTATCTTCCATCAGTGTGGTGAGTGTAAATGTGTTGTTTTCCTTTAAAGACTTAAGTTCCTCCTTCATAGCTTTGACCCACTTTCTGAGTTAGATGAAGTCATGGCTTCATTAAAGCTCTGCAGTGTGTTGCATATTAATCAGTAACAATAGTTAACATTAACTGTCACATAATCGTCGTTTTCAACTTTACACTCATAATCCTTCAAGTATGCAGGTGGTTTTCTCTCTCTTTTAGAGTAGTGTGTATCCTGCCTTGCCTCTTCTTGCCTTATTTTTGTGTCTTGACTGTCAGCTTTTGATTCTCACTTAACATGCACACTTCTTGTGGTATTAAGATCTTCATCCATCACTTCTGGGTCTGTCTGAATCTGGCATTCAGCTACATTCTTAGTAACGAACTTGACTAACCTGTGTCTAAGGACCCTTCCTGTGTCAGGATAATAGACCAGATATGATGGGCTGTTTTTATCGTATCCGACAAAAATCCCCTTATCACATCTTGGGTCTAACTTCTTTTTATCTTGTCTGTATGCATAACACACTGATCCAAATTCTCTCATCCTTGAAAGATCAGATTTCTTCCCTGTTAGTATGAAGAATGGGGTCTGTCCCACACGCCTGTTATAACATCTGTTGCGAATAAATGCAGCAGTCATTATTGCATATGTCCACAACTCTTTAGGTAAATCACTCTCTATCAACATACACCTTGCCATTTAACACAGTGTTCTCCAGTTTCTCTCTACTGTCCCATTCTGATGGGGTGAGTAAAGTGCAGATGTTTCGTGTCTTAAAACATTTTTACTCAATAGTGACTGAAAGTCTTTCGACATGAACTCAGTGCCATTATCTGATCTAATACACTTTACCTTCCCATAAGGGGCTGAATCTGCAATAAACATTTCAGTCGCCTTGACTGTATCCCTCTTGGCTTTCAGAAAGTAGACAAATATTACACCTGAGTAGTCATCAGTAAATGCTAAAGTGTACTTAAAGCTGTCTTTTGCTACTGGCTCAATTGGGCCTGCCAAATCAGTATGGACTAGTTCAAACACAACTTTTGTTCTTGCATCTGGTTCTCTGTTTCTGCTCTGTACAAATTTCCCTTGCGTACAGGTTTCACAATCTAGGTTAGGTCTCTCAACTTTACCTTTAATTTTCATTCCTTTTACCACTTTTTCTAATTTTGACACATCTTCGAAATTACAGTGACCAAGCATTTTATGCCATGCTTGAATGTCATAACAGCTCTGAGATGCATCGCAATGTATCTCACTATCGTTTTCTTCATCATATATGTCTAAATATTAGAGTCTGCCACACTCAATTATGTCAAACCTGGTGCCATTTTTGTATGTGTCTAAATAATAGAGTCTATCACACTCAATTATGTCAAACCTGGTGCCATTTTTATAGATGAGTTGGTCCTGACCTTGCTTAAAGTTGATCGAGTCCCCTTTGGACGTTGCTGCCTTAACAGAAAAAATGCTTTCTGGATACGTCGGGATATACAGCGCCCGAGTCATCATCACCTTTACTTTGTGCCCCTCTGTGTGTAGCAGCCATACCTCAGCATTACCTCTCTTCTGTGCAGCCCCGCAGGTTCTTGTTCTGTCAGCTAATTCCAGTTGGAAAGTTGCATCAAAGTATTTAAACTTTTTCAGGTTGTTAATTATGTGTGAAGTGGCGTCAGTGTCCACCATTAATCCCTTCTGTTTTAATTCACGAATGTGATGCTCATTTATTCTGAAGACAAATGTGTGATCATCCACGTCAGTTGCTTGTTTCACATTGTCTTTCTTTTTTCTTCTACAGTTACTGTCCCTGTGGCTAGAGTTTTTACACAAACTACACCACTGTCTCTGGCCTTTATATTCTCTCCGGCATTCTTGTGCCTTGTGTCCCTTTTGGCCACAGCCATAGCATATAATCTCTGCTTTTACTCTTTCCCCAAGGCAACTTGCTTTTATCACATTATCATTACTTACATTGGCATTAAATTTCTCGGTATGTTCATAGCTTCTTAAACTTGTTTTGAACTCACCAAAGCTCAACTTATCATTGTCTTGCGTGATGTGTACTGCAAATGGTTTAAAAGTTTCAGGCAACCCTTTCAGAATCATTGCAATTAGTAATCCATCACTGAACTTCTCCCCAGCATTTCTAAGTGCTGTAATGGCCATCTCAGCCCTAATAATATAGTCTGTGACACTTTCACTGATGGCCTTCTGGAGGCTTGTTAATTCGGTGTATAGGCTAATTACCCTTGGCTTCCCTTTCCTGGCATAATGGTCTCTCAGGATCTGAAGCGCTTCTCTACCATCATCTGCAGCTTCTCTCATGATGAAGGACAAACTTTTGTCTTCTAAGAACTGTATTAGTTCTGCATAGGCCTCCTCATTCTTCTCAGCATCGTCGTCACCTTCCTCCTCATTCTCGTCATCATCTGTATCTTGCTGCACATTTTGCAAAATCGCGTATTTCAGCCTTAGCAAATGCAGGTGTCCCAGAAACTTTGTCTCCCACAACTCGTAATTCTTCTCATCTCCGTCGAAACATAGTCTATGCCATCGGATTCCTACTTCCCTCCTGGGCCCATAACCTATTGGCCGTATCATCTTAAGGGTAAGAAAGTCGGGTTAGACATACATTTACAGAGGAAAATAAACACACGTGAAGGCAATCAATCTGGTTAAAAATGAAAGAAGGGAACAACCCTCGCTTCCTCTTTTATTATAAAGCACATGGTCATTTGACCTCTCTTGACCTCTCCACACTAACGACATCAGTGTAAGAGCACACGTACGATCATTCACTCTCTTTTATTATTATCAGCCAATACTATGGTTTGCATTTTAAGTTCATCAGATATATAAATGTGATATTAAATTACATGTAAACAGAAATTACACACTCAGAACTCACATAAAGGTGCTGCATAATATTTTACTGACAATAATACTCTTTCTGTTTAAATCTTGCTTGTCAGGTTCATAGTGTCATAGGTAAGTACTACAGTACCTACCCTTGTAGGGCATTCTATGACTAACAAATGTCTCTTTTTGTGCTCAAACTAACCTATCCCATTTCTTTAGAGAATGGCATTACCCATCCGATGGTGAATAATTATATATTATCCCTGATGAGGATAACTGGCACTGTTCCATGTGATGGTTGTTCCATCTGTCAATATGTAGTAAGCTCTTTTCCCTATATTAATGGCTTCAAGTTTACAGCTAGGCATGAATACAGTTGTAACACGGAAGGGTTAATGTATGTGCTGAGATCTGGATGTAAGAAGTTTTATATAGGGGAAACCTATAGGAGTTTTAGGGTCTGGTTGCAGGAACATATTAGGGACATAAAAAATAAAAAATTAGGGAGTCCCCTTGGGAGTCATTTTTTGATAGCACACAACTCTAACCCTGATTCTCTTAGGGGCTGTGTTTTGGAAAAATTGCAAGTTGGCTTAGGTGAATGTGTGTCTTTAAAAAACAAACTCTTAAAAAAAAGAAACCCTGCTGATTTTAAAGTATGGTACTTTGGAGCCTCAGGGACTCAACAAAGAATGTAATTGGAAGTATGTGATTTGAATTGTATGCTTAATTGATTAATTGTTTTGTGCAATATGCTGTATATAAGCAAACAGTATTTTGTAGTGTTTTTGTTCTTGGAAGGCTGTGCAAGCCGAGGAGCTAAGTGTTTCATTAAATTCGCTTACTTCTTGGATCGGTGGTCTTGGTGGTATTTTATTTATTTGGTTATAGTCTGGTATAAAAGAATGTCTTCCTAGTTTACAGCCCACTGCTATCTTCTTCATTAAATGACCAGTGAAATGTAGCCACATTACCTATTGCCAATTAATGGAAATATAGTCTTTGTTTTTGTTTGTCTTATTGCTTTATTCCATAACAAGTTGTTTAATACTCTTATAAAATGCTTTTACAGTAATGCATTCAAATGTATTACAGTTGTAAACAAAATGTCAAGTATGATAACGGCACTTCACTGTGTACGTTTGAATGAATGCATATTCGTTCTCCGATAATATTGTATTGTCCTTTGGCTTCAGGACATCACTGTTATCACATGACACTGCCATATCTTATGTATGTTGTTGCTCAGCTATCATCATTCCTTTCAGATGACACTATTGATGTATACTGTTTCTTTATTTGATGTCAGTAAACAATCACAGAAGATCATGTTGTGAGGGTCATGTTACTAAATCCCCTGCCCCAAGCTGTGGAAGGGTATTGTGTTTGGAGCTTTTCTTCATTTATTTACTTTTAGTAACTCTTTTTACTGAAGTAAATACTAGCACATACATGTAGCTATTGAATCTACCTAATAATTTTAACATGCTGCTTACTTTTATTTATTTATAATTTTATTTTGCTTTTGTTTACCGAGTTTGTACAACTAGAAAAGGCCTGGAATGAAAAGCTCTAACATATTGCAAACATTTTTAAATACACATTCAATGATATACATTAAATAATATACATTAACAATTATAGGTTGATAGATTCATAGGTATGTACTAGGCTAATGACCACTAGGGCTTTTTTAAGCCTAATTATACATCCCAAATCTCTGACAAGTTCTGTTACCTTTGAAAAGTGTAAGCAGGGGCTTGGGAGATGAAGCATTTACAAGCAGGACCTTGGGAGAGAACCATTTGCAGCCTGCCTGTGTCTATTAGAGACATAATTGCCAAACCATGGGTGACTGTCCTGTTCCCCATCCAGTTACCGAGTTACATTTCAAATGAGTTAGATAGGAACTCTGTTTCATAAGGATGAGTAGTCTGTTCCAAAGAAGGGATAGTCTCTAGGATACATACCTATCCCTCCAGCAGGTTCTATTTGTATCAAAATCAAGATTTAAGTCTTTAGAATGGGTAATTCTGGTACTGTTTGTTTTGCAGATATGTAAGAGGTCCATCAGAATGGGGTCCAACAATGTCTTGTATGCCAGACATTGATCTCCCCTCAACAACCTGTAGGAGATAGAATATATGGATAGGGCTTTGAGGTGGTCTGCAAAGGACATGTTACTAATGTCCTGTATTGTTTTAGTGAAGAAACTCTGTGGATGTTCCAATTGTTGGCTGTGCCTAGTTAGGTACATAGCAAAGGGGTCAATGCACTCAGTGATAGGTCTAATGACTGCTAAATATGGTGGAACAATGACTTCCTTGGACCTGTATGCCATGCCATTGTTTATAAGTTGCACAACAGAGAATGATTTCTGCACTTCTGTAGACACATGATGGTCAAAGGATAGATTACTGTCTACATGTGTCCCTAAGTCCCTCACTACTGGGTCAGTTCCTAGGGTTGTGTTGTCAATATGATAGGTATCTGGGGTGTTTGACTTCCTGAAGGATGCTATTATGCATTTCTAGGCATTTAGTTTTAGTCAATGGCTCTGAAACTATTTTTTTTTGTCTGTCAGCCCTTCGTGGAGAATATTAGTGTTGGTGGGAGATTCTATGATTACTCCTAATTTTGCAATCATCTGCAGATTTGGTTATTCAGAGGCCCTTAACACTGGCCTTGACTTCAGAGAAGTAAATGCCAAAAAGGAGAGGTCTTGGGACAAATTTCTGAGGGACTCTGCTTATGACTGACCTCTTTGTAGAGTCAGCCTTTGCAAGTTCTAACTTCCTGGGTCCTGTTTGTGAACCAGCTGGCTACCTACCAGGTGACATAAGGATTTATACCTGAGCTGTTTGGCCCTCATCCATTGCTTTGGTGACCTTTACAAAGAAGTCCACCAGGTTGAATAGGTATGATCTGCCCTTGATAAAACCAAACTGGGTTGAGTCCAGTGTCTGGAGGTTTCTTATGTCATTATTGATTATTTCCATGAAAAGTCTTTCCATGGCTTTGCATATGACACTAGTGAGGCTTATAGATTTGTAGTTTCCAGGGTCAGTAGATGGCCCACCTTTGTGCAGAAGGATGACTGTTGCTGTTCTCTATTCATGACACACAAAGCCTTTTTGGAGGCTATGGTTAAACAGAGATTCCACATGGCCTGATGGGTCATGTTTCATGTTATTTAGAAGACATCCTGGGATATTGTGAGTGCCCTTTGATGCAGTGTTCTTGGCCTTAGAGAAAGCCTTCAAGACCTGTTCCCTAGTGATAGTAGGGGTGTTTAAATTTAATGGTATTTCCTGAAGGGGGGTTGAGTGGGGAAGGAGGGGTAAAGTTAGAAGTAAGTTTGCTGTATCTTCTGGCTCACTACTGGTGGCATCATTAACAATGAGCTCTGCATACAACTGTGTATTGTCTTTGAGGTTGTGGAATGCCTTCCAATTGCTCTTGGCCTGGGAGGCCAAATTTACCTCAAATTTGGCTTTGGTAGACTTTATTTGTCCTTTGAAATATTTGTTTAGTTTGATGAGTGTGCTTTTATCCTACTGAGTGCTACACCTCCTAATTTTTACTATGATTTCTTCTTTCTATAATAAAGCCTATTGATGTTGTGATCCTATCAAGGTGGCTTGTTTTTATGAGTTAGTTCTGTACTTATTCATAGTAGGTATGCATACATTTGCTAATTGGATTACATTCATATGAAAAATGTGGCAATTATTACATTATAAACGATACTTATACTTTAACAGACATTAAACATTGAACATTTGAAGAGACGTGTGATTAGTGCTTATAAATTCAAAGAAATTAAGGTAAGAGAAGCAACTAGGTATGGGAGAAAATGCTAATATTGTAGTTAATAAGTGGGTATAAATTAGATTGAGACAATTGTATATATAAGGCTATCATAAGGTTTATATCAGAAGTATAGAGGTGAGGAGTTAGTGTCACAAAACAATGTATATAACTGGGAGAGTCTAGTAAAACTGTTCAGGTATTGGTAAATACTGGTCATGTGACACAGGATTCTGCATGAAGAGAAATGGTTTGATGACGTGACAAGATGAAGATAACAGTGGCATTTATCCTGGAAATGAACAGGATCTGATCAATTGATCTGGCAGGTAAAATATTAGTTGTGATTTAAATGAGTTTGCATTCTGAAATGATTTCAGTGGTGGCGGGATGTGGTTCCATAGGTTAGCTATACTATGTGAATATAGACTGTCATCTGCAGTATTAGATGATTTGGTTATAGTGATATGTGATTTTTCTCGAGTGTAAAATTCTATCAGGGAGTAGTAGGGTATTAAATTGTTAAGGGCTGCTCAATTTTTCTGGCTTATAGCGACATATGTGTATTGTAGTTAGCTAAGAAAGATCTAGGTGATCCAATAGTTCTAACCAAGCAGTGATGTGTTCTATTATTATAGTTTACTGAAAATTTGGCCATTTTATTATAAGACTGGGGCAGCATAGGGGCAAGTTGTCAGAAAGTAGAGTTTATATATCTTCTGGCTGTCTCAGTGAGGTAAGTCTTTACTCTGTCTAATGCACCTAATTATAGATTTTTTTTAACCATTTGTGATACATGGTGGTCAAATTTCAACTGGTAATCTATGATGACACCCAGTACATCTGTGTGATTTACTTGGGTTCTGGTGTGTAGCTCGCAAGACATTTCCCTGCGAGCTACATCGCCAATACCAAATGGCTGCAGCAGCAATTTGCCGTAGAGCAATATGGCTGAATAGCATAGCCGCTGCTGCTGTAACCTATGCGCAGAAATATTTCTGCTGGTGGTGATCCTTACGGACAGCTACCCAGCTGTATTCTAGCAGGGACGGCCGTACTAGATGTGTACTGCATTCTGTATTGTCATGTAAGTAATGCATGTATTGTATTAATTATTTATTTTATGACGTGTGACAATAAAATAAATAAATAATACAATACATGCTATTCAGCCGTATTGCTCTACGGCAAATTGTTGCTGCAGCCATTTGATATCGGCGATGTAGCTCGCAGGGAAATGTCTTGCAAGCTACACGCCAGAACCTGATTTACTTGTTCTATCATGGTTTTGTTGACAGATAAAGATAGTGAATAGTGTTTTTTTGGTAGAGATGTGTTTTGGGGTCAGAGCAATAATTTAGTTTATTTAGGATTTATAAGTAGCTGTGAATTATTTAACCATATTTCAATTGATAAGGATTGTTGTATAAGGTGTTAGAGTTTAGCGAAAGATTTGGCAGAGAAGATTACAGCCTAGTCGTCAGTATATTGAACTAGGGTAGCCTTTTTGTGACAGTGTAGAGGTCACTGATGAATATGTTGAAGAGTATAAGGCCTAGTATAGATCATTGTGGAACACCAATACTTAATGTCAAGAAGGTAGGGAAATCATTTTCCATTTCACTTCTTGTGCTCTGTTTGCGAAGCAGCTATGCAACCTAAGAATGAGAGTTTATGTAACAGTTTCTGATGGGATACAGTATAAACAGCTTTTGATAAGTCTTGGAAGATGGTGGAGACTACTAGGCTTCTGGTGTTTCTGTTAGTGCTGACACTATTAACAAAATTCAGCAAAGCAGTAGTGGTGCTGTGATGAGGATGGAAAATGTCTTGGGATACAGACAGAAGCTGGTTATCTATAGCTACCTCACCTTATTCTATACTACCAGCTCTCTATAGCCCAGAAAGCCCTGCACCACCCTGTCAACACTCCTATGCTCTCCACCCTTATCCAGCCCTATAACAACCTAAAAAACCTTCGCTTCGCAAAATTCTAATTCAAACCTCTCAATCAAGAAATGCTGCAGGAGAATCTATGTTCTCCAACTCAATTGGTAAAAAATGGAACCTACTTCCTCCCAACCTAACATCCCAAACCTCCATCTCTATATTTAAAACTAAACTAAAACACTACCTAACCAACCACTGGCTTTGCTCTTGTGACTACCCCAGCTGATGATCATAACTCCCATCTCCTATACACATATCTTTTTCCTATTTTACTCTTTTAACAATACCTGTACTACTAAGACATGCCCTCTTTATCTTGTACCTTTTCCCTGATCGACTTGACATTACCTCTTTAATAACCAACTTCTACTATATTACTCTATCCATTCTGTTACTCTATCTACAACACTTCTATCTTATACAAATGTCCTAAGTTCTGTGTTTGCTTGTATATCCATTACACTGTGTACTTTTTCTCCATGCCTATTCCTAAATATTCTGTAACAGACTATCAGTTATGGGTGAATATGTGTTTGTATTTGACAATTTACTGTTAATTATCATGTAGTAGATAGTAGAGCTTTTCCTTGCCTATTCCTAAATATTCTGTATCATACTGTCAGTCATGTGTGAATATAGTGGAGCCCTCGGGCCTCCACTGAAAATGGACATGTATCCAGCTGGACCAGCCCGGTTAACAAATGTAAAATAAATAAAAATAAAATATAGTTCAGACACTGAATATAATTACATTTTTCTAATATTTTTCATATGGGAGATAAAATGACAACTGGCCAATAGTTTGAAAGATCTGTATTGATTTCAGCCTTCTGCAGTGGAATAAAGAATGATTTTTTCCATAGCAGCGGGACTTTATTTTCAGATATGGATCGATTTATCAGAATTGAAACTGAATATACAATACCCTCAGTTACTATTATAAGATATTAAAATAGTAGCTTTTCTTTCTCCCCCATTCCCATCAACATCATTACTAAATTTCTCCTTAAACTGAAACTTGGCTCCTGTGTCCTTGATGACTTACCTCCTGCATTCCTTCAAATATCAGCTAGATCCATTGCCTATCCCATCAGCATACTCCTCAGCAGATCTCTCCAAGAGTCTTATGTTCCTACTATATGGAAAAAAGCACACATACTTTCACTCCATAAAGGTGGTAACAATACAGACATCTCTAATTTCTGACCCATTGCAATCCTCTCCCCGCTCTCCAAAATTCTGGCGAAATGCATTCACTATCAATTTCTAAACTATCTACTTTTAAACCAACTCCTCTCCCCAACCCAACATGGGTTTCGGCCTTCCCACAGCACCATCACTGCCCTTATTTCCTTTATGGATGCAGTCAATCAAGCTAGAAATTATGGCAAATTTGTATTCTCTCTCTTTCTTGACCTTTCAAAAGCCTTTGAAACTATCTCCCACCTTTTACTCCTCAGTAAGCTCTCAACCTTTGGCCTCTTCCCCCCTACACTAAACTGGTCTTCTAACTATCTAAAAGACAGACAGCAATCCACAAAATGGCTGAACTCCTTCTATCCATTCCTTACCTCTTTTCGAAGGTGTTCCCGAAGGCTCCATCTTAGGGCCCCTTCTATTCAGTATATTTATAAATGACTTCCATACCAACTTTAAATATGGAGCTGTTGTACAATATGCAGACGACTCAACCATTATCTGCACTGCTAAGTCAATAACCGAACTCTTGCAGATAACCCAGAATGCCTTTCCCACCACCTGAATGGCTATTAATCATCTAGCTCTAAACCCAAACAAAACTAGATTGCTGCTATTTACTCCTAAGAAAAACATCCCAACCAACAAGTCAGATTTCACCCTTCTCTCCCAAACTAACACTATGATAGAGGTTGTTTCCCACACTAAATTACTAGGAGTTATCCTTGATGAAAACCTGACATTTGACCTTCACATCCATAATAATATAAAAAAAAAATAAACTATAAGCTAGGCACCCTCTACCGACAAAATTGCTACCTTAGCTGGTTGACTAAGCGCTCTCTTGACTTAAGCTTTCTTTTACCTTCTCTCCTGTATGCTGCTCCTCTCCTTAACAATATCCATTCCACCCTAAAAAACAAACTTGATTCATGCTACAACAAAGTAGCCAAGTTTGCAACTAATGCAATACACTCCTCTCGTCACTGTAGAGACTTAAAATCACTTAACTGGCTTGAACTTTGACATCATCTAGCCTATTTACAGCTTATCACAGCTCACAAAATCATTCACAAGCCCTCAGACTGCCCAGCCCTATCTTCCATCTTAACACACTACAGCCCTTACAGGCCTCTTATATCTGAAAATCAACTTCTCCTGCAAGTATACAAACCCAAACACACAGCTGGCAACATGCCCTATTCCTTCTCTATTGCCAAGCTTTGGAACTCCCTCCCAATCAGCCATCACAACCTCAAATAACATCTATTCCTTCAAAAAATCTTTGAAGCTACACCTCTCTACCCTATGGCAATGCTCATGTCTTAACTCTTCCCCACCCACAACCTGACTGTCTGCACTTAAGTCTGCTGTCACATTAATCTGTATCTGTCACCTTCTACTTTGATTCCTTTAGCTTTAGTCTCTATTAGTTCCAGTCTCCATCTTTTCCTTCTGTCTGTCTACACCCTATATGCACTCTGTTGCCTACACCCTCTAAACACTTTAGGAATTCTGGTAATTTATTGCTTTTTTTCAGCCTGGAACCTGTAGTGAATAATAACACAATTATGTAGTACTTTGTAACCTTAACTGCAAAGATCTGTATATACTATACATTTGCACATTTTGCAAATATTGTTTATGACTGGCTGATATGCAAATACCACTCCTCATCTTTCTGTTGATTTCTACTGTATGTACTTTATGTACTCCTAATGTACTATGGTTACATTTTATGTACTGTCCTAATGTGGAGTTCACCACATAAATCTGAAAATATTGTTTGTTGCACATTTTTCAACTATTGTATATTGCTGTCTGTTGTAAAAATATTGCTCATCTTCTCACTGATTGTACTTTAATGTAATTAGTGTACTTTTTTTTTTTTACTGTGGTTATATTTTATACTGTGTACTATAGTGGAGCTTTTCTACTGGGGCCACCACTGAAAAGGGGTTCTCCCGGCCCAGTGGACCTTCCCGGTAAACAAATGGAAATAAATAAATATTTGCAAGGTGGATTGTCAGGGGCAGTTGTTGTAGGGTTTATTTTTTTTTTTAGGTATTTTTGATGATATTTGCAAGAACTGATTGGAAGGAGACATGTTGAAGGTTATGTTGAGTAGAGACTTCAAGAGCTTGATTATTCACCCACTTAGATAATGACTGTACTGTCTCTATGAAGTGGATATTGAATTGGCTGGCTATGGTATGGTTTTGTTTTGGTGTGTTTGGTGTTGGCAGTGTAGCTTGTCCTGGATTTAACAGTTTGTTGATTAAGGTCCAGAACAGTTTTGAATTATTAGTTTGTATGTTTTGATTGGTTGAGTAGTAGGTTTCTTGTCTACTGTATGGTGATAAGCTCTTACGTTAGGTTTCTCATTTGTCTATATGATAGTAAAGCAGGGGTTATTTTATTTTTTGTTCAGACTTTCCATGCTTTGTCACTTTGTTTCATGAGTTGTTTAGTTGCTAAGGATAGCCAGGATCATTGGAATCATTTTAGTGCAGTTTATCTTACACAATGGTTTATTCTTTCTGAAGGGTTACAATTTGAAACAAAATTTTAAATATATGCATATGCATTCATGATTCCCTTGCACAAGCTGTTTTAAAGATATTGCAGTAACTTAATTTGCATGAAAAAACAAATACATATCCATTCATAATTTTTTCATTCTCTGAAAACTTGGTTAATCTGATTCAATGATTCAGGGGAGCTATAACTTATCTCAGTACTTACTGGGTGCAAGGCAAAATAAATAATTTTGAACAAAGATGTCAGCCCATTGCATGATACACAAATCAATCTTATACAACATACACACAACCACAGGTAAGTTGGAAGAATTCCAATTCTATTATATCTTTCAGATGTGGGATGAAATTGAAGATTCTTTAAAAAAGAAATTTGAATATAGTTAAAGCATGTCGAATATATAAAATTATGAAAATATTAACTTAGAAGATGTGGCAGAAATATTGGGTGTCATACCATTTGTATCTAATTCTTTAATATTTTAATCAGTTACTGAAGCTTTAAAATGTTCTAGCTACTGAGCTTTAAAAATATCAGCCAGTTTCCCTTTAACATTTTGCATTTCCTTGTAACGTCTTCATCTTCTTTCTCACTTCCTCTCATTGATGGCTGGGGCATCACTTGTGTCTATGTTTTAGTATGACTGGGTGTACAAGGAAGCTAGAAGATGAGACATAATATTGTGTCAAAGAAGAATTACAAAACATCAGGAAATATATGTCCTTATTATTCAATATCATATTACAAAAATGTGTTACATCATTGGAGTTACATGCATTATTAATCTTCCCAAGCTTCATACACGATTGTCATTTTTTCATTTTTTTTGTGCCATCTGATAAACTGATTGATTTTACTAAAATTTCATCTGCAAATAATAATTAATATTCCTTCAGTCATCTTTGTTTTACCTTCTTCTCATGGCTTCTCATCAAAGAAATGCTATGTAAAATACACAACACAAGGCCATATCAAAAGCTACTTAACCACTCCTGCAAAACTCTTGTTCTGACCACCGTACATCTTCAACCAAAATACAGAAAATATGCTTATAGTAAAGGAAATGGACTCAGTTTTTAAACAGTTTGATGGACATAACAATCTATCTATCTTTGAGTGTGTCATCAAATGTCAAATGCTCGTAAGAGTGAAGTAAGAAAGAATGTTTAATAAACAACAGAAGATCATTGTACTGGGATAAGCTATTGCAATCTGAGAAATATTTGCTGCCTAGGCTCAATTAAACTCATTAATTGTTGTGGAGTCATCCTAGCTTGGGGCTACTCTATGCTATTATTTGTAGCTTTCAAACACTATCTAATACCATTTTTGGGTAGTTTTATTTTTTGGAACAACAGAGTGCCCCAAGACCATCAAAGATGGCAAAGAAGAAGATATCATAATCAATTGTGAACATACCCCTCATTTATGCACATAGTGTTTCTTAGGTATTGTGGATATTCAAAGGCATTAGTAAGCTACAACCTCAGTCCAGTGACCATAAATAAGACACATCACAACCCATCCTTTCCTGACAGAGACTGAACACTGCTTATTTTCCTTTAATTTCTCACTGAATGAGGAAGAGCTGCACATGTAATACTTAAACATCCCATTCATTTTCTGACTGTACTTCCAAATACTAGAAACTAATCCTAAGCATTTTTTTTGCTCTCTTTGCCCCATCTCTCTATCAATCATCACTCCCATCCTTGGTCATTTGGCCCATTTGTTCTCTGTCACTGCAGTGAAGGTCATCTGAGAAGGGTAATCATTCAGCCATCCATTAGAGGTGGTTTGAGGTTTTTCCTTTGTTTTTTACCTCCCTAATGTATGTCCCTAGAGATGCACAGAGAAGGGGCCACAATGGTATGGCAGTGGAAAATACCTCCCCAGACGTCCATATGGAGGCATTTCCTCTACTCTACTCCCATCCTGCAAGGCACAAAGAATGAACTTCTTAGTCTCCAGCAGGAAGTTTGCATCATCAAATGTGCCCCGAATATGTACAACCCTTTCCTGTCCTTGGGAGAGGCAAGCAGGCTGGACTCTTCACTCCTCCTTCTTACTGCATGGTTCCTCCAGCATGGGCTCCACTTGTAGAACCCTGTTCAATCAAGTTGCAGTTGGGAATCCATCCCCTGCAGCCAAGAGCCGGGTGAGTAATCCTGAACTCATGTTATGAACATCTTGGAGAGTGCATCATTTCTAATTCAGTGGTATACCAGTACCATTCTGTAGTTATAAAACAAACCATACTAGATAGATTTCTAGAACTTCTTCTACACTATTTTGTAATCTTGTTGGGACAGAAAATGAATAGCCCTCACTTGAAGGATTGCTGTGCTGCTGCAGATAAGTAATGGTTACACGTGGCGCTCATGCTATCTACTTTTTCAAGCTGTACTAGCTAACAAATGCATATGTTCATGCAGCCTTTTAACTATCTTTCCACTTGCCTTTACTCCCAGCTTCTACTTTCCCAGTGTGGCTTCCACAGTTCCACAGTTCCACAGTTTTCACTTTCCCAGTATAGCTTCTACAAATTTAACTCATGAAAATGAGATAACAAGGCCATTAGTATCAATGTTAGTCTTTTTCAATACAGTTTTTTCTTCACCTTCCAATGACCCACTATAAGCAGGAAAACAAACCAAAGTCATCCACCACTGCAGTCTTCTATCATTCTCTATAAAACTGTTCTACCCAACAATCCCTCCATTTATGTATTTTATCTTTCTTAACTGGATAAGTAGACTGACTCAAGATAGTTCATTTTCAGCTATGATATAAAGAAATATAAAATAAATATGAATATAAGAACACTGCTTCTAGGCTTACACAGTGTGTTCAGATGAATGTGCCCCACTTAATATCTACAACGTAGATATGAAAGTACACTTGTGTAAAATCTTACCATAATAATAGATGAACTTGCCTTCTCTGCTGCAGTATTCTTACCAGATGGGATTTCTTGCTGTGGAAGCCTGAACGTCTGGCCAGTCTACCAAAGACTACTTATTGCTTTTAAAAGGTATGACAAAAGTCACCCAAACACTCATTGCATAGCATAGGGTATAAAGGTGATGTTCAGGCCTACCATAATCAGAACTGAATGACCCAGTAGGAGCACAGTCCAAGAAACCCAAGAGGTAACCTGTACATCCAGGAAGGCAAAAGACTAGGGGAATGGAGGGAGGGAGCAAATACTGCAGCAGTGAAGGCAAGGACATCTACCATTATGGTAAGATTTTACACAACTGTACTATGGCCTTACATATGCAACAGATGTGATGTTTGCTCTGTGAGTGTTGATGGAGAAGTACAGAGAAGGTCAGAAGGAGTTGCATTGTGTCTTTGTAGACTTAGAGAAAGCATATGACAGGGTGCCTAGAGAGGAGTTGTGGTATAGTATGAGGAAGTCAGGAGTGTCAGAGAAGTATGTAAGAGTGGTACAGGATATGTACGAGGGTAGTGTGACAGTGGTGAGGTCTACGGTGGGAGTGACGGATGCGTTTAAGGTGGAGGTGGGAATGCATCAAGGATCAGCTCTGAGCCCTTTCTTATTTGCAATGGTGATGGACAGGTTGACAGATGAGATCAGACAGGAGTCTCCGTGGACTATGATCTTTGCAGATTACATTGTGATCTATAGTGAGAGTAGAGAACAGGTGGAGGGGAACCTGGAGAGGTGGAGATATGCTCTAAAGAGAAGAGGAATGAAGGTCAGCAGGACTAAGACAGAATATATGTGTGTGAATGAGAGGGAGAATAGAGAAATGGTGAGGATGCAGGGAGTAGAGGTGGCAAAGGTGGATGAGTTTAAATACTTGGGATCAACAGTTTAGAGTAATGGTGAGTGTGGAAGAGAGGTGAAGAAGACAGTACAAGCAGGATGGAGTGGGTGGAGAAGAGTGTCAGGAGTGATTTGTGACAGACGAATACCAGTAAGAGTGAAATGGAAGGTCTACAAGAGGGTAGTGAGACCAGCTATATTATATGAGTTGGAAACAGTGGCACTGACAAAACGGCATGAGTCAGAGCTGGATGTGGCAGAATTAAAGATTTTAAGATTTGCACTGGGTGTGACAAGGGTGGACAGGATTAGGAATAAGTATATTCCAAAGACATGCTGTAGGTGGATTGGATACTTTAAATTGGCCCTAGACATGAGTGCGTGCGCATGTGTGTCTTCCGTGGAAGGTTGGATGCCGGGCTGGCAACTCAACACCGTAAAAACTCCATTGCCAATCATGAGCGGACAGGTGATCTGCTCTGGTGCCCCTAACCGGGAAAAGCCGAAAGAAAAGGAAGAGGGTCAGCCCAGGTTGGAAGGTTTGGAGACAAAGCCAAACAGGCAAGATTACATTGGTTTGGACATGTGCTGAGGATGGATGCAGAGTATATTTGGAAAAAGATGCTAAGGATGAAGCTGCCAGGTAACAGGAAAAGAGGAAGGCCTAAGATAAGGTTTATGGATGTGGTGAGAGAGGACATGTAGGTGGTTGGTGGGACAGAGCAAGATGCAGTGGACAGGAAGAAATGGAAACAGATGATCTGCTGTGGCGACCCCTAACGGGAGCAGCTGAAAGAAGAAGTACTATGTCCTTACAGTCACTGCTGCAGTATTCTCAACAGATGGGAGAGTTCCAAAGCTCAATAGGAAACTTGGGAGGGGAGGGCACAGAAGAGCCCCCTAAAAAGCCATGAAGAATGGCACTAGCAAAGTCAGCCCTAGCTCTAGAGATACCATCCAACTTGAAATGCTTTGCAAAGGTTTGCACAGAAGTCCAGGTAGCTGCTTCAAGAATAGAATTAGTATCTAAGCCCTTGAGATAAACATCCAAAGAAGCCACAGCTCTAGTAGAATGACACTTAACTGAAGAAGGAAGGCTCTTGCCATAAAAAGTGTAACAAAAGGAAATAGCATTATAAATCCAAGAAGAAATAGTGTGCTTGGATGGGTCTATCTGACTTCGCTGACACTCCAGAATACTGACAACCATATGGCTGACACCATATGATCGACATTCGGAATGCCGACAATGCAGAACCGGCATCTCACTATAGTGCGGAATGGAAAGATTTCCATTCCTGCACTGTAGTGCGATCTCAGAGTTGGTATATTAAAGTTACGGGGGGTGTGGGGGGCATAGCCCCCTGCTAGCAGTTGAAAGGGGATTTTATGTTCCTTTTTCATTGTTTTCTTCTGATGTCGAGATTTCAGCTATTGGTGATGTGATGTCGGCCATGTGGTTGTCGGTGTTGTGAGCTTTCGATCTTCTCAGGTAGAGCCGCTTGGATACAGCAAGTCCCACAGATCTAGAATGAAAAGAAACAACTGATCAGATTTTCTAATAGCCTTAGTCTTATCAAAATAAACCCTGAGTTGCCTATACACATCCAAAGAATGCAGCACTCTTTCACTGTCAGATTGTGGACAGGGGAAAAGGAGGCAGATTGATAGACTGATTCAGTGATAGATCATTAGCCACCTTAGGGATAAAAGAAGGGTTATTGCGGAAGGACACCCTGTCCTCATCAAAGACCAAAAAAGAAGGACAAGCATAAGGGCCTGCAACTCAGACACCTGTCTGGCAGAAGTAAGACCTAACAAAAGAAATGTCTTCCAGGAACAATGTAGCAAGGAAACTGATGCAGCAAGCTCAAAGGTGTCTGAGTCAACTTCTCCAAAGCAAAATTAGGATCCCAGGGAGGAGGAACAGGCTTTCTGGGAGGTCTAATATCAAGGACACCTTTAAGAAATTGTTTAACCTCAAATCTAGAAGCTAAAGGAGGAGAAAAAGGCAGACAAGAGGAGATGGCTGATAACTGGGCTGTAGTAGAAGAATAGGCCAAACCAGCATTGACAACTCACACAAATAAAGGAGAACCAAAGGAACATCCAGAGTAAGTAGCTCCAGGTTACAAGGGAGACACCAAATAGAAAACCTCTTCCATTTGGATAATTAGCATTTTCTAGTAGTAAATATCCTGGCCTCCTGCAAGACTTGCAGCACATCCTCAGAAAAAAGGTGTCTGCGAGGAATCAAAACCCTATCACACACATTGTCAGTTGAAGCGTGGACAGGTGGGGATGGATGAGAGATCCCTTGTCTTGTGTGATTAGAGCCATCCTTTGAGGTAATTTGTGATGACTGCCCCTGGCTAGATGCAGAAGTAGATGGAACCAGTGCTATCTTGGCCAAAAGGGATTCATCAACAAGATTTTGGGAGCATCCTGTTGAATCTTGAACAGGACTTTCAGAATGAGAGGAAGGGGAGGGAATTCATAAAGAAATAATCCTCTTCCAAGAAAAAAAGAGGGTGTCCACCTTCCACACCAGAGGACCTGGGACTCTGGCACAAAACAGAGGAAGCTGTTTGTCCAGAGAGGAAGCAAAAAGACCTACTTCAGGAGTACCCAATATCCAGAAACACATCCTTGTGAAGCATCCATTCATGGGATTGTGTTAAGGAACTGCTCAGAGTGTTTGCCACAATGTTCTGACCTGAAGGGATAAAAACTGCCTGAAGAGTCACTTGATACTTGACAGCAAGATTCCATACCAGAAGAGCCAACTGACAAAGAAGATAAGACCTCATTCCTCCTTGTTTGTTGATATACCACACCATGAGCATCAGAGATGGATACCTGCAAAGCCTCTTTGGACCTGCTACTAGCTGGACCCCCACCAGCCTCTGACACAGTTGCGGCAGAGAAATCCAACAACACAGTCGGGTGAGTCTCTGGGTTTGTAATGACCTCAAGAGAAACACCTGGCAGGGCTGGACAGCAGAAGATTCTGGTCTTGTCTTTTTCACCTTCTTCTTCCCTAACAGCTGACCCTCAGGGCAGGAGATTCCTTCCATTGTATCTTTAGTGAGAAGCTTAAGATGCTGGTTCTCAACCCTCAGGTTGGGGGATTCCTTCCATTGTATCTTTAGTGAGAAGCTTAAGATGCTGGTTCTCAACCCTCAGGTTGGGGGATTCCTTCCATTGTATCTTTAGTGAGAAGCTTATGATGCTGGTTCTCAACCCTCAGGTTGGGGGATTCCTTCCATTGTATCTTTAGTGAGAAGCTTAAGATGCTGATTCTCAACCCTCAGGTTGGGGGATTCCTTCCATTGTATCTTTAGTGAGAAGCTTAAGATGCTGGTTCTCAACCCTCAGGTTGGGGGATTCCTTCCATTGTATCTTTAGTGAGAAGCTTAAGATGCTGGTTCTCAACCCTCAGGTTGGGGGATTCCTTCCATTGTATATTTAGTGAGAAGCTTAAGATGCTGGTTCTCAACCCTCAGGTTGGGGGATTCCTTCCATTGTATCTTTAGTGAGAAGCTTAAGATGCTGGTTCTCAACCCTCAGGTTGGGAGATTCCTTCCGTTGTATCTTTAGTGAGAAGCTCAAGATGCTGGTTCTCAACCCTCAGGTTGGGGGATTCCTTCCATTGTATCTTTAGTGAGAAGCTTAAGATGCTGGTTCTCAAGATACAAGGAAAGGGAAGAAAGTCTATTAATATGAAGGTTTTTCAGAAAAGATACAAAGTGGCAGTCTTTATGGGAAATCTCTCTCCCACAATGGCATTTACCTTTCCGGGATGAAATTAACTCCAAGGAGCACAAAAAAGTAAAAAAAAAAAATAAAATCTGCAATAGGGCACTTTTCTGCTACTGCAACAGAAGTGAGCAAACAGGTGTAGGTAGTCAGTAGAGAATGAAAATGCATTCAACTGGCAGCAAATGGATGCAGGTGACGAGACCAATGGTAAAACGATACATTCAGAATGGCAGCAAAGAAGTTCTGATTATGGTAGGCCTGAATGTCACCTTTTTGCCCTACGCTACTCAAGGAGCATCTGGGTACATTCAGTGTGCCTGTTAAAAGCAACAAGCAGTCTTTTGTAGGCTGACAGGACATGATGAAATGCCCCAAGTTATGAATAATCGTCTAAAAATCCTTTATAATATAAGGGAAAACAGCTAAAATAATGTATAGATTTCTAAGTGTATGGGGCAACCTTTGGTAGATATTTTTAAATGTTGTGAGTGTGTTAAACAATGTTGGAACTTTTTATATAAAACTAAAAATTTCTGCTATGCCCTAAATATGAACTAAACACAGAATAACATAAAACAACAGATAATATCAAAACATGCATTTTAATGGTGTCATGTATGAAATACACTGTGGTAGTGACAGCACAAAGATGCAAGGAACAGTATAAAACTCAAAACATTTGAAATAGATTTGAATCTCTTGAAAAATGTCATGTCAGTTCATGTATACTGAAAAGAAAGGTCATTAGCATTTAATGTACAAAGAATACTGAAAACATAAGGTACAGCATAACTGTATACTGCTATTAAGGTAAGTATGTGATTATTACAGCAAATAGGCTTCTTTATAATTGTGCTTGAGTGATACAGTTACCAAGATATACTAGTTGGAGTCTGTTCATTTTCTGCCAAATATATCAGAATCATCACTCCTTTTGAAAGGTTTTAAAAAGGAGGACTGTTGAGTGTGTCTCTCATATGAAACAATAGCAGTGCACCATTTAATGTCTTGTTTCTCATAAAAATCTCAGCTGTGCAAGAAGCTCTGTTGTTCCTCTGGAGCTGTTTGAACAAAACAGTTATCCTTCCTTGTGGTAATATTTTTACTCTTCTCCTGGTTTGCGTAAGACTTTTTCCTAACATTTAATGTTTCCTTCCAGGTTATATAGGCCTTTCAAATGTTTCTAAAGCATAAAGCTACTTTATTAATGAAATGCTAACTAAACAGGAGGCATGCTGCCATCTTTTCTGTGTTAGGATGAGCAAAGCTCTTGTATCTTCTCAGTATAATGAAGATTTGACACTTCCAGGCATCTTTATTCAATTTGGGAATGCTAGCAACTTTGTTGATATTATAAATGAATCTTTCTGTCACACTGTTTGCCTGAGGTTATACTAAAGTAACCTTCCTGTTTTATATCCCAAGATTATGGCAAACAGTGTTTAAAATGAATGCTGCTGAATGGAGGGAGGGCCACTGTGTAATTTAATTATCTCTGGTATTCCAAACATTAAAAAAGATAGTATCCAATGCTGGAATAACTGAATTGTATAATGCAAATGTCATAGTCAGATAACAGGGAACCATAAATAGTCGTCTATCATGGCTGATATGCAATCAAAGCTGTTTATGGAACCACAGAAATAAATGACTTCCTTGCATGGGCCTTTTGTCAACTCTGACATCTCCAGAGGTACATGCTCAGTCATGCTAATGCTAGACTGAGGCTGTATCATAATCATTATCTCAGGGAGTCTTACTGTCTCCTTTACAATAGACTTTGTCTTCATTATGTGAGCATTGTCTATTGCCCCTGTAACATATGTACAGTGAGTCACTTGCAGAGTTATTAGACTTAGTTGTGATGTCTATTGCACCTGTAACAGCAGTATAGTGAGTCGCCTGCAGAGTTATTAGACTTAGTTGTGATTACTAGGATCTTAATAGCTGAGTGAAGTCTCTACCTGTATAGTAATACTGCGGGTATCATTTAGTACTGGATATTTTTCTGGTTCATGTAGAAAATTGTGTGCAGTTATAGGCTATGAATATATTAAATAGTTGAGCAGCTCAATGCTGCTTAGTTCTTTTTGGGCTTGGCAGCGAGTCCCATATGTAAGGTTTGCAGCAAATTTGTCTTCTTTATTGTAACAGATGGAGTGTTTAGCTGGAAATGTAGTATTTAGGTTTACAAGAATAGGTAAGGCATATAGTAGGGATGGAAGAAGGTAGGTAGATGCTAGTGTTTCTAGGAGCCAAGTTTCTGGTATGTTGTTTTTAATGGCTTGCGATATATGTTGGTTAGATTTGAGGTTATTGTCCATTAGGACATGCAAAATTTTGTATGTGTTACTGTTCCAATTTTTCTGTTGTTGGATGAGTTTATTTCAAAAGATTGTGTTTAAGTTTGGTTTTATTTTGGAGTGATGGGCATATTTTATGTAGGATTTAAAAGTAATTTGCATTTTTACCTAAGTTTAATAGCAGCAAAAGAATTTTGGGTTAGGCCCTAAAGTGCAGATAGGGATGGAGCTGCACATATACAGGTTGAATCATAAGCATAGCACACTATGTTAGTGAGGTGGCTGGAAGTATGCAGTTTGTTTATAAAAATGTTTAATAAGAGTGGGGCCTAATAACGATCATTGTGGGATGCCAACCATGACTGGTAAGAAGTAAAGTGAGATTATATTTCCATTTGACTGTTTGTTGACTTTCAGATACCTATGGGACCATGAAAAGGGAGGCTGGTTGAGGCTGGGGAAGAAAGTTCAGTATGAAGATGTTGATGGGATCTGTTGTCAAATGCATTTCATAAATCTAAGAATACCTGAACTGTCTACACACCCAGTAGTAGCTGCTAGTCACTGGCCATTGTATTGTGCATCAAAACTCCTAGGCCAAAGAGACTGGAAAACCTTAATTCCTGCCCTTAAATATTAATCCCCCACCTACTTAAAAAACATTCTATGACTAACTCGCTTTCTTCCCTTCTTTAGCTCCTTCTTCCTTTCCTAAATTGCACTAATAGCTTGATTATTTAACATCCTGCACTTACTAAACTTACTGGATAGGCATTCATGGAAAAAATGGCTACCCAACAAACACTTGCTACAAAATCCAGATTAAGACAGAGAATCAAATGAAAGCTGCCATTGTAATAATTACTTTGTACTGAACAGTTTGCCATTTACTGCTATTTAATACTTATGGTTCTAGAGGTATGGCGTTTGTTTGAGAAGTGCTTATGTAACTTGATTTAGTCAAAAATGCTCCAAATACAACTGTTTGGAATTAACAATACAAACTTCAAGAGCTGCTTTGGAGGGAATGAGTTAAAATTAATTTTGAATGCATTGATAAAAGTTTAAGCAAGACATATTTTAAATTTAAGGATAAGTCCCGTCTTAAAAAAATCATTAGGTTTAGAATTTGATGTGTAAACTAGTCACTGAAATGGAGAAAGTAAACTGCTCATTACATGTGAGTGGACTACATTATGTGACATTTTAAGACACATCATTCATAGTGTTCTGATTTATTCCTTATTTTTTGTTTGTATCTGTAGACATTTGTGCACCATGGTACCTTGATATGCAGGATTTAAGGTCTGTGAGAGCATACATGTTAAACATTTAATATGCTTTATTGCTATTTTTTATTATTATAATACCTGATGTTTGTGTATTGTTTGTATTTATACTTTTGAAACATGTCTTTGGAGCTTTTCTCCCCAGGCCTCTACTGAAAATGGACATATATCCAGTTAGACTAGCCTGGTCAACAAATGTAAAATAAATAAACCTACGATCTCCCATCCACTCGTCAAGATTTCTCTTGAAGAGGGTCATTGAGGGGCTCTTCCTAATATAGAATGGGATTTTGTTCCAGAGTGAGGGGAGCCTCTGGGATATGAATCTGTCCCTCCAGCATGTCCTATTTATTTCTGTGCTGAGGTTTAAGTCCCTGGAGCGTGTGGCTCTAAGGGATTTGGATTTCCTGAGGTGGAGCATGTCCATTAATTCTGGTTTGGACATGGCTTTATACGTCAGGCACAGATCGCCTCTGAGTAGGCGGTAAGCAACTGAGTAGAGCTGGAGTTTCTTTAGCCTAACTGCATAGGGCATCTGTTTGAGTCCCTTGATCCTCTTGGTGAGGTACTTTTGGGGTCTTTCCAGTTGCTGCAGGTGTCAGGTAAGGTACATCCTAAATGGGGCATTGTATTCAATTATGGGCCTGATGAGTGATGAGTAGAGGGGCACAATGACCTCTCTTGATCTAGATGTGAACCCTTTCGTGATAAGGTGAGCTATATAGAAGGTCTTTCTAACCACTTTGGCAATGTGATTGTCAAAGGAGATATTGCTATCTACTTGGGTCCCCAGATCCCTAATTACTTCTTCCGTACTTAATGGATTACCACCTATGTGGTAATTTGTGGGCACTTTATTTTTCCCAAAGGGGATGACTATGCACTTTTTGGTATTTAGCTTTAGGCCATGGCTCTGGCACCAGTTATCCATCTCTGTGAGACCCTTTTGGAGGATGCTTGTGTCAGTCGGCGAGTCGATTATGGCACCCAGTTTGCAGTCATCTGCGAACTTGGTCAGCCACAGTCCTCCTGTGTTAGCCTGTACCTCAGAGAAATATATACCGAACAAGAGAGGTCCCAGGACTGAGCCCTGTGGGACGCCACTTGTAACTGGTTTAGAGTCTTACATGGCACCTGCAATTCTGACCATGTGGGTTCTATCCCTGAGCCAGTTTGCAACCCATCTTGTGACATAGGGGTTGATATTTAAGCTGGTGAGCTTATTTATGATGCCCGAGTGGGGTATTGTGTCGAAGGCTTTTGCGAGGTCCAGGTAGGTTGTGTGGACTATCTTCTCTTCATCTATGGCCTTGGTGACTGTTTCAAAGAAGTCGACCAGGTTCAAGAGGCAAGATCTGCCCTTAACAAAGCTGAATTGGGTAAGATCCAGTGTTTGGAGGTTCCCAGTGTCTTTGTTTGAGTACCATGATGATACGCTCCATAGCTTTGCAGACCAGGCTAGTCAGGCTTATAGGGCGATAGTTTCCGGGGTCCGTTGTGGCACCACCTTTGTGGAGTGGGACCACTGTTGCTGTACGCCATTCCTTGGGTACATATCCTGTAGTAAGGCTGAGATTGAACAGTGACTTTATGTGAGGGTTCAGTTCTTCTTGGAGCTCGTGTAAGATGCAGCCCAGGACACCGTCTGGTCCCATTGATGCTGTGTTTTTTGCTTTGAAGAGGGCAGCTCTCACCTGTGCATCTGTGATGTCAGGGAGGCTACACTCTGTTGGGATAGACATTTGCTCTTTTGGGGGAGAAGGGGGGAAGAAGTTTGCACTGAACCTGTCTGCCAGGATGTTGGCAATGTCTGTGGGTTCAGTGTATTTTTTGTCATTTTGCACTAACTCAGAGCATATCTGGGAGTTGCTACCCAGGCTCCTGACATAACTAAAGAAGGCCTTGTGATTATCTTTAGCATCTTGTGCAATTTTTCTTTCGAAGCTGGCCTTAGATGATTTTATGAGGGATCATAGTTTCTTGCTAGTACTGATCAGATATGCCTTCCCTTTTTTGGATTTTGCTCTATCATGTAGTAGCTTCCTCCTTCTGTTGTATAGCTTATTTATCCTGCCTTTGGAGGAGTGAGTCTTGATTTTATTTGTGATAGCACGATCCATGCATTCCTGTAGGTGTCCATAGAATGCATTTGTAAAGGATTCTGCAGTTTGGGCCATATTTTCCACTGGCCCAGGGGTTTTGAAGGATTCCACTTCAGTTTTGAGAACTGTGAAGTTTGCTTTTGAGAAGTTCTTCACTGTGGTTTCCTTGGCTGGGTGTGGGGACGGGATATGGATGTCTAGTGAGATTAATTTATGGTCAGATCTTACCAATGAGGGGTATACCTCTGGTATGGAACATAGAGTCCCCATGTTGGTGATGATCAGGTCCAATATTTTTCCCCTCTTGTAGGAGTGGTGACCAGTTGTTCCATAGCATTTGAGTTTATAAATTCTAGGAACCGTTGGGCGAGGGTGTTGGAGCTTGAGTAGTGCTCCCAGCCTATGTTTGGGTAGTTGAAGTCACCCAATATGATGGTGTTTGGAAAGACCTTTATATTCTCCAGTGTTCTCAGGAAAGCCGAGTGGGGTTCCTGAGTTTGGGAGGGTGATCTGTAGCAGGCTACAAACTGAAAGGCAGTTTTGCCCACTGTTAGTTGCACATGGATGGTCTCCGATGCTTCATGTAGTGCCAATAACCTGGAGGTGTGGGTATTTTTGATGAATATGGATACTCCCCCTCCTTTTGTGGTTCAGTCCGAGTTTTGGGGCCGAAAAGCATGGTATGAGGTATAACCTAGTAGTGCTGGGGTGCTCTCGGGAGCCTTGAACCAGGTTTCTGTTACTGCATAGATATCGATATTCTCCATACTGAGGAGAACCTCGAGTGCATGCATCTTGAGGTTTAGACTTCTGGCATTGAGCAGCATTACCCTTAGTTTCTTTTTCCTTGTGTTGTCTATGGAGGTGGGTTTGTCTTTTGAGCCTTGCCTAAAAAAGGCACTATGGGGGTGGCAGGAGCCTTAACCAGTATTCGAAAGCCCAGGGGTGACAGGTGCAAGCCGTCCCTAGTGAAGCAATGTGGCTTGTCGAGCATGTCATCCCAGGCTGACAGACACTGGATCCCCTTTGAATGACACCAATACTTTAGCCAATTGTTAAAATTGATCATTTTGTCTTTATACTGTAGCATCATTCTTGGTGAGGGTAAGATGCTACTCAAGGTCAGGGTCATACCGGCCTGGGCTACATGATCAAAGAGCTCCTCTATGTCTTTTTTCATGTAGTCCAGGGAGGTACGTCTCAGGTCATTCACACCAGCATGGACAATGACGGAGTCATATTTGTATTTGCTTTGGAGTGACCTGAGTGCTTGTGTTATGTAGCAGATCCTGGCACCGGACAGGCAGCTTACAGTGACCTTTTCCTTGTTCAGCCTGGTGAGTGGGACGTCAGTGTGTCTGACAATAGAGTCACCTATTACAAGTGTATTAGGTGTGTTGTTTAGCCTTAAGGGCTGTGACTGTGTGGCACACTGACTTTGTGAACTATGTGATACGTGGGTAGCGGTTGCTTGGAAGTCTGCTTTGGAGGTCTCTGCTGCTTGGGCAGATTTTTATTTAGAGCCTCCGAGTATGTTTTTGTGTGTTTATGTGTTTGGTTTGCTGTTGCGATAGGTCTATGTGAGACTGGATTTGTGGTGTGTGTGGTTACCTTCTCCTCCTGACTGACTGCGCCAGAACTGGATTGAGAGAGCTCAGCCACCAGTTTGGCTATATAGTTGCATCTCTCACATATATTTGAGCTTGTTGGGAGGAGGAGAGGGTGGTCTGTGTACATAAGGCAGTTGTAACATTGCCTCAAGATTCCCAGATTCACCAGCTGGACTGGAGAGTAAACCCGAAACTGACTTTTGGACATGCCAGAATAGTATAAGGAACTACTTTTTTGACTGATCAAAAAGGACCAATAGGGAGCCAAGTACTTAAAGGGAGTATAAGAGGGTGTAGTGCTTTAGTTTATTAGTGCTTACTTATAAGATTACTTATACAAGCAACTGCAGGGCTTTAGAATGAAAATAGAGTGCTTACTTTGAGATTTAGAACAGGGAAAAAGTGAAGAGCAGACTTTGTGGAGCCGGTACAGCCATTGACTTTACATCAGATTTAATACATAAATCCGCAATGTGGCACAAGCAGCCCATATTGAAAATATATGGATTAACCTCTTTTAATCTGGATAGCACTGAATTCCGCTTGCCAATCATGAATGCAGCATTGCCTGATGAATAAGTCACCATGTTGGTCACAGGAATGTCAAACTTGCTCAGAGTCTCCATTACACAGTCATAAATGGCTTGGCCAGTTCCACTGATACAAGCAGGCATGTCAAGGAATCTTACAACATTTTTACCAATGGCATGGTCAAAAAAAAAAAAACAAGTAAAATCACAAGTTACCTGTCATCCCCCATATCTGTACTTTGGTTGAGGTACAAACAGTATGGCACTTTCTGACAAGCTTGTGCAACATTCTGCTGATACTTTGGCCCCATTACATCTCTTAAAATGCAAGCAGCCTTTGTTGGTCTACAGGTCATTTTTTTGTACCACCCCCAGATCCATGCAGTACTTCTTCATGTGCTTCAGGAAATGATCCCCAGTTTAAATAGCAAGTTGTGCTCAGCATGTAGGCCCACAAAGGGTACTTCAGCCTCCAAAACTTTAGCATTGGTTTGCAAACATTTCTGTCACCTTACTCCCAGTCGAATGCTTGGTGCTCATCTTGTGCTTCTCAGTGTCCATATGCCGCTGCAAATCATTCCTCCCTCCATGTCCGACATTAATAGTAGTAGCACACGTCTTGCAAATTGCATAGCCTGGACCATGCCTGCTTTCCATTACCCAGTCAAAGGTGACCTTCTAGCTACTTTGGAATGTGGTCATTCACTTCTTCTTTTCAGAGGCAGCATCTTCACAGAAGAAAAAAGGGAGGGTGCAATTAGAAGGCTTCAAGGTACTTCACAGGTGTGCTGTGATGCTACACTTTTACTTACAGTAAACAAAGCTGATATGATGGCAAACATTAGTTAAAAAAATTCTTACCCTTCTGAGTTGTTGCACTATAACAGCGTAAGAAACTTTTTGTTGCACCACCTTCCATTGTGGCTTGTACCATGCTGTTCTCTGATTCAGCCATGCCTTTGCTTCTGAAGAAAATTAATGATTCAGATAAAAGATGAGAATGCAATCTAGGAACCTCTAAACGTGTGTGCAACTCAGTAAGATTGAGTAATACAAAGCACCGCACATACTCAAAATGCGAGTAAGCTTTATTGGAAATCAATAATGCATCCAGGAAAAAAAAATATTCAAAATAACTTGTAATGCATCCAAGAAAAACCTTATTATTGCAAATAATTCATAACGTATCCAGGAAAATCTCATTACTGCAAATGACTATGGATCCAAGTAAAAGGACATTACTGCAAATAATTCAGAATGCACCCAAGGTAATTGTTGCAAATAATTCATAGCATGTCTAAGAAAATGCTTATTGCAAATGATTCATAAGAGGCCAAAGAGAATGATTCATAATGCTCACAGGAAGTGCAGACAAGGAGCATGTTGTAAAACTGACAAATTATGGATACGATTCTACACAGCATCAACCGAGTTCTTATTGCCAGAAATCAGGGCCCTCCTGTGAATCAACTCAGAACCTATATTACTGTGCTGGTTTCGCCAGCAACTGGGTCCATACTTCAACTGTCCAGATTTTCATAGAATTTCCAAATGTTTACCCCATATTTTTGGTCTGTTCCTCTTAAAAGTTGTGGTTTTCATGATTTTTGTGGCAAATCAGTGAGGACTGAATTTACTAAATAATGACAACCATTTCAGTTTCATATGTCTTATCCTTCAGAAAATGCATGTTAACACAAGAACTTTTATTCTTATTCTACCAGCTTTATAATTTTATAAGAGCAATACTTAAAATTTGTCACCCCCCCCCCCCCCCCATTATGTTTGGATTTGACCAGATCTTTTCAATATGAAATAACTTTTAGGAGCAATAAATAGCCTTGCTAGAGAAGCCACAGGAGTATAACTTTTACATGGCTATCAACAGTCCCAAAGCTTATTTTGTTTTCTTTATCCAGTTGCTGGCCACAGCCCCACTGTTAGCAGAGTTTAAAATATAGAGACAGTAACCAGAGGTTGATCAATAGTTTTTCAGCAAGTACATCATGACACTAGCAAATTAGTAACACATTCTTCACTAAAACTGATAGATAAGATGTTATATTTTTTCTGCAACAAGGTAAGCAAGTCACCTGCAAAAATGCCATTCAGAAAGCGCATGATTCATCACTGTAAAGCATTATCATTCAATGTACTGTTATCCTTACAGTAAAACTATTCATATTTTCTGACAACCACAACTACCACAGAAAATCCTGACTAAGCATACATAGCTAAAAATAAACAAAACCTTTGAAAAGTAAAGAAAAATGAAACATAGATGTCAAAAGACTAAATCCAGAATAAAACTCAAAATGCTAAAATGCAGAGGAGGAGGGAAACAAAACAGCTCAGTTCTGTGATATCACTTCCTGAAGGCAGGCACAGATTATGTAGTGGTCCTGCAATGCCTGTAACCCATAAAGCACAAAGATGTAAAAAAACTAACTCTGCGACATACACGGCAGTCATCTTATTACTCTTCAGAACTTGCACTCTGCATAGGTCATCAATTATTAAATTACAACATTGTTAACTGCAGTTGTTCTCTGTATTACAGGCACACTGACAACAGACAGACCTTACTTTCCACCCATCTTCATAAGCATACTAAAAGCACTCCGACTTCACGTACTACATGGACTTAAAAAGGCTCAACTGATACAACATATTATGAGAAGCACACTTGAAATGCTTTGCTCCAACTAGCAACATTTCAAAGATTCTTAAGTAAATCCCTTAATCACTGTGTGGACAAAGTCTGCATGCTGCAAAAAGGACATCATTCTTGGGCAATTAAGAAGGAAACAGATGAATAAATAACAAGCACTCACTTAAATACAAGTCAAGAAAGAAGAAAAAGCAAAATAATGGTGCACTGCAGCTTAATAATTAGGCTAGCAGAGACACTTGTGTCTTTTCCTGGTCCCAGTAGCTGCATGCCAACCTCCTTTCCACTCCCATACCTCTCAACTGTCCAGATTTTTGCAGAATGTCCAGATTTTTTTATTCATATTTTTGGTGTATTTTCATAAAATTTATGGTTTTCTGACAAATGACTGGGATGATCTTAGTATAGAAGTTATTAAATAATGACATACACTTAAGTTTCAGACTTCAAATCTTTCAGAAAATACATTTTAACACAAACCCTGTTACTCTAGCAACTTTCTAAGTTTATAAGAGCAATATTTCAAATCTGCCCCTATTTTTGGTCCATTGCCCCCACCCCCTAATTTTGTTAGGTTTTGTCCAGATTTCTTGCACTAACAGATTGAGACACTGCCTAAAAAAGGTGTTATGAGGTGGCAAGAGCCTTAGCCAGTAGCCGAAATCCCAGGGGTCAGATGAAGACCATCTATGGCAAAGCATCAAGGTTTGTTGATCATGTCATCCCAGGCTGGTAGATACTGGATCCCCTTAGAATTTTACCAGAAACAAAGCCAATTACTGAAATTAATCATTTTCTGTTTGTAGTGAGGCATCATCCTAGGTGAAGGCAAAATTCTGCTTAAGGCTAAGGATGTACCTGCATGAGACATATAATCCAAGAGCTTAGTCATGTCTCTCTTCATACAGTACAGAGAGGTATGTCTCAAGTTGTTTACACCATGGACTATGACGGAGTCATAACAGTACCTGTTGTTGACAGACTTGAGTGCATGTGTGATATGGCGGATATTGGCACCTGACAGACAGCTGACCATGACCTTTTCCTTATCCAGCCTGGTGAAAGAGACATTTGTGTGTCTCACGATGGAATCACTTATGACAAATATGTTCTTAAGGAAGAAAATTGCAACTCTGACTGCATCAATAAGAACTCTCTTATTTTTTTCATAACAGGGCAGTCTTTACGCAATAGTCAGACTTATTCTACTAGCAAAAAAAAAAAAATGTCAGCCTTTCCCCTTAAGTAATAGCTGAAAGTAATTCTTCAACAACTGGCTGCTCCAAACTGGCTACTCATGCAACTACAACTGGTACCTTCATTAATCCTAGTGCTTAAAATACTTGTAAAAACTGACAGACAATGCACAAGAAAGCTGGAAACAAGGTCTATAAAAATTCCACCAAATATACCATTTAACACAAAGTAAAATAATTAGCAGGATTAGCACTAACACTGCAAAATCAGCTTTCTTACACAGATACTTTATGCAGTAAAAACTCCTTACATCCACTAAAGACTTCATATCTCTACTTTCACACTTGTTATACACAATGACAGTAACAAGTAGCAGCACAGCAAAAAGATTATGAGGTACTAGCATAGGTTATGCTGCTAGTTCTCTGACTAATTAAAGTTAGACATTAGTATTGTTTCAATCTTTTATGTCAGCCATAAGTTCTTAAGCTACGGAAAATGTAACCCCCCCTCCCCTTACCCCACACATAAACCTGTGTTTCTATTCTGAGACTGTTTTTTTAGAGCAGCTTACTTACCTGTTAGTGAACTGAAAATAAAATAAAATCATCAATTGGCTCAAACTCACAGTGACGGACAATGAGAAATCACAGACCTCCCAGGAACAATTCCACACACCCACAAACACAAATGATGAACCACGGCAAGCTGATGCTATAAAATTCCACCTCTCAGTGTCCCTCGATCAAAGATGAACGAACGATTAGTTCTTCTCTCGAGTGCGCATCTAATTATCCAACCATAGCAAGAACGAACAATGATATTCTGCTTCTCTCCAAGTAGCTCAGTCCCCAGAGATTGGTAGCCTTCCACCATGCTGATGCTGCCTTGATATGCAGACTTAGTGGATCTAATTGAGCCCTCCATCCATACCAAGTCCACTGCAGCCGCTTAAGTTCTGCTTCCGTATAATACAGGAAATGAATGAAGGATGCTGGCTGGCTGCATGCAAAACAGGTGCAATAAAGCAACACTCTGATTGGCTGAGATGTCTACAGCCAGAACAGAGCATGCTTTACTGTAGATCTCGGGTGTACTTGCACCCAAACCGGGCACTCGGGGAAAGTAAGCTTATTTAAACTTAAAAATGAGTGCTCCCAGTTAATTCAGGATGATTGAGAGCTATGCCTGATGCAATGTTGTCTCTTCTCTCTCTCCTCAATAAATGGGTAATTTGGATCTAATGGAGCCATCTTTGACCATCCTCAGATGTTGGATCCAAGGCTCAGATTCCTCCCCTTACGCACAATCCCCGGTTTGTACCAAGTTACCTCATATCTCGTTTGCTGTTTATTTGTTTCAAATGCAGATCTCTAGGCTCAGTGCTTTGGGTGTCAGTTAAGTGCTCTCTCTCTCTCTCTCTCTCTCTCTCTCTCTCTCTCTTTATTTCCTATTTGAGAAATGTATTTCATGTGGTACAAAAGTCTTATCAGGATGCCCACATAAAATGTATAGATTGTTTAGGAACATTTCACTTGGATGAGGCCTGCTCTATTTGTACCGCGTTCAGAGCCAAGGCTATTACTGGAAGACAGAACAACCTAGTGCTTAAGGGGATTTTCCATGTTACAGCAGGAGAAGATCCCTCCTGGCAGTCTTCATCATTTTCCTCCCTGGCTTTCAAGAAAGTTTCGAACAATAGTAAAGGGGAAAAAATACATGAAAAGAAAAAAAAATCAACAGGGAACACATAAAAAAGCATAAAGACTCTAGGAAGTGGTCTCCAGCATGCTTGGAACCCTCCAGTCTGGCACCAAAGATCCAGAAACCATTGGCTCCAGCTCCGGCCTTGGAGCCAGTCAAAATCATGTGTCTACTTCTCCTTTCCCAGAACTTCAGTACTCTCTGGAATGGGTAAGCCCCAGGCTAAGGCTGCACTTTCTGCTGGAAAGCTCTTTTATTTAACAGGACATCAAGACCCTTATCCACAGTGTTATCTTCTTTAAGGTCAGTGCAGCTCTCCAGTTACCTTTCAAAAATAGATATAGACAGAACAACAAAGAAGTTCCTGAGGACCCAAATCCAGTTGGGGGTTCTCCTTGTTCTGAACCCTGTCAAGGGCCCCAGCCTTGTCCTTTCTTCCTTTCTAATCATGGCTCCTTCCCCAATCTGACCTTTGGACTTGGAACACTTAGACCCAGGCAAATCCCAGGGTTTGTTTGTCTGTGTTGGATCTGAAGGTTTGGACTTCATTAATGCTGACCATTTCTCAGACCCAATTTAATTTGAGTGCCTTGGACCTTGATGGGTCTTGGAGCTGAGATGTTGGGGCTGGCATCATGGGGGTTGGAGCCCAACTGTTGCAGCCATCCCTTCTCCATGGTGCATTGGCTTGGTACCAGTGCTGGCTTCAGAGCAGAGTTGGATAGGTTCTTGGAGCCTACCTTTATAAAAGATTCTTAGATCCTTCAGGGTGGCATCAGGACCTGCCTTGGCTTAGGCCTTTGAAGCCTTTGAGAAAGTGTTTTCTCAGTCTAGAGACTACAGCAGACTTCCCTTCCCTGCTCAGATCTGCTGTTGTCCCCTGGAGCGCTTCAGGTCCTTGTTCCTTATGCTCCTTCATGTTAGGACAGCCAGCCCCTCAGAGTGTTGAGGCAGTTCACACTGTGGACTCCCCATCTGCTTTTGAGAATTCTCCTGAGCTTCCCACTGTTGAGAGTTACCAGAAGCCATAATGCAGAAGGAGGAATGTGGACTCCCCACAAGAAGCCCTTATAGAACATACTGATTTCAATAAAATGGAGGTTCCCCCTTGAAGAAGTCTCCTTTGGTGAGGTCCTTAAACTTCTCAGGCAGAAAGGAGTGGTCCATGATACACCCTCTAGGAGGAATCAGTATTCATTTAGGTTTTTGCGGCTGTCCCATCTACCTCTTCGGTTGTCCCCCTCACTGATGAAGTGGTTGACCTAGTTTCAAGGTGGGCATGGAAGAAACTGGATGTGGTTGAACCTGATAAAATTTTGGTTTCCCCTAAAGACTGACCTTTTTGGACCAAGGGTGCGGTGGTTGATTCCATTGTGGTGGTGGTGATGGCCACCAAAAAGGAGCTTAAGAAAGAGAGTTATTTTGTCCATCCTCCCAGCAGGGAGTCCAGGACATTGGGCAGTTATGGTAAGCAGGTATAAGCATGAATGGAATTCACTGAGTACAGATCTTTAATGATTTGACCAAGTTGCTGTCCAAATACCTCTCTTGGTCCTTATCTGGGAAACATAAAAAAATACTTTTGACATGTAGATGGCCACCCTACAGTCCCTGTCAAACATGTCAATGACCCTTATCTCAAATACAGCTGATGGCACAGGAATAGCTGTACACTGTCATGTCTGGATGCATCTCTGTAATTTTTTAGAACTCTTCAAGACACCCATTATTATTGCCCCCAATGACAGGTTCACTTTTTTGTGCCTAAACTTTAAGAGATGCTGTCTAAAAGTGAGAAAGAGGGCAAGACCTTGCCTGCTATTGGAATACACTTTTCTACCCTAATGGACTTTCTATAGAGACCGTAATGATGGGAAGAAACTATGGTTTTGCAAGTCCCAAGGTTTTATCTTGGACACTTCTGACAACAGACCCTCCCCCTTCAGGGTAGAGGGGGGAACAATCATACAAGATGTAAGCCCCATGGTAGATTCCACAGAATCAAGGATTTGGGGGTCTGTTTTCTGACAGGACTTTTCAGAATTCCTGAATGGTTGTCCAACTGCTACACTCTGGAGGCAGTTGGGGGTGCTTGTCTCTGTACACCATAGCCTGGATGTCCATCACTCAAGATGTATGAATGCAGAGAATCATAACCAGAGTCCATCTGATTCCCTTTCTTTATCACCCTCCTTGTTCAAGAAAACTTCCAAATATACCACCTACGCAATTGAAAGCAGCAGTGCAAGAAATAAAAAAAGCTGCTAGACAAATAAGTTATCCATGAGGTTCCATGAGGACAACATGGATCTGGAGTCTACTTACAGTTTTTTTTTTTTGGTGCCAAATAAAATGGGGAACTCAGACCCATTCTTGACCTAAATCACTTGAACAAGTATTTAAAACAGATGAAGCTCCAGATGGTCATAGCTCAGTCCATTTTACCACTAAGGAAGTAAGATTAGATGTGCTTGATAGACCTCTAGGATGCATGCTTTCATGCAAAAATGGACATATGCTCCAGGAAGTTTCTTTGCTTTTGGTTGGGGCCAGCCACTTTCATGTCAGAGCCCTGCACTTTGGTCTCATCAGTGTATGTCAGGTACTTACCAAGTGCATGGCAGTGGTTGCAGCTCATCTCAGACTGTACAAATTCTAAATGTTTCTATATATGAATGACTAGCTCATAACCCCTCCCAACAGGTATTCCCTTATTCAAGCCAAGAAGTCTTGCTCCACCTTTGCTTCCAGTTAAGAATAACAGTCAATCTCACCAAATCAAAGCTTCATTTAGTTCAAATGACAGATTTCTTGGAGCCTATCTAGATGCCAAACTGTAGATAGCTAAATTACCAGACTCAAGAATTCTCACCCTTTAGCATCAGGCGATGGATGTACTCTCCCTTCAAAAAAACACATCTATTCTATGTATTCTTCACTCAGTGGCAGCCTCAACCACTATAGTCCCCCTGGCCAGATTTTACATGAAAATATTACAATGGACCCTTGCAGTTCAATGGTCAGTGAGATACCAACCATTGAACTTTCCAGTGTCCCTCACTTAGATTTCCAGAAACCGCATCTAGTCGTGGCTAGACTCTCTGATACTGACTCAAGGCTGACCATTTGTTCTCCCTTCCTCCTAGGCCACAATGACAATGGATTCTGCCCAATTGGGGTAGAATGGCATTTCTTGGAAAAAATGGTCCAGGGCAGATGGACCTCAACCTAGGACAGCCTTTATGTCAATGTCCTGGAGATGAGGCCAGTATTCCTAGTGTTGCATGCCCAGAATTCCCTCCCCATGGGTATGCTTGCCATCCAAGTGGACAATATGTGGTTTAGTGCATCAACAAACAAGGGGAACATGTTTTTACTTATTGTGTAGGGAGGCCACGAGGGTTTGGCAGTGAGTGATATCTTCTCACTGTTTCAGGATAGCAACACTCTTACCGGGGAAGTCCAGTGTACTGGTGGACAAGTTGAGCAGATCTATTCTTTCACCTCATGAGTGGTCCCTCAACCCAGTAGTGAGCAGAACAGATCATCAAGCACTGGGGCAAACCTTTCTATGATCTATTTGCCTCCCTCTCCAACATCAAATATAGCAGACATTTTGCCCTGATCCCTCAAGAGGGGAGTCTCCAAGGTACACTCTATTCCACACTTGGCCCACCAAGTCTACTTTATGTTTATCCACCCACTTCCCTCATACCAGTGTTTTCACCAAAAGCAGTGGAGAAAGGCTACAGTAATCTTATTGCTCCCTTCTGGCCTTGACAGGTATAGTTTCACTTCCTTTGGTCTCATCTGTTTCATCCACCCATTTCAGATCTCTTGTCTCAACCATCTGGGATGCCTCACCAGGGCATCAAAACCCTCAAGATAACTATATGATTTATCCAGTTTTTCTGGTGGTGAGATAGTTCAGGCTTTCATCTCAGGTAATACATATTTTGACGTTCTCACAAAAACCCTGGACCAGAAAAGTTTACAAGAACAAATGGAAGAGACTTTTGATTTGGGATTATAGTACAGATAGAGATTCCTTTTCACCTCCCCTCCTGGCTATTTTGGAATTTTTGGCCAGCCTTTTTCATGATAGAGTGAGTTACTCTACTATTAAAGTCCATTTGACAGCCATCTCCAGCTTTTACACTAGAGGAAATCAATCGCCAATTGCTTCTTTGAAATTGTCTAAGGCCTTCTTAAGAGGCGCCTTCCTTCTCTGGCCTCCTCTTAGGGACGCTGTCCATCCTTTAGATATCACCATTCTTTTTCAGGCTTTGATAAGACCTCTATTTGATCATGCACCACAATTGAGTTGAAATATCTTTGCTGGAAGATTTTATTTCTTGGGGTAGTTACTTCCACATGAAGAATGTTGGAACTTCAATCCCTTCTTCTATAGCCCCTTATCTGATTTTAGACAAGGATAGAGTGATATAGAGAACAAACCCCTCCTTTCTCCCTAAGGTGGTGTCAGAATCATCACTGACCCAGTCTGTCAATCTTCCTGTTTTCTTTCCCTTGTTTTGTTAATAAAGGAGAGAACATGCTACATCTTCTGGACATGCATTGACAACTCAGATTCTATTTACATTGTACTAAGAATATCAGAACAACTGAACAACTGTTTGTACCATACCCTTTTCTATAGCAAAATTAGGTAGAGTGTTCAAAGTAACTCTTTCACATTGGCTATCTGAGTGCATTTTGTATGTTTATAAGGAAAAGGGACTGCCTTTGCTTGGCACTTCTAAGGCTCCTTCTATTAGATCATGGGTTACTTCAACTGCCTTTTTCTCCAAAGTACCAGTGGAAGACATTTGTGCAGGAGCTAATTGCTCTAATGTCCATACCTTCACATCACATTACTATTTGGATTTGTAATCTAGGTCCAGAATATCTTTCTGTTCAGTCTTCCCCCAGAATGGAGCTGCATTAAAACTGAATTTTGTTTACAAATACATATTTAACCATTAAAAGGAAGAACAATTTTTGAATATTGTAAAACAACAGTTTTCAGTCCTTGAACTGAAGTATTGTATTGATACCATGTCCTGTGAATGAGTTGTCATTTCTTTATAAAATATTTTTTACTGAAACTGAAAGTTGTTTTTAATATGTTTAAAAAAGAACATATTCATGAACTCTTTTTTGTTCTAAATATTTTATTGCATTTTTCATAAACAAAACATCAAATTCACAATGTTTTCCCATTCTAGAATAAAATATTAACTTAAGAAAGAAAAAAAAATATTTACAATATGTACAAAGGTCTGAAGTAAAATTACAGATTAAAAGTAAATTAAATAAGTTCTGTTAACACAAATGTCAGTTCAGAAAGAGTTGTGAACCATTGGCAGAGTCTTAGTAAGTGATATAACTTTTATCCAAGGATTGTTAACTATAGTCTTTGGATAGATTCTGAGTTCCTTGGTCTTAGTTTCCTTAATTACCAATTCTTTCACTGAAGACAGGAAATGTTCAAATGTTGGAGAGCTGCTAGTTTTCCATCTTCTGGTAATATATTACTGGCGACAACCAGTATTAACCATAATAAATATGAGTTATTCCTGTTCCGAGAATATCCTTCATTTACATTAAAAAAAAACTAATGATTTCATTAATGAAAAGGAATCAGTGAATAATGTTTTGAGAAAATCATCAATGCTGTTCCAAAAAACTTTTTAACTTAGGACAGTCATAAAAGATGTGTACACAATTAGCATTAGTATATTCTGTGCATCTTCAATAGGAAGCTGTAGAACAGTTATTAAATTTAACTATTTTAATTAGTGTCAGAAAGCCCTATGATGGTATTTCCAAGAGAAAATGCTCCAGTATTGAGACCACGAGGTATGTTTAATAGATAACAATTTTTTTTTTTGTTTTTCATGTTTGGAGAAATTAAAAGAATGACCCTTGAATATAAAAGTCCAATATTTCTGGCTTATGGAAGACTTATAAACGATTAATATATTCATGAACTCTTAATGTGAAGAAGCCAAAATACTGATAATATACAATAGATCATCTATTGTTGACTGACATTAATACAGTAATTAGAATTGCCTTTTTAAATTATTTTTTTACAAGATGCGCTACTGATCAATAATTTTCTCTTATGATTGCACATTTCTAATTTAAATAGCTAAGTCTCTAACAAACCACATATGCTCTCCTTTTGTGTAAAAAACATTTTACTATAGCAACAATGCATTATTTGCAGGAAGAAGTTTAAGGCTTTTTCAGTTTTAATTATATGTACTTCTCACCCAAGCAGAAAGCATTTCTTCCTGTTTGGAGAGATGTGCTAACACCAAGTTAATTATTATTAAGCAATATTGTCACACTGTATTATTTAAAAAAATGAGATTAGAGTACATGTGTTCTATAGTTTAATTAGACTGTACTTGGTTGTTAGTGCTTGCTCCTATTTAATCCCAGCTCTTAGGCCTTTTAACTAGTTTGCACTGTGAGTGGTTCCTTCTATTTTATTATTCACTGCCAGGAGACAAGCACTTGCACCAAGGTAATTATTATTAAACAGTAGGTGGTCACACTGTATTACTTACAAATTGAGAGTGGGGGTGCATGTGTTTATTTGAATGCCCCTGATGTGTAATGGCTGCTCTTATTTAATCCATTCTTTTCTGCTTTTTAATATAGCTTGCTTTGTGAGCAGTTGCCAGCTGATCTGTGGGTTGCGTGTGTGTGACTTAAAGATACACACTCATGTTAGCGTGTTGGTGTGATGGAGTGAGGGAGTGATACAGTAAACCACCATAAGGTATGGAGAATTGATTAGTTAAATGATTTTAAAGCTCCATTTACCTGATTTCTTTTGAAAAATTTGATATTTAAATGCAAGCTTTGTTTCTGTATTCTAAGCAGAAATTAAAAACAAACATTAATAGATAAATTATGTGTTGTCTATAATGATGAGCGGAGTGAGGGAGTAAAATGTAAAAATGCCATAAAGTTGTTTGTCTTTTTGGCTTTTCCTAGTTAGGGGTCGCCACAGCAGAACTCCGGTCTGCTAATGATTGGCAGTAGATTTTTGTTTTGGTGCTGAGTTGCCAGCCCGACGCCCAACCTTCAGCGAAGGCACGCCCATTCACGCAAGTCTTTCAGAGGCCACTCGACTGCGGGGAGGACATGCAGACTCCACACAGAAGGCACTCCAGCCATGAATTGAACAGGAGAACCTCTTGCTGTAAGGCAACAATGCTACCGCTGTACCACCGCGGCTTAAATGCCATAAAGTACAAAAAATGAATACATTTACAATTTCTTTTATCATTGTTCATTCAATTTCTTTATAGATTTGTTTAACTATTAATCTTTGATTTTGTAATTAGTACTGTAATTAAGAATGCACTTTATTAGGAGAAGTGTGCTGTGTTTGAACATTGAATCAATTTACCTTTTGTTCTAAAAAAAATTCTGATACATTTGTTTTAGTACAGAGTCCCGAAATCCTTAAATAAACACACTCTAGATGATTTATTATCATGAAGGTTTTTAGTTTTATGCAATCTTTTAAAAAATTAAGGTGCAATAATAATTCAGATGCTATCTGTGAATATTGCAGTGAGTTACAGGCACTCTGGAACACTATGAAAATTAAATCGTGTAACACCATAGATAACTGTCCTTGTCTATATAGGTTCATGGGTAAGTTCTATGCTAACTGCCCTTGTGGACCATTTTAAGCCTAGCCAATTTTCCTTAGTAAGAATTAAACCCTGTACCTCTTGTCTGTGAGGTAAATACTTTGACCATTAATCCAACCACCAACCCATTTGATGAATACTAGGCTAACTGCTGTGGACAGCCATTTTACACTTAGCCAATAACCAGAGGTTAGAATTAAACCATGAACATTGTGTCTATGAGGCAAAGACCTTATGGCAAATCCACCCCTATCAAAAATCAGTACAAATACTAGGTCATTGTATAAGAGAATTAATCAAATCAAGCCTTGATGACAGCGAATGCAAAATAATTAAAGCTTTCATTTCATAACCACACATTACTTAATGATGTAGACCACACATACACACAGTCAGTAGGAATCTCATTGGTAATTCAATTACATCAGGAAATAGGTACCAGCTAAGAAGTAAACCAAAAAGCCGGTAAATATGTTACACCTAAAAAGTAACAAGTTTGGACTAAAGGCTTCATAAAATTGATGGATACTTTGAATAAGAATAGAAAATGACACTTATTAGAACAGAACTAGGAAGTGGTTAAATAATAAAAATGAACAATAAAGTAAATTTAATTAACACAATAATGGGCACTAATAGCACAATTTTAGAGTTAGCTGAAATAATTCCTATCAAGAACACAATTTTTCCAGAGTTAATTATGGCTAACTGTAATGAAGAAGGAAAAATGTATAAGGGAAGTTTGTAGGAAGGAACACAAGATGGGTGTACTATTACTTAATCTGAAACTTTCAGCATACAACTAGGAAATACAGATGATGGGAGACAGAATAATCAAATAGAACTGAATCAGGGCATTCCTGGAACCAAAGAAAAAACAAAAAGAAAAATATAAAAAGATGATGAAAGTGAGAAAACGAGGAGAAGAAATAAGTCGATAGTTGATAGAAATGAAGACTAAGAAGGAAAGTATCACTCAAGACATACATTTTGAAGGGACAGAAAGATATCATATATAGTGCCAGTCTTTAAAGAGGGAAATAAATATGATTAAAAAATGTTTGAACAATATATTTTGAAAAACAGTGAAAACCACAAGATCTAGACACCAAAGTCTAACCACGCAAACTATGGTTTCATAAAGGGAAGGTTTATTTTGATTCGTCAGATAAACCTTTAACAAAAATGCTGTTTAATTATCTGTCTTGAAGTAACTAAAGCATTTGATTTCCTATTACATGAACAAATTATACTGAGCCTATAAATTTGTTGTACTAAATCAATATATCACAAACTGGATTAATAACTGGCTGACTAATTGAGAGCAGTGTGTAATATTGCATGGTACACAAACCTCCTGGGTAAGTACAAATAAAGGAAAACCCAAAGGCTCATTTTTAGGTGTGATATAATTAAGCAATAATCCATGCCTGGGTGTGGGTAATGCTGGATTTACCCACGGTTGGTATGGTTTGGTCACAAGGCCGAAGCCCGAGTCGCCAGACACAGACAACCGTGGTAAATCCAGTATTACCCACACCCAGAAGTGGGTTATTGCTATTATACAATGACATTACTTAAGAAAAAAAATGCTTACTTTTCTTAAATAATGGCATTGTATAATGTCTCTGTGCTGCCCTTCCGCAGCTGTCCGGTATTGTGCGGCAGTTCTGATGTATTGCGCATGCGTATGCTTACGCAGTACATCAGAGCTGTGTGTGGAAGCAACGGAGAAAGGAAGATCTCCATTGCTTTTTAAAAGGTGGCTCGCTATGTTAAAAGAGTTTGACATAGTGAGATAGCTTCAAAAAAAGAAACGGAGATCTTCCTTTCTCCGTTGCTATTTTTAAAGCTGTCTCGCTATGTTAAGTGCTTACTTTCTGTAAATTTTTTAAACAAGAAATATCTTTCTTAAATTATCACGTATGACAAAATCAATTATACATTTATATAAATAAAAACAAAGCATACTGACATAATTTTAGTTGCAAACATTATACATTACTTATAATCTACCCAGTTTTTGTCAATTAGACATTACATGGCTTATTCAAATCCTACCTTCTTTTAAAACTCATTCCTCCTCTGTATTGATCCCACAGTTCCCTTTTTTATGTAATTTGTTCCTACATTTTACTAAAGATCCCAGTTTGCAGTTGCTTTATCTGTGTTACCATATCAGTACTTCTAGTACAGCTGGTTTAGAGTCAGATTTCCATTTTCTAGTAATTGCTTTTGTTTTGGCAGCCGCCATAATTACTTTCTATAATGCTATATTTAAATTGTACCCTATTTTACCTAAAACAGAATTCAATGTAATGAAATATTAATGTACGGGGAATAAACTCAGTCTTCAGGGTAAAGTGCCTCTGTGATATAAAGTACTGTAATCCACTAAAGAAATCTCAAGGCAACATCATAAACAGAGAAGGAGACTTTATTCAATAAAAACACACAGCACCAAATAAAGAAGTGAGCGCTTTCGCATTCCAAAGAATGGTTCTTCAGACTCAATTATTTCCACAAAGGAGCATCCATTTAAATACACAATTAATTAGTAATTTAGCCAATCAAAAAGCAGTGTAGTTTTCAAATAGCTAATAATTATAGTATGTAGTCATTATGTAGCTTATGGCATTCCTACGATCTCTTTAAAGCACCTCATTAACTTGTATAACTCATATAACAATACTATAAATAATAAACATTGAAACCATTAAAATATATATATATATAAATCATTAAAACATATATATGTGTATGTGTATGTGATTACAATTTTTGCAGGCAAATGTGCCTTGCCTTTCTGATCTCACTTTGTCATATTCTTGTCATAACATAGCATCCTTTTCAAAGATTTAGTGTTCCTATATGAGTAACTAGGTTGAGTTCCTACTATCCCTAAAATCGTCTCGTCCACTGCCAATATGTTCCAGTGTTTCCTCACTATGTCCTTTATCCTATTGTTACTGGTATATGGAATAGTGAGTCTATTCATCTGTGTGGATGTATTTCTTCTCCGTTCATAATACCTGTCCTTGTGAAAAAAGGTTTACCCCTCCCTTGCCTTTCCATAGCTACATTGTCAAGTAACTCTTCACTTTCCTCTGATCTTATAGCCTCTTTCTTTAAACTCATTTTTCAAAGTATTAAGTGTCTCATTAAGAGTTGAGTCCTGACTTGTTAGTCTGGAAACCAAGTCCTTGGCTTTTCACTATGTTTTGATATATATGGGGTGGGTGCATACTATTTCAATGCAGGAGGGTATTCCTCCTGCAGCTCTTCCTATACAATTTGGTCTGAATGCCATTCAAATCTTTACTAACTAATACATCTAGAAATTCTATTTTATCTTTGGACCAACTAGCTGTAAGTGTAAGAAAAGTAGTTGTACCATTGATATATTCTATGAATTCTTGTAGTGTTTCTACACTACCTTTCCACACCAAAAGAAGTCATCTACAAAGAGTTTATAATATCTGATGTTGTCGCTAAACAATAAATTATTTATTACATATGTATATTCCCAGTACGCCATCACTATATCGGCATATGAATTGGTGCATGGTGTACCCATCGCCACTCCATTGACTTGTAAATAATAGTTATTACCATATGTAAAAACATTCCTACTCAAAATCATTTCTATTAACATCATGACCCTCATGACTAACTCCCTACACATACCTTTGTTTATCAAAAATAACCTTACATATTCCATGCCTGTATTATTAGGGATGGTTGTAAACACCGATGTTACATCTAATGTCACTAAATAACATGTCAAAATATTGTTCTCTGTGAAGACATAACTTGAAAGAGTTTCAAGAAAGTGCTGTGTATCTCTAATAATAGAGCTTGTTTGTTTCGACATATATAGACATTGCTTCCATGAGCCAGCCTTTGCTCAACACTATGAGTCTCATGGGTGGGTTTTGTCCATCTCTGTGTTCCTTGAGTAACCCTCTAAAAGTAGGAATTGAAGGTGTTTCTATCAAAAAATATTTATACAAGTCATTGTCTATTATATTTGTCATTAACCGGTTATACAACTCACTGTGTACTTCTCAAATTATCTTGTTCAGCTGATAATTTGTCAAACGCTGATAAGTCACAACATAATTTAACATATTGGTCATTTTCATATCATAATATTCGCTATCTAAAACGACTATGGTTCCACCTTTGTCGGTAGGCCTAATTGTTATATCTGAGGTGTTTTGCAAATCTTTCAATGCTTTCAATTCCATGTTATTCATGTTGTAAAATTAATTTGTGATATCATCTCTATTAACTTCAAACACTTCTAACAACTCTTTCTCGCAGGCCCTCTCAAAGGCTTCTAATAGTGGGTTTGTGGGAAGTACAAATGTAGATGGTTTTCTAAAAGTTACAGCTGTAGTATTCTCTCCATTGCCATACATTAGTCTAATACCAACATTCCTAACAAAAATGTTTAATATCTATCAATAAATCAATTTACATTCACTGACTTAGATGGAATAAAAGAGAGTCCCTTATTTAACAGGGACCTCTCTGCATTATTCAAAACATACTTAGATATATTGACAATCAAGTCCGACTTACAGATTTCAAAGCCTTCGTCTGGAATTCTAAGCGTTCCTCTGAGGACTTGTGTTTCCTCATTCTGTTTGATGGAGTCCATGCTTGCTTCTGCATTACTCAAATGGGCAGAGGAAAAGGATGGGTAATATGTGTTGCTGTAGACGTGGAGGGATTTGCTTAATTCTGTTTATCCTTTTTCCTAACATCCGTATTCACTGAAAAATTAAATATATTGGTTGTTTTCTCAGTTAACTGTTCAGTTGAAGCATAACCATTGCTGCTGCGTATCTTGGCGTCCTCCCTAGGCATTTCCTGGTTCCCTTCTGTGCCTACATTCACATTTACTGTGGTGATGGGCATCACTGTAATATGCGTGGTTTCCGATTGGTTGGTTGGAGCCGAATGGGTGGGTATTTCATTTCTCATTGGCTCCCTGGGCCAAGAGAATACATTCCCCTTGTGAAAGTCTATAACATCTCGCTCCAACTTTTTATTTTTCCCTTGTAGCAATTTATTCTCTAAGAAAGCGAGATTTGTCCCCAGCTCTAGGTCAAAAGCATTTAATTCTTGCTGGGAGATGAGATTAAAAAGTTTGTTCCATATCTCTGTTATTTCAGCTGTAAGACTTAATTCATTCAGGGTATACTGCTCAATCAGCAGTTTAATATAGCCAAAGCTAGTGTCCAGATTCAACTTCTGCCATTTAGCTAACAGATTAGGATATGTAGTGCCACACTTCGGCATTTTTAACACACTTAACTCTCTCGGAATGACTTTGAAACTGAGACAGGCTTCCATGTGTTTTCTTTGCCATTGCACAGTTTTCATTTTAACAAGTTTAGCTTGGGCGTGCCTTCATTGAAGGTTGGGCATCGGGCTGACAACTTGACACCATAAAAACCAACTACCAATAATTAGCAGACCGGAGTTCCGCTGTGGCTGTGGCCGAAAGACAAACAAGTTTAAAGCTTTCTTTTAATTTGTAAAACTGCAATATTCATTTCCTGTACAGTATCTTCTCTACTATTACACAAATCAGTTCTCGTAAATTGTAATAGGGGATTACTTTCTGCTATTAACAAGTGTTGAAAGAGATTTTCTTCCTTACCATTAGCCCATAGCCCTTGGATTATATGCAAGTTCAATTTCAGTCCCTTGTGCCATGTCTCTTCAGACTTTTAAGTACACGAATAGTAAAGAATGGGGAATAAACTCAGCCTTCAGGGTAAAGTGCCTCTGCGATATAAAGTACTGTACTCCACTGAAGAAATCTCGAGGCAACACCATAAACAGCGAAGGAGAGTTTATTCAATAAAAACACACAGAACCAAATAAAGAAGTGAGCACTTTTGCATTCCAAAGAATGCTTCTTCAGACTTAATTATTTCCACAAGGGGCATCCATTTAAATACACAATTAGTCATTTAGCCAAACAAAAAGCAGTGTAGTTTTCAAATAGCTAATAATTATAGCATGTAGTCATTATATAGCTTATGGCATTCCTATGATCTCTTTAAAGCACCTCATTAACTTGTATAACTCATATAACAATACTATAAATAATAAACATTTAAACCATTAAAAAATATATATATAAACCATTAAAAAATATATATGTGTATGTGTATGTGTGTACATCAAAATCATTGCAACATCACTAGATGGCAGTATATCATCACAAAACAAGTGAAAAACACAATGTAAAGACCTATGAATGGCTCCAAACTCAAATAAAGCCATATAATTCATATTCTTTTATGTAACTATGAAGCATGAGGTCTAGGTGACTATTGAGACAATTTTCAAATTGTCTCAGAACCACTGTGTCTAGTTAAGTGACTTACTTAGAATCAGACAGTAAATTAAATGGAGGCTGAGGGCATCAGCCCCTGGACAATAAGATACAACTTATTAATAGTGCATATCCTTACTCCTGTGTGCTAACTCCAGGCAGAATGAAGACTGGTAGAATGCATGCAGACTGACACAGGGAATCAGCCCCTGGGCAATACAATACAACTTATTAACAGTGCATATCCTTATTCCTGTGTGCTAACTACCAGGCAGAATGAAGACTGGTACTATACATGCAAACTGACATAGGGAATCAATCCCTGGTACCATACATGCATGACACTATTTTGTTAGAAGCTCTGTGGCTCTTCTTATACCATGTACACTTACCTCTGCAATGCCAGATACTATACGTATCTCCCATAAGCTTCCCATTACTTTAGCATTTTTCCTTCATACCTCACTAATACACATCTTTTCAGGTACTTATGGTTTAAGTTACTTGTTTTCCCTTAGACAATTGTATAAGTAGATACATGCAAATTGCTTTTCTGCATGAATTTTGATATTAAAATGATGAAAACATTCACATTGCAGCCACTGTATTTGGTGTGGATTGTTAATAAAACTTCATTCAAGTTCATGGTTTTGTTTATCTATCTATCTATCTATCTATCTATCTATCTATCTATCTATCTATCTATCTATCTAGCTATCTATCTAGCTATCTATCTGTCTATCTGTCGCTGGCTTTATCAATGCATGTGTGTGTGTGTGTGTGTGTGTGTGTGTGTGTGTGTGTGTGTGTGTGTGTGTGTGTGTGTACTGTGATGTAGTGAGATGTACTAAAGTGAGAGATGAAAGGTTTAACCAGTAAAAATTCATGTAAATGGCACCAAAGCATCTGTTTCAGGCAGAAGTACAGTGGAGCCTACAGCTGGGCCTGTACTTAAAAACCCTTGGTAACTGCAAAATGGCATGACATCACTGCTCTGCATTAAAAGTACTACAGGGTATATGTCTGAGAGTCATGAGGAAGGGGTCCTCACAGAGTGACTGTAAGAGAAAGATTGAACATGGAATTGAGAAATGTCATAAAGTTCCTAAGTCAGGAGGCTTGAAGTGGGTGAACAGTCTCCACTAACAGCAAGTTCAGAAATGGGTGGGGGAGAAAATTTTTACTGCAAAGAAACTGCTGAAGCTAAAATTGTGTGCAGCCTGAATAAATAAATGACACTGAATTAAACTAAGTTTCCAGTGAGTTCCTCTGGGAATTATAGCCAGGAAAATTTATCAACATAGAGTTGGTTTCTGTGAACCAAATACTGCCAATTATAAACTTATTTTGTTTCTGAAAATTCAAGAAAAGGGCTGTAAGAATTATATTGAAGTAAAATAATTTTTAATTTTGTTTAAATATTATAATAAAAAGAATGTGCTTGAAGTATATCACAAATAATAGAAAATGTGGTAAAGAGATACATTGTTTGAGCTAATGACCCAAGATTCGCATGCTAGTGTGTGTGTGTGTGTGTGTGTGTGTGTGTGTGTGTGTGTGTGTTTACATTAAAAACAAACATTGCTGTCCTCTCAAATGCTGCAAAAACTCATAACTATGCACAAAAACAAATTCTGGAACAATTCCAGGGTACCATTAATGGATGCAGAAACCAAAGTACTGGAAAAAGGGCTTACCTTTATTCCACATAGAAGCAACCTTGGCACTATCTCTTGTTTTAACTTAAAAAAAAATGGTTTAAATAAACAATACTAGCTTGAATAATTTTTTCTTATTTTTTAATAAGAATGCAATGAAGTTAGAACAGTCTATTTTACTAATTTACTAATTTGTATGCCAGTATAATTCCTGTTGTTAAACCTGGCACATGACAAGATATGAACAGTGGATGACTTTGCAAGGCAAATGGAGTTACATGGAGTTACATACCCTACTTTACTGTATATATATATATATATATATATATATATATATATATATATATATATATATATATACATACACATATATATATATATAAGATAGATAGTTGCTGTCTGTCTGTGGCTCCTATTATTTCCACATGGCTTTGCAGGCTTAATGTGATTTGTATGAAGTGAGATGGAATACCTTACTGAGTGGCTACTGATTGTGTGGGACAAAGCTGAAATGAATTTCTGTGACCATAATATTTCTCTTGTATTCAGATGTCTCTTCAGCATGAACCCTCAAAGAACTACAGGAATGCACTCCAGATATGGATAAGAAAGACTCAGCTACCCTCCAGTGCCACCAAAACAAAACTAATACTTTTAATGCCAAACAACTTGCATCACCAAAGGCAAACTTCACTAAAACCTCAACTAATTCCACAAATATTGAACTAGTTACACATACTAAACTACTGGGTGTATACATAGACAAAAAAATTAAATTTGAGTACCACATCCTACCCACACTAAATAAAACTCATCAAAAGCTAGGCTCCCTTTATTAAATAAACAATTCATATCAGACCATGTCAAAAAGCATTGTCACTACTCACCTTCTCCCAGCTCACCTCTATGCTGTCCCAGTCTTTACCAACCTACAAGTTTCACTCATGAAAAATCTAGAACAATGTTACCATAACATTGTGAAATTCACTGCTAATCTCCTCAGTAGGACCCACCACTGCATCGCCTTAAGAAAACTGGAATGTTTAGAAGTACCACTTAAGCTACTGCCAACTTTTTATCACTCATGGTATCATCTATAATCCCAACAGCATACCCCTCTATCAAACATCATCCAAATTTACACTCCACTAAGAGATTTTACTGTATGCCTGGAAACTCCAGTTGTGCACAACCATCTGATAACTGGAATGTCATCCAACTCTACCTAAAGCAAACTAAATCCAGACCTCTATTCAAAACACTGCCAAAAATACTTCTAAAACTCCCATCTCTTACACTGCCACCAGCAAAACTGAGCTCTATTCAACTCTCTCTCAACACTACTTTTACTCTGTAAAACTTTTGCTACTGTCATGTCAAATGCAAATTACTGTATATAAAATGTAAATGCAATTTAGTGTAAATGTTATGCCTTGATCACTTTTCCTTTAGCATTCAAATACTCTGAAATGTATACTGTATCTTACTCTGTGTGTACTCTATCATACTGTTTACTGTATCTTACACTGTATGTACTCTTTTGTACTATATGTGTACTGTATCTTACCTGTGTGTACTCTATTGTATCATATGTGTACTGTATCTTACTCTGTGTGTACTCTGTTGTACTATATGTGTACTGTATCTTACCTGTGTGTACTCTATTTTATCATATGTGTACTGTATCTTACTCTGTGTGTACTCTGTTGTACTATATGTGTACTGTATCTTACCTGTGTGTACTCTATTGTATCATATGTGTACTGTATCTTACTCTGTGTGTACTCTGTTGTACTATATGTGTACTGTATCTTACCTGTGTGTACTCTATTTTATCATATGTGTACTGTATCTTACTCTATTGTACCATAACTGATGTGTAATGTGATAGGACTTGCTTGACTTGATTGATTCAATATATAAATTCTTCTGGAGCATTTGTCTGTGGGCCTCAACTGAAAATGGGATTTGTGACTGTCAGACTATCCTGGTAATGAAAAGCAATACCAATAAATAAATAAATCAATAAATAAAAGTCTGAAGTATATACAGTCAGTATAGTAGCTATAACTGCCAGGTGGTGGTGGTGGATGTCTGTCTATGAAAATAACTAATTATTTTGTCATTTGCTCAGTTTAAACAGTCAGTAATTTATTTTTCCAGGACTAGCGTGCATTTGTCTAAATAAGATGGCACATGTTCCTGGGATTACTGAGAGTCTGGTATGTAACAAACTCAATATACATTACTTTTGCAATTATTATTACTTTTACCAGATTCAAACATCTGAAGTATACAAGATCAATAAAGTGGCAATTAATGGGTATGGAGACTTGTGAATGAAAGTGGCTTATCCCTGCTGTTGTTTGATCACTGTTAAACAAAAGTCACTGGCCTGGCAATGTAGGTATAGTGCCACACATGTACTATATTTGCTGAAATCAATGTAAAAGTAGCACTGCAATGGCTTATGCTTGTATGTATTTTTATTTGTGAGTGTGGGTAGTGGGTGGTATTCCAATGTATTTAAGGGTAACAAGTTGCTCATAAATTATTTTACTTTCTATTATAGTCAAACATCAGTATCATACATAAGTATCTTTCTTTGGTGGTCAGAGCCGAATGGGTGTGAAAGCAACCGATGACTGGTACAGTGGCACATTGTTAACTCTGGATAAGTTATTAGCTGTGGCTCCTTCTGTGTGGAGACAGAATGCTACTGTTTCAGACTGTAGGTTTATCCATTTGGTTTGATTTCCTGTGACACCCCAAATACCTGACTCAGGTATTCATATATCTGTGTGCGTGTGTGTGTGTATGTGTGTGTGTGTGTGTGTGTGTGTGTGTGTGTGTGTGTGTGTGTGTGTGTGTGTGTGTTTGTGCACATTTGCCTATACACACACACACACACATATATATATATATATATATATATATATATATATATATATATATATATATATATATCCACATATAGGAAAATGTAAGCATGTGCACAAATACACAGACACAGAGGAAATGTAGTTTCCCAATGTTAAGGATAGTGAGCACTTTCCCTAAGTAAGAAAAGAAAAAAGAAGTGAAAACTAATTGTACAGGAATGATTACGCTTGATAATGGCATACAAATCATTAAGAGATCATTGTCAAATCTTGTTATGTAAGATCCATAATATTCATGCTAGGTGAAATCTGTTTTTACGTGGTTTTTATCATTATTATGTTTTCATATACTATAGCAATACTTCATCATCAGACAACAAACTTTTAGGAATACTGTATTGCTGTACTAACCAAGACACTGAGAACATATTGCATTCCATTAAGATGCGGCTGCCCAGGCTTGTGTGTATGTGTGTGTGGGTGTATGTGTGTGTGCATGTGTGCGTGCGTGTGTGCGTGTGTGTGTGCGTGTGTGTGTGTGTGTGTGTGTGTGTGTGTGTGTGTGTGTGTGTGTGTGTGTGTGTGCGTGTATGTGTATGTGTCTGTGTGTGTGCGTGTGTGTTTCTGATCAGCACACACTATTTTTATCATTATTATGACAAACTCACTTAGAACAAGGTTACTTATGCACAATATTTGAACCTCAGGCACATCCAAGGTACCAATAGTTCACCAAGGAGAACATATATTTTTATGGAAGAAGTGGTTTAGTCTCACTGTTATCTGTTTTATTATATAATATATTCATGTAACAAAATGCAGGAATAGATAATTACATTGCTATTTGGCGTTATACTTATCAGACTGATCAACAACCAGATAAACAGTGACTTTGTCCTTACTTAGTTAAGGAGTAAAAAGCAATAAACAAAAATCTCAATAATTGTACAAACTATGTATGTACCACTGTCCTGGTCAGTGTCATTGAAAGTGTTTGTGTATAAGCACACTTGGATTAAAGCATTTGATGTAATTTACATAGCTTTTTATATGGAAATCAGAAAGGTATATATTGCTTGTTACTGCTATATATAACTTAGATCTGACAAAGCTCTGACTGTTAAAGTGATACTACATTATTCAGGTAGTCTGTACCTTTACTCACTGAAGACACTGAGACAGTTCTACTGTTACAACATTAATTTACTGCACATGAGGTTTACATCTAGCTTAACAATAAAAGGTATATATATCAAAACGTACTTCAGCATAGAATAATCAAAGTCTCTGATACAAAACAAAAAGTCCCAATCTTTATAGTGTCTTTTCTGCCTGCATCAGCAGTTTTGAGAATTTTCCAGAATAATAAGTCTTTCCTCTCAAGCTGGTCTGCTGACAGTTTGTTTTCCATATCTTAAACATTCTGTTCCTGAAGAATAACTCCTTTTGTTCTTGGTCTATCTTGCGTATCATATTGACGAGACACAGCTGCATACAAGAGTTTGTCTTGACCTGCTTGTAGATAATAAATTTCACAAGCTGCATAATTTATAAGAGATAAAATATTTTACTTCTGATTCTTATTAACAATGAATGCCAAGCTATATGTTTTTGCCAAGTTAGTTAACTGCATGTACTGTACACATTGAAATGCAGAACATTTATTTTAATTTTTCAGAAAAAATCTACTGAAGTCCATTTTAACATGTTCTTTGCTCTCACAATTCCCTCTTTTCATTTAAAAAGCGGAAAATGACTGTTCATTTTCAACTTCAGTTGTACTCACTGAAACCTTTCCCAGTTTATCTAGGTTAACTATCATGATTTGTTGAATTCTATAAGTTTTTCACAAATGACAACTTAAGTAGCAATTCCAGATAGTATGACTATAATACCTAACACTACTAATACAGGATGTATCAATCAACTTAACAGTTTTTTTTTTCCTGATTTTGACCAACCAGTAAAGATATCCCACCAATTGTGAGCAGTGTCTTTTTTGGTCTTTTCGGCCAAACTAAGTAGTCTATCTTTTGCAATGATGCTTAATGCCTCATAATACAGAATACGTTTATTTCTTTTTTTCAAATATTTTCTGATAATTTTAGTATTGTTCCTTATGTTTTTTAAATTATCCAAGGATACAGATATATTGGGAAGCTGTATTAAGTCATAATTCCAGTTCTGGGAAATATTCACTTCTATGGGTTCAGTAAATACATAGCTCTTATTATTCCATTTAAGGAAATAAACATCCTACAAAAGGTAATTTTAAATTATGACCTACGTCTTGATCTGTAACCAGACAAATATACTGAGGAGCCACTTCTATAAACATTTGAAAAGAAGAAGGCATAATAGTCCATTTATACAAATTAACAGAATGCTGGAGTAGGCATGGTTCATAGACAGGTGAATGCTGTCCACAAATTAGTCCATTTTGAGTCTGTGTACAATACTCGATTTTATGTGTTTTTCCTCTCATATCTATATAATTACCTTCAAATTGTGGCAACCAATACTCATACCCTTCTGGTACGAGAAATATCATAGGTAACACAGTAAATGGATACATAATAGTGGTATCAGTAACATTATAAGGTATAAACTTTCCTGTACAGTATTGTGGAGTACAGTATGTTACTTCAGTAAATAGCTTAATCCAATCTGTATCAGGTATCCATTTGTTAAACAATTGTCGGCACATATTTTTATTTTGTAACATAAGTTCAGTTTGTACTCTATTTTTTTGAAATTTCACATGCAAAGATAGCATAGTGCATTTTGTCCAATTTACAAAAATTGTCATGTTACCATCACATTTCAACATATGTAGCTGCATAGTATCATAATTGTCTAAAAATTGCTGCTGATAATTTATATTGTGCAGGTGTGTCTTCCATATTTCTGGATTCCAAGATGCTTGTAAATGCACAATCTGAGACATATCTTCCCCAACTACTTTTAAATGATTAGTTAGAATTTCAACGTCAGCTGTATTAATAGCTCCAATGCCTGTGCCAAGGCCTCCTAGCACAGTATCATACCAAGACCTTTTATATCGGCACCTGCCTGTGTCTGGGAATGTGATGTTAAAATGTACTACAACCTTTTGATACTGTCTGCCTACCTTTTTACAGGTAGAAGGGATTTTAACCAAATGGTCTGTATAAACAGAGGTAGGTTTACCTGTTAATATTGATAGAACATATGCAAAATGTATGCAGCCTGTAATGACTGTAACATTAGTACATATTACAGAAACTCCAGTAGTAAAATTTAGTTGTATGTTTGTATTATTGGGAGGAATATTAATTCCCTGTATAGTATGATTACCACACTTCTTCACATAGGTGAAGATTAGCCGTTGTATTGATGGTGGATATTTCTTTGAATCTTTTTCTTTTCATAAATAAAATATAGGAAATTGACAACATTTAATAGAAACTTTGGAATTAAATTCAAGGGTTACTTTAGGACTATTTGGTCAAACGTAATAATGACCCTCAGCTGTGGACCAAAATGTAACATTGCCGGAAAACCTTACATACCCGACGATACAACTAGCATTATAAGGACAAGTAAAGTTGTCCTGCTGTCTTTGCCCACAAGAATTATTTACCTGTGATGAACATCCATCCCAACTTAGGTCTACAGTATTATTGTTATTGTTTATTTTCCAAACTTGCATTTCTCTTGTTTGACTCTCTACCCCAAGGGCTCCAATGAGTACAGTCAGTACAATAACAAACAGAATTTTCATTATGTACAATAATATAAGCTTTCCACGTAAGTGGTATTAATTTGAAAAGTTGTTTTGATAGATGCTTGTTTCAGACTTGGCATTTGCCATGAGTCTACAAAACCCCCCCTCAAAACATGAAGTCACTTAATGACTTTCAACTGATCTCTATGAACAAGAATTATTTTGCTCTTTTTCTTTCCTTTAATTTTATACACTAGAGGTCCTAACTGAGCAATTATTTCAAAAGGTCCTTGCCAATTACTATCCCATGGACCATCCATCTGGAATGTCTTGATCAATACCTGTGTCCCAGAGGGAAGGTTTTCTTCTGGCATAACATGATCTTTTGACCGTAATTCGAAAGCTTGCATTTCTGATAGGCTTTGATACAATTCAGAAAAATCTTTTAACCACTGTTGATGCTGTGCAATTTTTAATAATGGTTTGTTTGTACTAACAGTAGGATCGAATGGCAATTGTACAGGCATTTTTCTTCCTGTCATAACTTCAAAAGGTAATATCTCTGTTTTAATGTGTGGAATTGCTATGACACCCAGCAAGATTCCAGGCAAATTTTTTACCCAATTTACGTCTTTTTCCAAGCAGGCTTTCGTGAGGCATTCCTTAAGAGTCCTGTTCAATCTTTCAACAATCCCATTAGACTGGGGTTGGTAAGGAACATGAAATCATTGCTGAATACCAAGCAAATTACACAAAGCTTTCATCAGTTTACTGACAAAGTGTGACCTGTTATTGGATTCGATAACTCGTGGCCATCTCCAATGACAAAAAATGTTTTCATAAGGTTTCTGCTTGTAGCCTTAGCTGTCATTGTTTTTGTAGGAATTGTTTTACCCATTTTGAAAAAACATCAACTACCTCTAGAAGATACCTGTACCCACCTTTAGCTGGGGGTAATGGACCTGCAAAGTCATTTTGGATGGCATACCAAGGTCCATCTGCTGGAGTTACCATTAGTAACTGTGTTTTTTTTCAGTTGAGCAGTAACCTGCAAACATATTAAGCATTCAGCATGCACTAAATCACAGATTTTCTTTAACTGAGGATGCCAGTACTTATTCTTTACAATGGGCCATATCTTTTGTGTACGCAAATGTCCCAATACCTGATGATTAAATTTCACTAACTGTCATGCCTGTTGGTATGGTATATAAGTAAGACTAGAACTGTCTTCAAAACATTTTGCATAATATTGCCCTGGACTTTCTCCTACAAGAGTACATTTTTCTAACTCTTCATGCAGTCCGACCTTAGCTTGGATCTGCAGCAAATCATGTTGCAAATGTTGAGCTGAAAATGTCTGTATAGCATGTACTGCAGTGGTTTTATCTGGTACACTAGAAAGGTGTTCTGTAGGATACAATTGCATTCCTTTTTTTGCTGCCTTTTTGCCATCTGATCAGCATAGTTATTTAACTGAAAATTTTCATTTGTAGGTTTTTGATGAGCTTTTACCTTTAAGATACTGTAGCAACCCACAAGGGTCTGACTACGAACCAAATTCCACACAGTCTGCAACACAGAAGCATGCTTGAGTGGTTTGCCATATCATCAACAAATCCTCTCCTTGCCCATGCAGACATATGCAGCCACAAAGAATTAACGACGTATGCACTGTCTGAAAAAATACTGACAGGTGGAAAATGCTGTAACACATAAAGAATTGCTTTCAGTTCAGCTCACTGAGCAGACATGTGTCCCGGTAACCAAATCAGAGTCAGCTGTCCCACAGAAGGGCTTTCTGGTACTACTGCAAATCCAGTCCGATATTGTCTTTTGTCCCTAAATCGAGTACCGTCAACAAAGATGGATGGCCTGTCTTCCTAAAAATCAGGAGATAAAATGGGCTTTTCTGGATTTGAAATGTGCCTAATGAATTAATGCCATTTTCCTTCATATCCCATGAAGTTAGATAAGTAATACTTATCTCCTGCCTTTATTGTAACTTGCTTGACACTAAATAATGCCAATCATTTTGCAAACACTGCTTGACTGACGTCATCAATCAGTTTATTTAGCTGAGTCTCATTTACCAAAGCCTGTATGACATAATGCGGTGTCTGTACTATAATGTCTTTGGAAAAAGCTGTTAGGTATTCAGTTTGTTTTAAACCCCAGTAAATGGCCAAAAGTTGCTGAATGCACAGGTGATATCCCCTCTCAACATGTGTTATTTTCCTACTGAAAAATGTAATGGGGTATAAAGTCTTTTCCATTCTAGAATCAGAGCCCTGTGGCCACTCCTGTAAAAGCACAACAGAGTGTGTTGGGTCCAGCTGCTATCTGTAACACAAAGGGATGTGTTAGACTTGGAGCTACTAATTCTGTAGCCTTGGCCAATGCTGCCTTTAAATCACAAAAAGACATATTTTCCTTTGGTCCCCACTCCAGAAAGGGTAATTCTTTCTGGCTAGAAAGCATGTCATACAGACGAGCTGCCATGCTGGCATAATCCTCTATGAATTCCCGATTATAATTCATGATACCTAGAAATTTGTGCAAATCCGGAATGGTAACCGGTTTATCCATTTGCAAAATTCCCTGCACCCTCTCCGAACAAGAAGTATGCCCGGAAGGACGTAAAATAGTACCTAGAAATTTTACTTCGGATGTCATGAATTGTACCTTTTCACTTTTAACTTTAAACCCTGCCATCTGCAGAGTTTGAAGGACCTGTGTCACTTCAACTAAATGCTGTTCTTTTGTTTTAGACTGTATTAGTATGTCATCACTGTAATGCAGAACAGAATCATCAGATTCTAGACCTTGTAGTATTCGACCAACTATTTGGTGAAATATAACCGGAACGTTTTGAAACCCCTGTGGTAACCACGTCATGACATACTGTTCATTTTGAAATGTTAAAGCAAACCTTTGCCAATCTTTTTCCTGCAGTGGTACTGCAAAGAAGCCATTAGCTAAGTCTATGACCATAAACCACTAACTTTGTGGTTTTATTCTTGCTGCTAGCTTTGGGACCCCTGGAATCAGATGAACTCAGGGAGTCGTGAACTGGTTCACTTTTCGTAAATCAACAACTAGTCAGTAAGTGCCATTTTTCTTTTTAACTGGCCATATGGGTGAATTTTTAGGGCTATTTCCCTTTTAATTATTCCCACATCAAGCCATCATTGTATGCAATTTTGCATGTCTGTCTCTGCTTCCTTTGGGATTGGATACTGTTTTTGAAACAGTGGAATAAAATCTTTATAACTACCTACAGAAATTGCTTCTGTAGCTTCCCACAGTCTGTGGGCCCTTGAGACCACAACATAGTCATTGGTGACTCCATAGTCAGACACACAGACATCCCGCTCACCAGACTGAGTAAGGAGAAGGTCACAGTAAGCTGCCTGTTGGGTGCTAGAATCCGCCACATAACGCATGCACTCAGGTCTCTCAACAGCAGGTACAAGTATGACTCAATCATTGTCCACGCTGGTGTTAACGACCTGAGACGTACCTCCTTGGACTACATGAAAAGGGACATAGAGGAGCTCTCTGATTATGTAGCCCAAGCAGGTATGACCCTGACCTTGAGCAGTATCCTACCTTCACCAAGAATGATGCCACAATACAGAGATAAGATGATCAGCTTTAACAATTGGCTTAAACTCTGGTGTCATTCAAAGGGGATTCAATGTCTGTCTGCCTGGGATGACATGCTGGACAAGCCACGCTGCTTCGCAAGGGACGGCTTGCACTTGTCACCCCTGGGATTCCGGATTTTGGCAAAGGCTCTTGCCACCACCATAGTGCCTTTTTTAGGCAAGGCTCAAATTCTAAACCTATCACCCTAGAACACAACAAAGAAAAAAAACTAAGGGTAAAGCTGCTCAATGCCAGAAGTCTCAACCTCAAGATGCACGCACTCGAGGCCCTTCTCAGTATGGAGAACATCGATGTCTGTGCTGTGACAGAAACCTGGTTCAAGGCTCCTGAGAGCACCCCAGCACTATCAGGTTTTACCTCATATCATGCGTTCCGGCCCCAAAACCCAGACAATACCAAGAAAGGAGGAGGGGTATCCATATTCATCAAGGACACCCACACCTCAAGATTGGTGGCATCGCACGATGCATCGGAAACCATCCAGGTGCAATTAACCATAGGCAAGACTGCTCTGCAATTTGTAGCATGTTACAGGCCACCCTCGCAAACTCAGGAACCTCATATGGCCTTCCTGAAAACACTGGAGGGGATAAATCTATCTCCGAACACAATCATACTAGGTGACTTCAACTACCCTAATATAGACTGGGAACACTACTCAAGCCCAAACACTCTAGCCCAAAAGTTCCTGGAATTCATAAACTCAAATGCCATGAAACAACTAGTCACCATCCCCACAAGAGGAGAAAACATACTTGATCTCATCATTACGAACATGGGAGCACAATGTTCAACGCCGGAAGTATACCCTCACTGGTGAGATCAGATCACAAACTAATCTCGCTGGAGGTCCTCATCCCGCCCCCCCCCCAAATGAAAAAGACCACAGTAAAGAACTTCTCGAAAGCCGACTTCACACTTCTAAAGACTAGTGTGGTCTCCTTTAAGGCCCCTGAGCCGGCGGTAAACATTACTCAAACCGCTGAATCACTTACAAATGCCTTCTACCAGCACCTGCAGGGCTGCATGGATCAGGCAATCCCAAGCAAAACAAAGACTCTTTGTACCAAAGGCAAGTGTCCAGTCTGGTGGACCCCAGCCATAAACAAACTCTACAACAAAGGAGAAAGCTACTACAAGATAGAGCAAAATCCTTAAAAGGTAAGACACTGCTGATCACTATAAGTAAAAGCTAAGAGCTCTCATAAAACATCCAAAGCTAATTTTGAGAAAAAAATAGCTAAGGACTCTAAAGACAACCATAAGGCATTCTTTAGCTATGTCAGAAACCTAGGAGGAAACTCCCAGATATGCTCAGAATTAGTTCAAAATGATGTGAAGATTACTGATCCTACAGACATTGCCAACATACTGGCTGACAGGTTCAGTGCAAACTTCTCCCCCCCCCAAAGGAGAGATATCTATACCAAATGATTGTAGCCCCCTAAACATCTCTAACGCCCAGGTGAGAACTGCTCTCTCCAAGGCAAAGAACACAGCATCCATGGGACCTGATGGTGTCCCCGGCTGTGTGCTCCATGAACTCAACGAGGAATGAAACCCACAGTTAGGACAGCTGTTTAATCTTAGTCTCACCTCCGGATACGTACCCAGGGAGTGGCGCACAGCAACTGTGGTCCCACTCCACAAAGGCGGTGCCTCCACCGACCCTGGAAATTACCGTCCCATTAGCTTGACAAGCCTTATCTGCAAAGCCATGGAGAGGATCATAATGGATCGCATAAATAAAGACATAGGGAAATTGCAGACCTTGGATCCAACCCAGTTTGGCTTTGTCAAAGGCAGATCATGCCTTTTAAACTTGGTTGACTTTTTCGAAACAGTCACCAAGGCCATCGACGAGGGTAAGGCGGTCCATACAGCCTACCTAGACCTGGCGAAGGCTTTCGATACAATACCCCACTCGGGTATCATTGAAAAACTCATCAACTTAAATGTAAACCCATACATTACAAGATGGGTTGCAAACTGGCTGAGTGACAGAACCCACAGGGTCAGAGTTGCTGGTGCCATGTCAGACTCAAAGCCTGTCACAAGTGGAGTCCCACAGGGCTCAGTCCTGGGCCCACTCTTGTTTGGCATCTACTTTTCTGAAGTACAAGCAAACACAGGAGGGTTATGGCTGACAAAGTTTGCAGATGACTGCAAACTGGGCGCCGTAGTTGAAAACACATCCGACACAGATATCCTTCAGAAGGGTCTCACAGAAATGGATAACTGGTGCCAGAGCCATGGCCTAAAGTCAAACGCCAAGAAATGCATAGTCATACCCTTCGGGAAAAATAAGGTTACCCCTAGCTACCATATAGGTGGCAATCCCCTGATCACAGAAGAAGTTATCAGGGACCTGGGAACCCAGGTTGACAGTAGCCTTTCATTTGACACTCATATTGCTAAAGTAGTTAGGAAGACCTTCTACATTGCCCACCTTATCATGAAGGGATTCACATCTAGATCAAGGGAAGTCATAGTCTCCCTATACTCATCACTCATCAGACCAATGATCGAGTACAATGCCCCATATCTGACCCGACACTTGCAGCAGCTGGAGAGGCCACAAAAGTTCCTCACCAAAAAGATAAAGGGTCTCAAAAATCTGTCTTATGCTGCCCGACTGAAAGAACTCCAGCTATATTCAGTTGCTTACCGCTTGCTCAGAGGTGACCTATGCCTGACATACGAGGCCATGTCAAACCCAGATTTGATGAACATGCTTCATCTCAAAAAATCTAGATCCCTCAGAGCCACAAGGGCGGGAGACTTAAACCTCGACACGGTTATTAATAGGACGTGCTGGAGGGATAGATTCATCACCCAGAGACTCCCTATGCTATGGAACAAGATCCCGGTTTATGTGAGGCAGAGCACCTCGCTGGCCTTGTTCAAGAGGAATCTTGACCAATGGATGGTAGACCGCAGATACACCCCAGGGGTTACCTCAGTGTCACTGCTCGACAGAGGCACAGTAAAATAATGGGCATAGTTTCTCCAAACTAAAGGGGTGGCGTAAGCCACAAAACTATGGGCTAGGCTTATAAATGCCCTCGGGCAGATAGCCTAGTATGACCCTATGAACCTATGAACCTAGAGGAAACTGTTGTTTTACCTTTAACCATACTTCATTTTCAGTAGGGATGATGGTCCGGCACTTTTCAGAACTGTTTGATACATGTATTGCCTCAATCATACACAACATGGGACCTTGTCCTTGCCATATAGTGCCATTAGGAAAGTCTATGACAATTCCCGTTTTGGATAATATATCCATTCCCAAGACTGTGGAAGTGCAAGAATTATGCATCAAAAATACCTCTTTCACTGGTTCCCCTTGACGGGAGAATTATACTTGTACATGTTTACTACCTATGGCTAGACATCCAGAGCCATTAAAACCTGAAATACATGTACGTTTAGACAAGTCAGGAGGCAAATGCCTACTTGTCACTGAGACAGCCACCCCTGTATCTAGTAGAACATCTTCCAACAGGTTCCCCTCTAGCCAAATGTTGATAAGTGGTCGCCTATCTTTCCCTTTCTTGAAGTTAGTCAAGAAAGAGACTTGGGTAGGGGGGGTCACACCCCTATAGTAGATCTGCTTCCCACCCCCAAATCATCGGTGTTATTGGACTGCAAAGTACATAATTGCAGTGTTTCCTCAACTTCTTCACAGTCAACATAAGAAAATCGATTAAGTTCATGATGCAAAGCTATTCTCTGCTGATAATTAGGAATTACTGGACCCTCAGGAACAAAGTTAGAAGGAACAATTGTATCCTGTGTGCTAACAATATTACCTTGTACATTGACACTAGCTGTCACACCATCCCTTTGCTCTACTGGGAATACTGACTATTGAGTGTTTGTGGTATATAGGGGTTGTTGCTGTAGTCCCCTATTACTGTCTATCACATATTGTTGTGAAGTGTACTGCTGTGTTTGTACTTCTGGCAGCATTATCTGTTGCTGTCATGGTACATGTGGCTTGTCAAAAATTTTCACGGTAAGAAACTTACCCTTTGCCTCTTGTTCCTGGCCCCATCTGCGATAATATTTACAATCATTTTTAGTATGACCTACCTGTTTACAGGAATAACAAATAGGCTGTCTCTTTGGAGGACCCTCTATAGATTGAGTAACTTGAGAAGCTAACTGAGTGGCTGGGGGAGCTGATGCTGCCTGTTGTTGCCCCTGTATAACTTGCCCTTGACATGATTGTCCTGCTGCCTGCTGTGGGACTTGCTGTGCCTAATTAATCCATCTCCCACGCCCCCTTCCCCTTACTTCATTAACAATGGGTGCAGAACGAGGAGTGTACATTTTTTGCTTATGAACAGCATTATCTTTACACATAATACGTGCTCACAGCAATTTATCTACTAACTCTGTGAGTGTATTTGAAGATTCCTCATAAATAAGTTTGATATCCCCTGGAACACCTTCCAAATGGTCCAAAAAGGAGCGCATAACAGCTTTTTGAAATTGACATCTTTCATATATTTTTCATCACTGCCATTAACTAGCATATATGCCAGCTGATAATGTTCGGCTTGTTCTTCCAAAGAATCACACACTGTCATTTTAAACTGATTGAAAAGTGTTGGTGTGAGAGATTGCCGCCTAGTGTATGCTAACAATACTGCTATCATTTTTAGGTGTTAAGTTTGTATTGGATACTGCTTTTGCTGAATATAAGCCATGAAACGCTGAGGAATAAAATTCCAGAAACAACGTTCAAGTGTATCATTCTATACAGTGCCTACAGTTTTAAGAACCCAAGCTTCAAATGTAATCATGTTATTAAAAATACCCTTCTGTTCATCCCACTTAGGGAGAGTTTCTAACATCCTAGCCTGATAATAAACATCATCAGAAAAGCCTGCTGAGGCTACAATAGGACTGGTAACAGCAGTTTCTACTGCTTTAGACTGATTTTTCTAACAGGGCTTGTAATCTTAAAAGATCTTGATTAGCTAAGTCTGCTGCTCCAGCAGCCTCAGATTCATGTGTCTGTAACTGAGCTCGTAATGTGTTTATCTCATCTCTTGCAACAGTTACATCATGCTGTGTGCCAGCCAGTTGCTTGTCATATTTTTCTTGCAAATGGGACAATTTTACTCATTAACCCTTTTATCATATCAATAGCTTTACTGCCCTGTTCAATAACAGTTTGTGTAAAGGTCTTAATTTTAGTCTGTGAGACTTTCAAAAACTGAGAAAATTCTTTTGTACATTCAGCAGTGTCAGCATGCAGTTTACCAGACGCATTCCATTTATCACAGTAAGTCTGAAAATGACCCATGAGGTTAAGATCTTGCTGGTTGCTAACTTTAGAAATCCAATCTTTAAACCCCTGCAAATCAGACTGTAAAGTACAAACTTTGACATCTGCACCACCCTCTAACAAATATTTGCAACAGGATATATAGAAACAGGAGCCATTGTCTGTGCTTCAGGCATTACTTTATCCTGGTTGTGTTCCAGATTTTTTTCAATACGTTTATGACAAGGCATGCAAAAAGCAACATTTAAATCATTGCAAATAGCACATTTTTGTACATTCTGTGGCACATTTGCGTTATGTACATACCAATCAAAGGTAGCAAACCATTTGCATAATGCTAGATTGCCAGTTTTACCTAGTAAAGACTTACAGGTGCTAACATGCTGATCATACCATGTATTTAAATAATTCCACACATCTACATATGATTCAGACACATCAACAGTAAAAGACTTAGTGCACGTCTTGGCATTTTCATGAATTGCATTCATTGTTAAAAGAAAAACAGAAGAAAATATTTACCACAAATGTTCAGGACAAGGTGGCCAGTCTTGGCACGGAGATCAGTTGTGGGAGAATTCTCTGCTGTCTTTTACAAGATGCTGGTGAGACATATTTTCAGCAGTGGAAATTTTGGACCTCAATATCACCAACTGTCTGAAGGAAAATTAATGTACTACCCTGTACTGCACTGCAGTGTTTGTCCTCCAGTCAATGGACAAAGTTTTAGGAAGAGAAGAATTGATTCTAAGAAGGTCTGTGCTGGAATGTTGTGCTGTGAGAGGCACCTCGTCAGGTCAATCCACCCCCTGATTATTTGTACTGGACTGGTCTTGCCACTGTTAAAGTGGTAATACACTATTCAGGCAGTCTGTACCTTTACTCAATAAAGACACTGAGACAGTTCTGTTATTACGATATTCATTTACTGCACACAAAGTTTACATCTAGCTTAACGATGAAAGGTATATACATCAAAACGTACTTCAGCCTAGAATAATCAAAGTCTCTGAAACAAAAGAAAAAGTCCCACTTTATAGTGTCTTTTCTGCCTGCATCAGCAGTTTTGTTCTTGGTGTATCTTGCGTATCATATTGACGAGACACAGCTACATACAAGAGTTCGTCTTGACCTGCTTATAGATAATAAATTTCACAAGCTGCATAGTTTATAAGCGATAAAATATTTTACTTCTGATTCTTATTAACAATGAATGCCAAGCTATATGTTTTTGCCAAGTTAGTTAACTGTGTGCACTGTACACACTGAAATGCAGAACATTTATTTTACATTTTCAGAAAAAATCCACTGAAGTCCATTTTAATCTGTTCTTTACTCTCACACTGACAAGAGCAGAAGGGCTCATGTCTTGTTTTAACTTACTAAACCATGGTTTAAATAAGCAATACCAACTTGAATCCTGTTTTCCTATTTTTAATAATAATAATAATAATAATCATGATAATAATATGAAGTGATCTATGACACAGATCTACATAAGAGGTTTTGGAATCTAGTTTAATAATTTATATGCCAATATCAAGAGTAATCATTCCTGTACAAAAGAGTTTCCTTTTTATGTGTATAATTAGTGGGAAAGGTAGACTTGACATTAAGTTGATGTTTGATGTGGTTAACATTGACACAGTAATGTCAAATTGCTCAGCATTGATAAACTTCCTCAGATGCTCTGTGGTTACATCTTGGAACAGGCAATACAAAAAACATTTTTGCAGAGAATCAAGACCGTCTGCATCTAAGATGCCCCCTGCTAATTATATCTACTAATTCTGAGATAGCACAATCCCCGGGAAAATTCCTTCTTGCAGAACTGCCAACCATCTGCAGGTTGATCATCATAAGAACCTATATATATGTGTGTGTGTGTGTGTGTGTGTGTGTGTGTGTGTGTGTGTGTGTGTGTGTGTGTGTGTGTGTGTGTGTGTGTGTGTGTGTGTGTGCGTGTGTATATATATATATATATATATATATATATATATATATATATATATATATATATATACATATGCACAGAGAGGCAGAGACAGAGAGATGCATCCTATATGCATCATCAGATTTATCTTATGTGTCAACAACTCAACTTTAAACAACAGAAAACAATGTAAGTACACACTGTTACACATGTACTCAAAATAAACACTAACTCCCTCCAAACTGGGAGCACTCCCACATACATCAAACTCCTATAGCCCAAACTTAGTCTTTGTTGGATTTACCGATACATGTAAGCATGCAATCTTATCCACCATAGTCTGTTTTGGTGACATTACAGTATGTCATATATCCATCTATAGCAAGATACTTATGAAAATCACCTATTCATATTCTTTGAAATTTTAGGCAGTGTTCTTATCTTGTAATCTATTATTCTTCCATTCTTTTGGTGAAAAGAAATGCATTCCGGCAGCATAGTAAACAGATTCTGTGAACATTTTCATCAAAGTTATTACAAAAACCTAGTTTATGCAGTGTATCAGAGTCATAGTTACTAACTGAAAATTGAATGCTGTCTTGGAATAGCTATATAGGCATTTTGTAATATATATAAAATATGTTTAATTTTGCATAATAAATAATCACCTTCTACATAAACAAGTATTTAACTTAAGAGATCCTTATCATGCTGTAGTCACTGCAGTCTAGAGATAAGTTTTCCGAAGTTAGACTATGTTTAGCTTAATAGAGTTATTCCTGGTATTCCATATAATGCACTTTCTAATGCTTATTAAGTCTTTTACTTTTATAGAGTTAATTACAATTATATTGAACAATGTTTTCAATCATCATTTAAATGTGACCAATGGAGAATAACCTCTTTTGTTTTAGTGACACTGAGTGGCAGTACCAATAATACCTTTGAAGGGTTTCTTTTACAAGCACGAGCAACGAATAATGCATCCAACCCTCACGGATCGTTTCAAGTCTCCAATAATGACTCACAAACCTTAACTTGTGGTGATCTGGCAGTAAGTAAAATACATTCTGCATGTGACATGTAAACAAAACAAATGAAAGGGATGAAAGAATTAATGTATATGCTATAGTTAGTGAAGCTGCGTAAAGTTTCCACTCCTAGATTACTTAGAAGATTCTTGTGTGAAATCTTCACTGGAGATTTGTATTTTTATTTTTCATTTGTATTTTACTATAGGTTGTACCTTGATGCATGTTTTCTCCAACAGCTGATTAATTTTTCTTGCTAGACCTATCTAGGTCTACCAAGTGATGAGTTTTTACTTAAAAACAAAAGTCATATCTCCATTTTGATTTAATTTTTGAAGATTAAATGATTTATATGGAAATTTGGTCAGGGGGATCACTTCAAGACACCATCAAATCATTTCTAAAATGGTAATATCTTTTAGTTATAGACAGGATATATATGAAGGAAGATAAGATATCCTAAGAAGAATGCAAATGCTGTGGCTGGATCAGTTGAACAATAAAAGTAATTCCAGGAAGGGCTATACATTCAGTGTAATAATTTACTGACAGCATTATTTACCTAGAGTTGCTATTAGCTAGTGGTGATTTATGTCTTTTATAAGATCTCTAGAATGGAAGTCTGCATGGTCATGACAAGTTTGCCTAAGGAATAATTTCTTTTTAGAAAGATAAATGTAGTATACCCCTTGACCATCTGATTAAGACTATGCATAGAAAATTACTTTATCGTGTTGAGGCCAAACTCTCCAGTATTAAATTAATACTGATATTGTAATTAAAGCAAAATGTGTTTAGCAGAAATAGTTAGCTGAAGGGGTTGCTGGGAGTAGCTATACTTATAGTAGGAGACATTAGTAACTATTTGCCAAGGATAGCTTCCACTGTGATCAACATGGTTCAGATTGAAGTATTTTAATAAATCTGACTATAAATCTAATACTGTTGGAGTATGCACATATAATACTCAGTTATTTTATTACTAGTCTTAGAAATGCCAGGATACACCATCAAGGCTTGAAATACCTCTGGGTCGATAGCCTAGTAACCTCCTATGATCCTAAAATGGCAGTAACTATTATATTATATAATATGCATATACACTCTTCTGTAGCTTTGTTTTACTTATCATCACATTCCACCCTAAAGAAAGCTTCTTTTTTTGAAATTACAAAGTACAGTGAAGCACCATCCATGCATCTTGAATTCAACACTTTGTGGTGATCCTGAAAAAACAAATGGCTAATATAAGTGAATAATACAATTATTTACAAAACATTAGAAAATACACTATTAGCAATGAGTGACAAAGTTACATAACTGTCCCCATTACTCTGTCATAACTCCTGAAGTGGTTATGCACAGACATGTCGACTACTCCTGATCATTAGAATGCTGCCCAGTCTAGAACTGGAACTGGAAACAAATGCAAAACTGGAAGAAAAACGTTGAGACAGGCTATTATAACATGAATTAGAACTTTTTATCTTTACTAGACAAACCTAAGTCAACAGTATTAGGAACAGGAGCATTCAATTGCATTGGCAGGCCAGCACATTGTCTGCGACTGTGAACAATTGATCCTGAACTTCCATTCATGTGTTGGATATTATGTTAGGTAAGTCTGTTGTGGGTACAACTTTATTGGACATAGATCTGGCTATACTCCTCTCAAATTGGTTTGATTGCTGCACCGCAACACTGTATTTAGATTGATACTCAATTGGAACCAATTGGATATCTTTTCTATTTTGTCTAATCATGGTATCAGCTCTTATTTGCTACATGTTGGATCATGGTCCAATACCTTCTGCTCTGCAACAGCTACTGTGTTTGACATTTTTTCCTCTATAACTTCAAGGAGACTGCTTGGATTGGCTGAATGAGAGATAGTGGATGTACAAAATGATGTTGGTCATACAACTTTTAATATGAAACTTAGGCTTGTTGGTCATTTTGTTTGACTACATTATACAGAATTACTGAGGCTCACGTTTTTACTCTGATGCTGACATGTCAGTTTGTATTTGACTTCTAAGCATTAGTTGTGAAGTGCTTACTCTGGTAGCACTGTGTGGAGTGGCTTGAAATGTGATGAAAGCTCTGTGAGGATCAGTTTGTTATATCCTTTTGGTGGTTTATACTGTTCTCTCAGCTTCACCATCTGACTAACGATAATAAGGCATTGGCCCTGCATGGGTGAACCCACTGTCAGTAAGACACTGTTGAAACTCACTTGACATAAACTGTGTACCATTGTATGTAACCAGTTCAACAGGTGGGCCATTCCTTGAGAACATTGTTTGAACCTGACTATTATTTGGTGTTTGGAAATGATTATTTTTGTCATGAGTGGAGCATACCGCTGTAAGGCATTTTTAGCCTTCAGTCTCACAAAAGTCAGCAGCTATCATTTGCCACAGTCCTTGAGGGATGGATGTTGACATTATTGGCTGTCACCTCTGCAATGATTTATGTGCACTGCAGAAATGATACTTGGACATAAGATCTCAATGTCCTAGTTGATGTTTGGCCACTGCATTGACGTTCTAGCTCTTTCTCAGCATTAGGGACATGTTTATGACCTCTGTGTTGAAAGATTAAATGCAGATGTTTGTCCTTCTACAACCAAAGTCTGATTAATGCACTGAGCATTTTTAGGCTGTTAACCTTCTCAGCACTGTATTAACTTATGTATTAACTTATGCGAAGTACTAATAAAATAACTTATCTATGTAAGAGATGACATATACTATACTGTTACAGTTTACAGTTTTTAATATCTCAGGTTTAGTTTCTCAGTGCAAGTATGGATGATAACTTTCCATTCTCCATTTACCTCAGAACAAACGTGTTCCTACATGTACCACATCTAATAAAAATCAGACCTAACACCATTTAGTCACTGTCCTTTTTTATACACTTTTTATGAAAGCAGTCTTTTGATGTTAATACTGTTAGAATTTGCCTGATGTCATGCAGTCTGTGCATTGTGTTCTGTTTTAAGGTGAATTATGTGACAATCTTAAACTGTCTCCAGCCAGTAGGGAGTTGTTCATTCCTACACCTGGGTTTCTCAGGAGGCAGAGAGGCCTTCTTCTCTGTAACTTAAGTTTGTACCAAGCACAGAACATTTATATCACACACAGTAGGATACCAAACCATGCATATTTTTCTGCTTATTTCTAACTAAAGAAAATGTAACCCTTTATATGCATAGTCTAACAAGCAGAAGTGTGCACGCACTATTATAAGTGCATATATATATATATATATATATATATATATATATATATATATATATATATATATGTATGTTTTAACATGCAAAAATGTACATGCACTATTGTAAGTGTCTAAATGCATATTATCTAACAGTTCTCCCATGTTGTTTCAAAACACACAAAACAGTTTACACTGATATGTATTCTTCGGTCAGATCACAAATTTCATCATGATTTACGGAAAACACATTAGGAAACAAAACCTTTAGTTTTCTTTTGATACAACAAGTTAAAATACAGTTCCACACAGTGAGTATAATAATAACAAACATTACTAACAGAATTGTGTGCATAATCTAGTCTAACAACTTTTTTCTTTTGAAGAACATCCTGTAAAAATATCCCACCATTTGGGCTGTATCTCCTTCAGTTTTTCTGCTAACTTGATTAGCTTATTCTTTACAATTACAGAATTTAATTCATGACTTAGGATTGTTCTATTAACCTTTTACAATTGCCGAATTAATTGTTTGCTTTCGTTTATGACTTTATGTAATGATTCTAATTAAATTCCTACATTAATCATTGACAATGTCTGTAGATTCCATCACACAGGTATTGCAGCCTTGTTTCCTGGAATAAACACATATGTGTTATTATGCTAGGTTAAATGAGTGATGTTATTAAGATAACCTACGAAGGGACGTTGTTTAGTAAATGGTAAACTTTGATTTGTCACAATGCATACAAACTCTGCGCCTATCTCCGTGAACATTTCAAAACTAGAAAGTAAAATTGTCCATTTACATAGATTTATGGAATGTTGTAAAAAGCATAGTTCATATACTGGTGAGTTTTATTTTGTAAACCCATATAATTTCCCTCCAGATGGGGTAACCAGTACTGATACAGATAAAATGGTGGTCCAAAAATCAGTGGTAAGACTACAACTTGACACATTACTTTTGAATTTGTTATGTTATAATGTGTAACTTTTCCTGTACAGTATGTATTTGTGCAGACTGTTGCCCATGCATTTCAATCCAATTGGTACTCGGGATTTATCTTTTAAACATGGTCCTCCACACATATTCATTGCTAGACATTAATTCCATTTGGACTGAATTTTCTTGTATTTGTACATATAGAGCCTGCAAAGTAAATTTAGTCCAATCTACAAATTTAGTAACATTTACATCAAAATCTAATATGCTAATCAAAGAGTCATTAAAATGTTGTAAAAATATTTTGAAAATGTATGTGTCTTTTGTGATGTCCATATGGTAAGTGACAATTGTGCCTGTAAATGTACAATTTGTGAAATATCCTGACTTGTCAGTTTCTATGTCAATTGAGTTTAAGGCCCTTAAGCCTGTACCATCATCATCATCATCATCATCATCCCCTTTTTCCCATTTACATGGGGTCGGGGTATCGTATTAACTGTCGCCAACTCTCTCAATTCAGTGCCACTCTCCTGCCTTCTTCAACACTCATGCCTGACTGTCACAGATCTTCTTTCACACAATCCATCCACCTCTTTGCTGGACGCCCTCGCTTCCTCTTACCTTCTTCCTGTCTGTCCCAAATCTCCCTCACCATATTGTCTTCTACTTTTCTACACATGTGCCCATACCATCGTAATCTGTTTTCTTTGATCTTTTCTGTAATTGGAGCTACTTTGGCTTCTGCTCTTATGTCCTCATTTCTTCTCCTGTCCTGCAGTGTGCATCCTACCACCTTTCTCAGGCACTTCATTTCCATCACCTCTAGCTTCTTCAACTGTTCTGCCTTTACTGCCCAGGTTTCTGTACCATACAGTAGTACTGGTCGCACCACTGTCTTGTACACCTTACTTTTCAGCTTCTTTGGCATTCTTCTGTCATATACTACACCTGATACTCTATGGCAGTTGGCTGCAGCCCCTCTGATTCTAGCTTTGACCTCTTCATTCAGACTACCCTTCTCCTCAACCACCCCTCCCAGGTACTTGAAGCTGTTTACCTGTTTCACTATCTTCCCATCTATCTCTATTCTCAGCTTCTTCTGATTTCCCCAATCTGCTGCCATTACCACTGTCTTATCTGTGCTTAGTTTCATCCCATGTGCCTTCAGATTTGCATTCCATTCTCCTATCCTTTGCTGAAGTTCTAGATCAGAGTCTGCCTGTACTGCCACATCGTCTGCATACAGCAGCTTTGTTGCTCTGACCCCTCCAACCTGTTTGCTGATGTAGTCCATTACCAGTATGAACAGCAGTGGGCTCAGAGCTGAACCCTGGTGTACACCCACTCCCACTGGGAACCCCTCAGTGAGGCTAAACACTGTTCGTACTTGAGTCACTGGGTCCTTATACATAGCCTGTACTAATTCTACCAATGTTTCTGGGACTTCAAACCACCGCAGTACTGCCCAGATCAGCTTTCTTGGGACCTTGTCATATGCTTTCTCCAAGTCTAGGAAAGCCCAGTTTGACTCTCTCCTCTTCTCTAGTTTCTTCTCAAGTATCTGTCTCAATGCAAACATCGGGTCAGTTGTGCTGCTTCCTTATCTGAATTTGAACTGTTCATCTCCCATCTTACATTCTACTATTCTGCGTATCTGTTTATCAATCACCCTCTCCAGAACTTTCATGCAGTGTGGTAGGAGTTTGATGCCTCTGTACTGTCCACAGTTGTGGATGTCCCCTTTGTTCTTGTACACTGGCACAAGTATGCTTATTCTCCAGTCATCTGGAATATGCCTTTCTCTCCACACTGCAATTAATACCCTCAGGAGCCATTTCTCCCCTAGCTCACCCAGCATCTTTTTCATATCTGCTGTGACCTCATCTGAGCCTGCTGCTTTCCCTGACTTCATTTTCCTTAGTGCTGCTCTTACTTCTTCTAAGCTGGGCTCCTCTTCTACTCTCATTGTAGGCTGTTTCTGGGGCAGTACCACTTCTGTGGGGTTTTCTTCATTCAGAAGCTGCTGGAAATACTCCTTCCATCTGCCTTTGATGTCCTGTGGGCTGGTAAGCAGGTTGTTGCTGGAATCCCTTATGAAGGGTGTCTGACTATCTTCTTTATCTTTCTGTCTTTGCCTTGCAGCCTGGTATAGTTTCTTTGTGCCCCTTACTGAGTCACTTTCCAGAAGCTGATAGAGTGCCTCTGATGCCCTATTCTTTGCTATTGCAACTTCTTTCTTAGTTTCTTTGTTAGCCAACCAGTAGTCCTTCCTAGCTTGGTCAGTCTTTTCAATCTCCCACTTCTTCCTGCACTCCTTCTTTCTTTTGATTACTTCCTGCACTTCTGCATTCCACCACCAGCTTTCCTTATGTACCTTATTTCCATACCTGGCTCAGCCACATACCTTTTCTGTAGTCCTAACACATGCTGTTTTTAGGCACTGCCACTCTTCTTTAACGCCACCTATTTCCTCCTCTTCTTGGGGTGCTAGAGCCCTGAGTAATTCCTTGAACTGCTGTACTTTCTCTCCAGTCAACTTCCAGGTCTTCAGTCTGGTCTCTGTTGACCTTAGAGCCTTCTCTGACCACTGCTTGCAGCTGATTGTGGCAACTACTGGTTTATGCTGTGAACCGACTGTTTCGCTGGGGATGACTTTGCAATCATGGATTCTACCCCAGTGCCTTTTCCTTACTAGGAGAAAGTCTACCTGAGTTGCATGTTGGCTACTCTTGTATGTAATCTTGTGACTGTCTCTCTTTCTGAACCATGTGTTGGCTACTATCAAGCCATTTGCCAGACAGAAGTCTAGAATGGCTTCTCCTTCTTTATTCCTATTGGTCCACCCATGTGGACCCAGGCAGTCCTCATATCCTGTTCTGTCTGTCCCGATATGTGCATTTATGTCACCCATTATCAACACCAATTCATGTTGTCCTGCTTTATCTAGTAGGTCCTGCAACTGCTGTCTGAATGCACTCTTTTCCTCACTATCACAACCCTGCTGTGAGGCATAGGCTGAGATTATGAATACTGTCCTATCATTACACTGGAGTCTGATTGCCATGAGTCTGTCATTAATTCTGATGATATCCCTCACTGACTTCTGAAGCCTCTGTCTCACCACAATTCCTCCACCATTTCTAGCCTGTCCACCACCTGAGTAGTAGAGTCTGGATCCCAAGCCAAGTGGCTTTGTTGCACTGCCCTTCCATCTCGTCTCTTGGATACATAGGATGTCCAGCCTCCTCCGTATCATCATGTCATCCACTTCTAAGCTGCGGCCTGTCAGTGAACCTACATTAAGCGTAGCAATTCTCAGTTCATGTTTGGCAGGTTGGTTGGTTTTATGTCCAGCTTTCACTCAACAGAGCTATCCCAGGTAACCCAGGCTGGGCAACTAGACACCGGCCAGCCAGTAGCCTACTGAACCAGGGCTGCTGGGCTTTTATGGCGGGCACACACTGGCCAATAGGGGCACATATACCCCTCCCACCGTTAGCATGAGTCCCTGGCGTGAGTCACAGAGTAGGCCGGGTCCTCAACCCACTTATCACCAGTAACTACCCATGCCCATTTTTTGGCGACAGTCAACATGACCGAATCACCTAGAGCCATATTTTACACCGTTGAGTGGCTAGCCCTGCCACGGCATGCAATTTGTGATCCATGTTTTCCTATCTTGAGGATACTGCGCACCACAATAGATGCCCAAAGCGGTTGGTCTTTTTACAACTCTTCTCCCCATTGGACACTATATAGAGTCTGTGCTGCTGCCCACAGCTCCATTCATTGGTGAGTTTGAGATGGAAACACTCAGCATGTTTTTTGAACATGGGAGAAACCCCATGGAGACACAGAGAGAACATGCAAACTCCAAACAGGCATTAGTCGGAGGTCAGAATCGAACCTTGTACCTTGTGCATTGGAGGCGAAGACCTTAACCACTAAGCCATCTGGTCTCTTAAGCCTGTACCCATACCCCCTAAAAGATATAGCCAGTAATGTCAGAAGGGAATGAAATATTAAAGTGTATTACTGTTTTTGAGTAGTTTTGCCCCACTACCATACATGTTGATGGTACCCTGGTTACTTGAACAAACTTGGCTGTGGGATTATTATTAAATGTTCTTTTTTTTTTTTTCAAAACAGGTTTATTGTTTTAACATATAAGAGAAATATCATAACAATTTTATACAAGTAATTAAAAATAGGTATTATTATAATATTCAACAAAACAACTAAAGTATTTACAAAGACATCCACTACAATCAGATCAATTAATTAAACTAAAATACCATGCTATTGAAATTAAAATTTTTTTAACAAATTTTGTAAATTATCCCATACAATAAAATAAGATGTTTTTCTGTTTGTTCTAGTCCTAATTGTGTTTATTTCCATATGGCACACTATATTCATAACATTTTTAAATTCATTGAACGAAGGAGGTGTATCTGAAATCCAATTTCTAGTTATTATTTTCCTAGCCACTGCTAGAATAGACCATAACAAGGGAAGCTTAACCTTTTAACACTTTGAGGTACAGGTGTGTTGAATAATATAAGAGATTTAGAAATAATGAAATTATCTGTAAAAGAGCCTGCAAAATTCATTAATTGACTTCCAGTATTCTTTCAATTTTATACAGTCATAAAACATATGAGCCCAGTCAGCATTAATTTCTACATTACATCTCTTACATAGATTATCTTTATTATTTATTTTATTCATCATCAAAGGTGTATAAAAGATCTATGTAAAATTTCCATGTATAAAGTCTCCAGACAATGGAAGACGTAGTTCTATAAGCAGATTCCAATATATATTGTTTATCTTGTTGATTTGGTGGGTCCCTATTAATAGAAGTGAAATAATTCCAGTATGAATCTACACTGTAAAAAGTTTCTTGTCTGATAGCTTTATGTATGTATGAAAGTTTACCTTTATCAGAAACTTTATGTTGTAAATTTAATATCAAGTAATCAATCAGTGTTGGAATAGATTCTTTAACAGTTATAGACATTAAATCTATTTTATTAATGAAATGTTGTCTAAAGGTCTGAATCTCTAACCAGCAAGTTTCTCTTAGATCAAATTCTTGTTTTAAGAAATCTAGATTTTTAACTTTATTATCAGATATCAACTGATACCAGTACTTTAGATCATTATCTATAGCTAAATGAGTTCCTTCAGAAGTAGATGACAAAAGCATACCCTGAGTATACATTATAGGAAATACAATAAAATTCCATTCCCTATACTTAGGGTGCATGAATATAAAGTTACGATAACTAATAATAATATTTAATGGGTAACAAACCATATGTTTAGGTGTAATAGGTGAAGTACAAAATTCCTTTAGTAACCATAACATGGAGTTATTTACAATCATATTTTTATGTGTTAAGG